>NC_092145.1:81608209-81910459 GCF_043159975.1 Macaca nemestrina
ACCATAAAAATCCTAGAAAAAAACCTAGGTAATACCAGTAAGGACATGGGCATGGGCAAGGACTTCATGTCTAAAACACCAAAAGCAACGGCAACAAAAGCCAAAATTGACAAATGGGATCTAATTAAACTAAAGAGCTTCTGCACAGCAAAAGAAACTACCATGAGAGTGAACAGGCAACCTACAGAATGGGAGAACATTTTTGCAATCCTCATCTGACAAAGGGCTAATATCCAGAACCTACAAAGAACTCAAACAAATTTACAAGAAAAAAACAAACAACCCCATCAAAAAGTGGGCAAAGGATATGAACAGACATTTCTCAAAAGAAGACATGCATGCAGCCAATAGACACATGAAAAAATGCTCATCATCACTGGCCATTAGAGAAATGCAAATCAAAACCACAATGAGATACCATCTCACACCAGTTAGAATGGCAAAGTCAGGAAACAACAGGTGCTGGAGAGGATGTGGAGAAATAGGAACACTTTTACACTGTTGGTGGGATTGTAAACTAGTTCAACAATCATGGAAAACAGCATGGTGATTCCTCAAGGATCTAGAACTAGAAATACCATATGACCCAGCCATCCCATTACTGGGTATACACCCAAAGGATTACAAATCATGCTGCTATAAAGACACATGCACACGTATGTTCACTACGGCACTATTCACAATAGCAAAAACTTGGAATTAACTGAAATGTTACAGACTAGATTAAGAAAATGTGGCACATATACACCATGGAATACTAGGCATCCATAAAAACGGATGAGTTTGTGTCCTTTGTAGGGACATGGATGTAGCTGGAAACCATCATTCTCAGCAAACTATCAATCACAAGAACAGAAAACCAAACACTACATGTTCTCCCTCATAGGTGGGAATTGAACAATAAGATCACTTGGACTTGGGAAGGGGAACATCACACACCGGGGCCTATTATGGGGAGAGGGGAGGGGGGAGGGATGGCATTGGGAGTCATACCTGAAGTAAATGACGAATTGATGGGTGCCGACGAGTTGATGCGGGCAACACACCAACATGGCACAAGTATACATATGTAACAAACCTGCACGTTGTGCACTTGTACCCTAGAACTTACAGTATAATTTTTTTAAAAAAGAACTTATCCATGTAACCCATGTAACCAAAAATCATCTGTACTTAAAAACTAGTGAAATAAAAAATAAAAATAGAAATAATTTCAAACATAGACAAGTTGCAAGACTAGTACAAAATTGTATGCTCTTCACCCATATTCACCAACTGTTAATCATTTTCCACATTTGCTTTATTATTTTCTCTCTGTAGCATACACGTATTGCTTTTTTAAAATATAAGTTTCAGATATCATGTCCCATTTACCATTAAATGTTTCAGAGTGTGTGCCAAGAACCATCTCTAAAACACAGTATAGTAATAATAAGAAGAAGAAAAACTGGGAAAAGCAATGAATATAAATTGGTGTTGATAGGCATGTAATGTATAAAAATATAGTTTGTATGACAATAATAGCATAAAGTAGGTAAAAGAAATGAAGCTACATAGGGGAAAATTGTATACTATTTAAGTTGGTATTATTCTCACTAGATTTTTAAGGTTTATATGTTAATTGTAATCATAGGGTAACCTCTAAAGAACTAACTTTGAATAATGTAGTAGAATAAATGTTAAGGGATTTAGAATAGTGTACTAAAATACCTATTGAACACATAAGAAGGTTGTTATAGAAGGATAAAGGGAGAAAAGGTTGATAATATATAGAAATCAAATTGAAAAGTTTCAGATGTAAACCCTAATTTAAAAGTAGTTGTATACAAATGTATTAAACACTTCAACTAAAAGCATCTATTGGCAGATGGATAAAAAATAAATGATCTATATAAATGCTCTCAAAAAGAACTACACCTTACAATAAATGAAAAAAAAAATGGTTAAAAGCAAAAAAATAGAAAAGATATACTATGCAAGTAGTATCCAAAAGAGACTGGGAGTGGTGGTAATAGTATCAGATAAAACAGGCATAAATTTTTTTTTACTAGATACCAAGAAAAAGAGGAAGAAAAAAAAGAATAAAAATTTTTTACTAGAGAGAAAAACATATACAGTTGATCTTTGAACAACACAGGGGTTAGAAGCACTGACTCACCAGGCAGTCAGAAATTCATGTATAGCTTTTTACTCCCCTAGATTTAACTTTTAATAGCCTACTGTTGACCAGAAGCCTTACTGATAACATAAAGTCAATTTACACATATTTTTATGTTATATGTATTATATACTACATTCTTACAGTAAAGTAAGCTAGAGAAAAGAAAATGTTATTAAGAAAGGAACAGAAAATATATTTACTATTCATTAGATAAAAATGGATCATCATCATAAATGTCTTCTGTTGGGGTCCGTGCCGGGGGTGGTGGAGAGTGAAAGAACACACAAAAGACAAAGACACACAGAGAACATGGCGGCCACGCTCAGAGCCTCCGCCTCACTTTATTTATACTCCATAAACCCCACGTCAGCAGAAAGAATGCAATGCAAAACAAACTTTCTTTTCCCAGATGTAACCTTCTACTCAGTTCTTTGTTTCTATGCTCTTCCTTATTTGCCCGCCTTCTTGGCGCCTACGGGAGTTCATTAAAAGTTCAATTGGAGATACTGTCCTTGAGCCCTATCTATTCTCAGCATACTGTTTTCAAAGGCCCCTGCATTTCCCCCCCTTTTTTTTTGTTTTGCCTCAATCCTAAAAAGGTAGCCCATATTTGTTCTTGTGTTTTCTTTTGTTTTTGGAGGCGACGGAGGGAGCATCAAATCACCAAAAGAAGTAGACCCAATCCAAGTGCCCAAAGCAATATACTTCCAGAGATTGTAGAAATCCATGTTTTCATCTGAGTCCATGGGTTAAAGGCAGCAAGGTGCTGACCCAGCTCCTGAAGGGTTACAGTTCCGGACAACACATGTAATTGTTGTCGAAATGCTTCGGAAATGTTCTGAGTGAGCTCTTGGATGTCCAAACTAATATTTTTATGGCCTATTAATAATTTTCAGATTACGGTCCAATTTTGAGAGATGTTAAAAAGCACAGGCGTTACACAAAATTGAGTGGAGTTCCAATCACATTGTAATGTTATCCGAGTACTGAGGACAGTGAGCTGATCTCCAAGCCATGTCAAGGCTTGTTCCATGTTGTCCAATCTTTCAGCAAGTTGAGAATCAATGTTTCGTTGTTGAAGCCATAACCGGTGAGATTGTTCGTGCCATTGCTGCACAAATTCAGCATTTTGTATGCTTTGATGAAGAGCGAGCCCTGCTACGGCCGCAGTGGAGACGATGGCGACAAGGCTCATCACCGAGGCAATTATAAGTCCAAGGGCACGGAGGGTTCACTGGAGAGAAGTCCAAATATAAGTCTCAAGAGGTGATGCCCCCCATGGTCACGTAAGGTTAACAGGTAGCCAAATTTCCTTACGAGCCCTGAGGATACAACTATCCTCAGTAAAGTTGTGCCACCATGAATGATTGAGGCAAGACAAAAATGTACACGTATCTGTACAATGAACAATCCCCATATCATTATCCCATGTCAAATTCCCTGCTAATAATAGGTAGGGCTTACAGACACAAGCAATAATATATCAGAAGGTATTTCGATATAACTGAATATGAAAGGAGTTATTCGGGTTAGAAAGATTAAGGGGCATATTCCCCACAAAAATGCTAATGGCATCGCCTGCAGCTAACAACTTCCAAAGATGACTCTGTACTTAGGCCTCCTTCACGCCATACTAAGGTTTCATTATTGTTAGCAGCAATAATTTTATTTACCCGGTGCCATTTCAAAGGTATGTGACTAAATTTTGTTTGAAAATCACCGTGCACACTTCAATCAGTTATTTGCATCCCATTGTATTCTAATAAAATCCGGGGTTTATTTCCCCGACATTGTTGCCACTCCAGCACCTCAATATTAGGAGAAACTTCTGGAATATGACAAAAAGGTAAAGAACTAGGAATAGTTTCATTACTATATACAGTATGATTATAATAACAGTATTAGCAGCCACATGACTATGATTATAGCGAACAACCCAGGCTTCATGCGATTTTCGGAGACAATGAGAACTATTTCCCATGCATATTGGAAGTTCTTCCACTCCAAATTGGTATGTGTTGTTTATAATTCCCGTTTCCCGTTCTATATTGTCCTTGTCTATATAGGGGGATGGCATCCAAGTAGTGTCATTGGTGAAAACCTTAATTTCTGCCTCTCCCCAGGCAACTCCCTGATACAAGGGTGGAAAGGGAATATAAGTGCAATATTCATACAAAGCCTCACTAAAGGAAATAAGTCCCCCGCCAAGGCACATCCAACAAAGGAAGAAATGCATGCTGAATCCAGTTTTCTTTTCAACAGGGTTTCAATCATCTTGTAGGAAACCACTCAGGTCCGCTCCCTGTAAGGACAAGAGCATAGCCCCGTCCCTGTTTTAGAACTTGCCCTTGAACATACTTACCTTCTTCATTAGGATACCAAATCTTTAAATTGTCAGCAGGGACTATCACCGAGGGAGGTGAGGAAAGATGGGTTACGACAGCGGAGTCTTGCAATTGTCTCCATTGATTCAAAAAATAATTAAGGTAAAAAGAACCTTCAAAATCAAAAAAAATAAGGTAGAAAGGTTAACCTTCAAAAAAATCTGGTTTTTTGGGGGGCTCATTTCCCCCTTTTTGTTTTAGCAGTTGAGTTTTTAAGGTTAAATTTGCACGCTTAATGATGGCTTGACCTTGACTGTTGCCCGGGATACCGGTGATATGTTTAATATTGTATTGCTGTAAGAAAACTTGTAATTTATGAGAGACATAAGCAGGGGCATTATCAGTTTTAAGTATAAGAGGAATGCCCATGATGGTGAAACAAACTAAGAGATGAGTAATAACAGAAATGAGAAAAGGTATCAATGGTATGATGAACATTTTAATCGTCCAAAAGAAGGGACATCTCGTGGATTAACCCCAGGATGGAAGGATGGAATGCTCAAAGGAGCACAGGAAGGACAAGCTCGAATAAGAGAATGAGCTTGTTTATGAGTTAAATGAAACCGTCGTTGAAGGCCAGAACTATTAGTGTGATGTAGAGTATATTTTTGTTCTGCAGCATGTAGGTGGCAGATTAAAAGCAAATCAATCTGAGTATTACCATGAACTAATGGTCCAGAAAGTTGAGAATGAGAACGAAGATGAGTGATGAATAAAGGAGCTTGACGTTGGCTCAAAGTAAAGGATAACAAAGAAAAGAATTTCTGAAGAGAAGAAGTAGCACGCAAAGAGGTAAAGTGGCCTGAGAAATATAAGTAGTAACATAAACGGCGTATTGAGAATCACTAACAATGTTACAACCAGTAGTAGGGAAATCAAGTAAGACCATGAGAATAGCAAACAATTCTCCCTGTTGCACCGAGGGATAAGGATAAACTGTAACTCAAGATTGATGAAGCTTCTTGCCAAGAATCAGAAGTTGCAAGAAGATAAGTGATCTGACTATGAGTGAATTGAGAGATAATTAAGGAAGGATCTCCTCCCCAAAGTTGTCGACAGTGATGCCGTCCTTTGATGATCAGTTCAGCTAAACGATCGATATAAGTAACCAAGAGTTTAGATGTTTTATTGGACAAAAAGATCCATTCTAGTGGCCGATTAGTCTGATGAATCATTCCTGTAGGAGAATGTAAAGTATGAAATAAACAAAAGGAAAGGGGAACATCAGGAAGGGGCCTTTTAAAGTTGCTCTTCTACAAGCTGGAGTTCCTGTAAAGCCAAAGGAGTTAAATGGCGTGAGTTGTCCAAGTGACTGTCTCCTTCTAGAATAGAAAAAAGATGTTATATTCCTAAAACAGGACGCATCGTTTGAAAGTCATTTAATATTTTGAAATGATCACGTCGACTTTGAATTTTTTGGGGTCGAATATTTTGTGCTCCTAAGGTATAACCTAAATATTGAATAGGAAAATCCAGTTGAATTTTTTCTGGGGCAATATTAAGTGAATAGAAAGAAAGCTGCGTTTGTAATGACGCAAAAGGACAAGTTCTTGACACAAGGTAGGGCTGTTTAACATACCTTGAGGTAAAACTTTCCATTGATATCGAGAAAGTGGCTGAGAATTATTAAAAACAGGGACAGAGAAGATCCATACAATGATAAATTAACACAGTTGGAAACTGATTTTTTACAGGATTTAAAGTCCTATGTACGAATTTTTGACATATAGTAGGGATATTAAGTATACCCTGAGGAAGAAGCTTCTGCTGATATTTTTGAATGGGTTGTCCATTATTATATTTAGGAATAATAAAGACAAACTTTTTACAATCTTGAGGTTGTAACTGAATAGAGAAAAAACAATTTTTGAGATCTATGACCATTAATTTTTAACTTTGTGGGATAAGGGCAGGATTAGGAAGACCAGGCTGTAAACTTTCCCTAGGTTTAATGTAAACATTTATAGTTTTAAGACAAGACAAAGACGGGAATTCCATGCAGAAATACGTGGCTTTATATTCCTCTCGGCCATTTGTTTTTTGACTTACTCTTTTAGAGTCCTAAGTATTTCTTTAAATAATGGTCACCGTTTCACCTAAATAGGAGTGGTGGCTATGAGTTTAAAGGATTGTAGCCCATTTTGAACATCATATTTTTGGCAGCTGAGGAAATATGAGGAATGTTTAAAAAAGCAGCAAATTGTTGTGAAAGATCTTGTTCCCAAAAATTAATATTGATAGGAACAATATAAAAATAAAAAAAACACTTGACCTTGTTGACCTTTAGGACCGACACAGGTTAAAGGTTCTACGTCTTGATAAACCACAGAAGCAGCACCCAAGCCAGTGAGTATAACTGAAACTTGTCTTTTTTCCTATTGTATAGGCCACTAATTTAAACAAATAATAGACATATTCACCCCGTATCAATTAACCCTTTAAAAACTATTTCATTAATGTGCAATGGACATAAGGGCTTTTGATTAGAAACTAAAGTTTCCCAAAAAACAGTTTTTTCTGTGCTACCAAACCCTCCCTATTGAGAATACGTTCCCCTGCCTCTAGGCATATAAATTGTGAGACTTGAACCATAATAAGAATTTTATTAGTAACATCATGTCCTTTTGGCAAAGGGCCACACACTCTAATAGCTAATTTATATACTCCTCTATTAGGAGACAAAGTATAAGGCTGAGTAATAGCTAAGTAAGCAGCGGCGCTCTGCTTAGTTGCCGCATAAGGCTGAGAAACTGGGGTAAGGTGTGGGATCCTTAAGGAGGACTTGAATTTATTCCTTGATGTTGTAGACCATTGCTCACTGGGTATGGTATGCAGATTCAGTCAATAACAAATATTTGTAAACAAATAAGGTGATTACAGGTACAGAAATTCAGTTCGTAGCTTACTATTCAATAGAGTATCTGCTTTGTAAAAGATGGTGGACCACAAAATACTCAACGGATTTTGGTTTTCAAAACACAGTGATGCTATCCAAGGCTAAATGGATACTTGAAATTGGGATTGGATCTGGTGCTGAGATACAACTTTTACTTAGTTATTGATTTTTCTTTCCTCTGGTTATTCCAAGGAGGGTGACTACCATTTTTGTACTTTATAGAGCAGTCTAGAGGAAAGGGTTAAGCATGTAAGCTCTGGTGACAGAAAGTCATATTTTCAAAATATAATAGCTATATGACCTTGGATACATTTATAAAACTGTCTTAACTCTGTTTTCCTGTCTACAAAATGGTAATAATTATAAAATTTGTCAGTCTTAAAGGGATGTTGGAAGAACTAAATGCAAGTGAAGATTTTTTCACAGTAGTGGACACATAGTAAGTACTCAGTATACTATGGCTATTATTACTGTTATTATTGTTAATATTACATCTATTTATTTTAGCTCTTTAATGTAACAAGTGCAGAACCATAATCTCACATCCTTCAGAGTCACGCTGATCTTGTATTTTTTGGTCCTTTGACTAGTTTAGTGATTTATTACAAGAAACCTAGTTAGTTTGTGCATTCTTTTCCTTTCTTATATTTCTCATTTGTAAAGACTGACAAACCAACTAAGCTTTCAGACCTGGTGACATAAATTGTTGGGGCCCCAAGCCTGTGGGCCCCAGCTCCCATTTCCCAGGAGAGGAGACAGTAAATTTCCACTTTTATCAGTTTTGAAACGACATTTATTTGTCCAATGTCGACCTTTACCAAAACATTTGTACACCTCTGAAGGCAGCTTTCTGCCTTGAGGGATAAAAGTGTTCAATTTTTATGGCATTCTTTTTTGAAATGTCTAGGTTTACCACACTGAAAGCAAACACCTTGTTTGTTTTTTCCTTTTAAGGCTTTAGACAAAACTCCAGCAAATAATTGAGCATTATAAATAGCCCCTCCAACACTAACACAAGTTTTAATATATTTATCTAAATTGGCCCCATTGGCCTTTAACGATTTTAACAATTTTTGACAGTCAGCATAAGCATTTTTAAAAGACAACGTTTGTAACAAAATTTTTGAAGCAAGGTCAGCACCCACAATTTTCAAGACAGCATCCTGAAGACGGACTACGAAATCTGAATATTGTTCATTTGTGCCCTGTAAAATCTTCACAGAGGAAAGGGAAGATTTTCCTGTTATCTCTACCTTATTTTAGGCCCTTAAAAACAAAGTCTTGATTTGAGTAAGGGCAACATCATCTAGACCAGCCTGAGCATTAAGAGTAGCATATTGGCCCGTGCCTGTGAGTTGTTCCTCAGTGGGTCCAGGGGGATCACACATAACATTTTTCCTAGACTGTACATGCGCCTTGTTCATTTACCAGCTGTGCAGTTGTAACCACTGAGAACGATCAAGAAAAGCCTTCCCCAAAGTCTTCCAGTCTATAGGAATTATGAAATTTTCTGATGAAAAAATATCAAGAAGACCAAGGATAGGGGTTCATAGTTAGAAATGGCAGTTTTCATTTCTTTTAAAAATTTAATTTGTAAGGCATTAAATTGGACATTATTGCTACCATTTGAAAACTGAGCATTAGGAGCAAAAGAAGCACAAATAATTGGAAACAGATCCAGCTCCTTAAATTTTGTTTTTTTATCTTTTCCTTTTCTCCCTCCCCCAATGGCGGGCAAGGCACTGAGAAAACTTTGCCAAACAAAGGTAAAGATAAGGAAGCCGGGGGGTTGGAGGCACTGGAAAATCCTCTTTTAACAGGGCAGAAGGAAAAGAAACAGGGAAAGCTCACAAAGGTGAATTAGAAGAATGTATCTGTAATATTTGTTGAAGCATTTCCATAATACACTGCATGTCAGAATTTCCCTTAGAAGAAGGAAGGGCTGGCTTTTTCTCTTCTCCCCCTTTTGCTACCCTGGCACAAATGGGCTCCATTTCAGATTTATTTTATTTTATTTTATTTTTCCAAATCCTCAGATACCTTTCCTCCTGTGGCTACATTACCACACTCCGGATCAGTCTCAAGTAACTCTAATGTCTGAGTGATAGAGTTACACAAGGTCCACAATTTTAGAGGCATAATATCCCCTAACTGGAGAGCTCTAAGCAGAGCTTTTACTACCTGTAACCATTTTTTCCGATTCAGCTGAACTTTAGTCTGATACTGAAACCAGTAACAATGTTGTTCAACATGGGCAAACAATCGCTTCAAAGTCTTTTTCTTTCACTTCTACTCCTATAGACAGCAACAGTCCTTGAAACAGCCATAAATATTCTGAGGCCAGAGAGATGGAATTCCCATAATGAAAGCTTAAGAAGGTTCCCCTTAACAATATCCGAGCCTTACCCGCTCCTAGGGGGTTCCCCTTCTCGTTCTCCCCTACTCACCCGTGCTGACCCTGCTCACTGCGCCACTTGTTGGGGTCCATGCCGGGGGTGGTGGAGCATGAAAGAACACACAAAAGACAAAGACACACAGAGAACATGGCGGCCGCGCTCAGAGCCTCCGCCTCACTTTATTTATACTCCATAAACCCCACGTCAGCAGAAAGAATGCAATGCAAAACAAACTTTCTTTTCCCAGATGTAACCTTCTACTCAGTTCTTTGTTTCTATGCTCTTCCTTATCTGCCCGCCTTCTTGGCACCTACGGGAGTTCATTAAAAGTTCAATTGGAGATACTGTCCTTGAGCCCTATCTATTCTCAGCATACTGTTCTCAAAGGCCCCTGCAGTCTTCATCCTTATCATCTTCACGTTGAGTAGTCTGAAGAGTAGGAAGAACAGGAGGGGTTGGTCTTGTCTCCAATGTGGCAGAGGTGGAAGAAAATCTACGTATAAGTATACCAGTGCAGTTCAAACACATGTTGTTCAAGGGTCAACTGTATTTTATAAAGACAAAGAGCTCAATATATCAAGAAGACATAATAATTCTAAATCCATGTGCACATATCAACAGAGTTGAAAAATATGCAAAGCAAAATCTGACAGAATTGAAAATAAACAACTCAGTGAAGAAGTTGGAGACTTCAATGACCACTTTCAATTTCAATAATGGATAGAACAACTAGTCAGACAATAAAATAAGAAATATGCATAAAAGGCTTGAGCAGTGCTGTACACAAGCTAGACCTAACAACACTCCACCCTAAAGCAACAGAATGCTTATCTTGAGTGCATATAGAATATTTTCCTTGTTAGACCACATGCTATATCATGAAAGGAGCCCTAATATATTTAAAATGATTGAAATCATACAAATTGAGATGTTTCTATCCTGTCTTCATATTGTTACTTATATGGTATCTGATAAAAAATGTCTGCTGTCATTTTTCATCTTTTTTACTGAGTTCATAATGTAGCTTTTTTCTGTCTGCTTTTGCTTTATTTAGGTAAATTCACATAACATAATTAACCATTTTAAAGTGGACAATTCAGTGGCATTTAGCTCACTTACAATGCTGTGCAACCAGATGAATATTAGGACCAGTTTTTTCATTTTTGAAAAAGTCAATTAGTATTTTGATAGAGATTATATTGAATTTGTAAATTTGGAGTATTACCAAATCTTAACAATAAGTCTTTCAATTAATAACTATAGGAAGTTTTCTATTCATTTACACCTATTAAAATTTCTTTCATCAATGTTTTGGTTTTCAGAATACAAGTTTTCTACTTTCTTGGTTAACTTTATTGTCAACTATTTTATCACTTGATTCTATTGTAAATGAAATTGTCTCTTAATTTTATCTTGATACTGTTTATTACTAGTATATAGAAATATAATACTTTCGTATCTCGGTCTTGGGATTTGCTGAATTTTTTAATTAGCTGTAGTATTTTTCGTGGATTTTGTAGAATATTCTCTAGGTAGGATACTGTCACCAGCAAAGAGACATAATTTTACTTCTTCTGTTTCAGGTTGGGTGGCTTTTTTTTCTTGGCAAATTGCTCTGGCTGGAGCGTCCAGCACAATGTTGAATAGAAGTGATGAAAGCGGTGGGCGGAGCAAGATGGCCGAATAGGAACAGCTCCAGTCTCCAACTCCCAGCGCGAGCGACACAGAAGACCGGTGATTTCTGCATTTTCAACTGAGGTACTGGGTTCATCTCACTGGGGAGTGCCGGACGATCGGTGCTGGTCAGCTGCTGCAGCCCAACCAGCGAGAGCTGAAGCAGGGCGAGGCATTGCCTCACCTGGGAAGCGCAAGGGGGAAGGGAATCCCTTTTCCTAGCCAGGGGAACTGAGACACACAACACCTGGAAAATCGGGTAACTCCCACCCCAATACTGTGCTTTAAGCAAACAGGCACACCAGGAGATCATATCCCACACCTGGCCGGGAGGGTCCCACACCCACGGAGCCTCCCTCATTGCTAGCACGGCAGTCTGTGATCTACCGGCAAGGCAGCAGCGAGGCTGGGGGAGGGGAGCCCGCCATTGCTGAGGCTTAAGTAGGTAAACAAAGCTGCTGGGAAGCTCGAACTGGGTGGAGCTCACAGCAGCTCAAGGAAACCTGCCTGTCTCTGTAGACTCCACCTCTAGGGACAGGGCAATAAAAAACTCAGCCGAAACCTCTGCAGACGCAAACGACTCTGTCTGACAGCTTTGAAGAGAGCAGTGGATCTCCCAACACGGAGGTTGAGATCTGAGAAGGGACAGACTCCCTGCTCAAGTGGGTCCCTGACCCCTGAGTAGCCTAACTGGGAGACATCCCCCACTAGGGGCAGTCTGACACCCCATACCTCACAGGGTGGAGTACACCCCTGAGAGGAAGCCTCCAAAGCAAGAATCAGACAGGTACACTCGCTGTTCAGAAATATTCTATCTTCTGCAGCCTCTGCTGCTGATACCCAGGCAAACAGGGTCTGGAGTGGACCTCAAGCAATCTCCAACAGACCTACAGCTGAGGGTCCTGACTGTTAGAAGGAAAACTAACAAACAGGAAGGACACCTACACCAAAACCCCATCAGTACATCACCATCATCAAAGACCAGAGGCAGATAAAACCACAAAGATGGGGAAAAAGCAGGGCAGAAAAGCTGGAAATTCAAAAAATAAGAGCGCATCTCCCCCGGCAAAGGAGCGCAGCTCATGCCCAGCAATGGATCAAAGCTGGACGGAGAATGACTTTGACGAGATGAGAGAAGAAGGCTTCAGTCCATCAAATTTCTCAGAGCTAAAGGAGGAATTACGTACCCAGCACAAAGAAACTAAAAATCTTGAAAAAAAAGTGGAAGAATTGATGGCTAGAGTAATTAATGCAGAGAAGGTCCTAAACGAAATGAAAGAGATGAAAACCATGACACGAGAAATACGTGACAAATGCACAAGCTTCAGTAACCGACTCGATCAACTGGAAGAAAGAGTATCAGCGATTGAGGATCAAATGAACGAAATGAAGCGAGAAGAGAAACCAAAAGAAAAAAGAAGAAAAAGAAATGAACAAAGCCTGCAAGAAGTATGGGATTATGTAAAAAGACCAAATCTACGTCTGATAGGGGTGCCTGAAAGTGAGGGGGAAAATGGAACCAAGTTGGAAAACAGTCTTCAGGATATCATCCAGGAGAACTTCCCCAACCTAGTAGGGCAGGCCAACATTCAAATCCAGGAAATACAGAGAACACCACAAAGATACTCCTCGAGAAGAGCAACTCCAAGACACATAATTGCCAGATTCACCAAAGTTGAAATGAAGGAAAAAATCTTAAGGGCAGCCAGAGAGAAAGGTCGGGTTACCCACAAAGGGAAGCCCATCAGACTAACAGCAGATCTCTCAGCAGAAACTCTCCAAGCCAGAAGAGAGTGGGGGCCAATATTCAACATTCTTAAAGAAAAGCATTTTAAACCCAGAATTTCATATCCAGCCAAACTAAGTTTCATAAGTGAAGGAGAAATAAAATCCTTTACAGATAAGCAAATGCTTAGAGATTTTGTCACCACTAGGCCTGCCTTACAAGAGACCCTGAAGGAAGCATTAAATGTGGAAAGGAACAACCGGTACCAACCACTGCAAAAACATGCCAAAATGTAAAGACCATTGAGGCTAGGAAGAACTACATCAACTAATGAGCAAAATCACCAGTTAATATCATAATGGCAGGTTCAAGTTCACACATAACAATCTTAACCTTAAATGTAAATGGACTAAATGCTCCAATTAAAAGACACAGACTGGCAAACTGGATAAAGAGTCAAGACCCATCAGTCTGCTGTATTCAGGAGACCCATCTCACATGCAGAGACATACATAGGCTCAAAATAAAGGGATGGAGGAAGATTTACCAAGCAAATGGAGAACAAAAAAAAGCGGGGGTTGCAATACTAGTCTCTGATAAAACAGACTTTAAACCATCAAAGATCAAAAGAGACAAAGAAGGCCATTACCTAATGGTAAAGGGATCAATTCAACAGGAAGAGCTAACTATCCTAAATATATATGCACCCAATACAGGAGCACCCAGATTCATAAAGCAAGTCCTTAGAGACTTACAAAGAGACTTAGACTCCCATACAATAATAATGGGAGACTTCAACACTCCACTGTCAACATTAGACAGATCAACGAGACAGAAAGTTAACAAGGATATCCAGGAATTGAACTCATTTCTGCAGCAAGCAGACCTAATAGACATCTATAGAACTCTCGACCCCAAATCAACAGAATATACATTCTTCTCAGCAACACATCATACTTATTCCAAAATCGACCACGTAATTGGAAGTAAGGCACTCCTCAGCAAATGTACAAGAACAGAAATTATAACAAACTGTCTCTCAGACCACAGTGCAATCAAACTAGAACTCAGGACTAAGAAACTCAATCAAAACCGCTCAACTACATGGAAACTGAACAACCTGCTCCTGAATGACTACTGGGTACATAACGAAATGAAGGCAGAAATAAAGATGTTCTTTGAAACCAATGAGAACAAAGATACAACATACCGGAATCTCTGGGACACATTTAAAGCAGTGTGTAGTGGGAAATTTATAGCACTAAATGCCCACAAGAGAAAGCAGGAAAGATCTAAAATTGACCCTCTAACATCGCAATTAAAAGAACTAGAGAAGCAAGAGCAAACACATTCGAAAGCTAGCAGAAGGCAAGAAATAACTAAGATCAGAGCAGAACTGAAGGAGATAGAGACACAAAAAACTCTCCAAAAAATCAATGAATCCAGGAGTTGGTTTTTTGAAAAGATCAACAAAATTGACAGACCACTAGCAAGACTAATAAAGAAGAAAAGAGAGAAGAATCAAATCGACGCAATTAAAAATGATAAAGGGGATATCACCACCGACCCCACAGAAATACAAACTACCATCAGAGAATACTATAAACACCTCTACGCAAATAAACTGGAAAATCTAGAAGAAATGGATAATTTCCTGGACACTTACACTCTTCCAAGACTAAACCAGGAAGAAGTTGAATCCCTGAATAGACCAATAGCAGGCTCTGAAATTGAGGCAATAATTAATAGCCTACCAACCAAAAAAAGTCCAGGACCAGATGGATTCACAGCTGAATTCTACCAGAGGTACAAGGAGGAGTTGGTACCATTCCTTCTGAAACTATTCCAATCAATAGAAAAAGAGGGAATCCTCCCTAACTCATTTGATGAGGCCAACATCATCCTGATACCAAAGCCTGGCAGAGACACAACAAAAAAAGAGAATTTTAGACCAATATCCCTGATGAACATCGATGCAAAAATCCTCAATAAAATACTGGCAGACCGGATTCAGCAACACATCAAAAAGCTTATCCACCATGATCAAGTGGGCTTCATCCCTGGGATGCAAGGCTGGTTCAACATTCGCAAATCAATAAACATAATCCAGCATATAAACAGAACCAAAGACAAGAACCACATGATTATCTCAATAGATGCAGAAAAGGCTTTTGACAAAATTCAACAGCCCTTCATGCTAAAAACGCTCAATAAATTCGGTATTGATGGAACGTACCTCAAAATCATAAGAGCTATTTATGACAAACCCACAGCCAATATCATACTGAATGGGCAAAAACTGGAAAAATTCCCTTTGAAAACTGGCACAAGACAGGGATGCCCTCTCTCACCACTCCTATTCAACATAGTGTTGGAAGTTCTGGCTAGGGCAATCAGGCAAGAGAAAGAAATCAAGGGTATTCAGTTAGGAAAATAAGAAGTCAAATTGTCCCTGTTTGCAGATGACATGATTGTATATTTAGAAAACCCCATTGTCTCAGCCCAAAATCTCCTTAAGCTGATAAGCAACTTCAGCAAAGTCTCAGGATACAAAATTAATGTGCAAAAATCACAAGCATTCTTATACACCAGTAACAGACAAACAGAGAGCCAAATCAGGAATGAACTTCCATTCACAATTGCTTCAAAGAGAATAAAATACCTAGGAATCCAACTTACAAGGGATGTAAAAGACCTCTTCAAGGAGAACTACAAACCACTGCTCAGTGAAATAAAAGAGGACACAAACAAATGGAAGAACATACCATGCTCATGGATAGGAAGAATCAATATCGTGAAAATGGCAATACTGCCCAAGGTAATTTATAGATTCAATGCCATCCCCATCAAGCTACCAATGAGTTTCTTCACAGAATTGGAAAGAACTGCTTTAAAGTTCATATGGAACCAAAAAAGAGCCCACATCTCCAAGACAATCCTAAGTCAAAAGAACAAAGCTGGAGGCATCACGCTACCTGACTTCAAACTATACTACAAGGCTACAGTAACCAAAACAGCATGGTACTGGTACCAAAACAGAGATATAGACCAATGGAACAGAACAGAGTCCTCAGAAATAATACCACACATCTACAGCCATCTGATCTTTGACAAACCTGAGAGAAACAAGAAATGGGGAAAGGATTCCCTATTTAATAAATGGTGCTGGGAAAATTGGCTAGCCATAAGTAGAAAGCTGAAACTGGATCCTTTCCTTACTCCTTATACGAAAATTAATTCAAGATGGATTAGAGACTTAAATGTTAGACCTAATACCATAAAAATCCTAGAGGAAAACCTAGGTAGTACCATTCAGGACATAGGCATGGGCAAAGACTTCATGTCTAAAACACCAAAAGCAACGGCAGCAAAAGCCAAAATTGACAAGTGGGATCTCATTAAACTAAAGAGCTTCTGCACAGCAAAAGAAACTACCATCAGAGTGAACAGGCAACCTACAGAATGGGAGAACATTTTTGCAATCTACTCATCTGACAAAGGGCTAATATCCAGAACCTACAAAGAACTCAAACAAATTTACAAGAAAAAAACAAACAACCCCATCAAAAAGTGGGCAAAGGATATGAACAGACATTTCTCAAAAGAAGACATTCATACAGCCAACAGACACATGAAAAAATGCTCATCTTCACTGGCCATCAGAGAAATGCAAATCAAAACCACAATGAGATACCATCTCACACCAGTTAGAATGGCGATCATTAAAAAGTCAGGAAACAACAGGTGCTGGAGAGGATGTGGAGAAATAGGAACACTTTTACACTGTTGGTGGGATTGTAAACTAGTTCAACCATTATGGAAAACAGTATGGCGATTCCTCAAGGATCTAGAACTAGATGTACCATATGACCCAGCCATCCCATTACTGGGTATATACCCAAAGGATTATAAATCATGCTGCTATAAAGACACATGCACACGTATGTTTATTGCGGCACTATTCACAATAGCAAAGACGTGGAATCAACCCAAATGTCCATCAGTGACAGATTGGATTAAGAAAATGTGGCACATATACACCATGGAATACTATGCAGCCATAAAAAAGGATGAGTTTGTGTCCTTTGTAGGGACATGGATGCAGCTGGAAACCATCATTCTTAGCAAACTATCGCAAGAACAGAAAACCAAACACCGTATGTTCTCACTCATAGGTGGGAACTGAACAATGAGATCACTTGGACTCAGGAAGGGGAACATCACACACTGGGGCCTATCATGGGGAGGGGGGAGGGGGGAGGGATTGCATTGGGAGTTATACCTGATGTAAATGACGAGTTGATGGGTGCAGCACACCAATATGGCACAAGTATACATATGTAACAAACCTGCACGTTATGCACATGTACCCTACAACTTAAAGTATAATAATAATAATAATATATATATATTCATATGAGAAAAAAAAAAAGACACACAAGAAGTGACAAAAGCGAGCATCCTCGTCTTGTTTCTGATCTTAGGAAACAGCTTCCAGGTTTTCACCACTGAGTATGTTAGCTGATGGTTTTTCATAAATGCCCTTTATCATATCAGAGATTTTTCTGCTATTCCTAGTTAGCTGAGTGGTTTTCTAATTGTAGAAGAGGGCTAACTTTTGTCAATTAAATGATTTTCTGCATGTATTGAGATAAGGCTGTGCCATTTTTTCTTCATTCTATTAATAAAGTGTATTACATTGATTGATTTTCATGTGTTGAACCATTCTGGTATTCCTTAGATAAATCCCACTTGTTCCTGGTTTATAATTATTTTAATGTATTGTTGCATTTGGGTAGCTAGCATTTTGTTGAGAATTTTAAAATCAATAGTAATAAGGTAGTAGTAGTCTATTTTTTTCGCTGGTGGGATTCTTTAACTAGCTTTGACATTTTATTTTCCTCTTTTTAATTTGGTTTTGAGATCTCCCTCAGGAGGATGGCTAAAAACTCTAGCCCTTCCAGTCAGGGCTTCAAGGTATTTGGTCATGAATGTTTACAGTATATCTTTTACAGGATACTTCTTTATCCTGGTGAATGGCCTAATTCCTAAGGGTCTGAACCATGACCAGATTTCCCTCTCACAGAAAACTTGTTTTCACTGGTAGACATCATGTGGCTCCTGTCTGATCTGTGTCCAGTTTATTCCTACCAAGATAGATACTCTCTAGGAGAGCCCTGACCCAGAAAGAAGTTAGGTTTAGGGGTCTTGGTCAGGTAAGACAGGGTAGGCAACTCAACAATACACATAAAATTAAAGAAACAGCATATTCATTTAGTTGTTATTCATTGCTTTCTTTCATCATAGTTTTGTAGCTTTCCTAATATAGGTCTTGTATATATTTTGTTATATTTATACCTATGTATTTCATTTTTTGAGTATGCTAATGTAAATGGTATTTTGTCTTTTTAATGCACAAACATCAATTTTATTTTTCGATAATGGCAATAAGCAATGCAAAAAGGAAATTAAAACAATTATATTTATAATAGCATCACAGAATAGCAAACAAATATATAATTGTTTATAATATTTATTATAAACAATTCTATTTATAATAATATCACAAAAAATACTTACCAATATATTTAGCAAAATAAATGCCAAACCTATGATCTGATAACTACAAAACATTGCTGAAAGACATTAAAGAAGATAAATGGAAGAACATTACATGTTAATAGATTGGCAGACTTAAGATGTTAAGATGCCACTACCCTCCAAATTCATCTGCAGATTAAAATTCCACTTCATTTCTTGTATATAGGAAAACAGCTGACATTTTTCATATTAACCTTGTATATATATTTTTAATTGTTATTGAGTCGAAGTTTCACTCTGCTGCCCAGGCTGGAGTACAGTGGCGTGATCTCAGCTCATGGCAACCTCCGCCTCCCAGGTTCAAGCGATTCTCCTGCCTCAGCCTCCCGGGTAGTTGGGATTACAGGTGCAGGCCACTGTACTCGGCTGATTTTTTGTATTTTTAGAGAGACGGGGTTTCACCATATTGGCCAGGTTGGACTTGAACTGCTGACTTCAGGTAATCTGCCCGCCTTGGCCTCCCAAAGTGCTAGGGTTACAGGTGTGAGCCACAATGCCTGGCCATTAACCTTGTATTCTTAAACCTTGTTATAACCATTTATTAGTTCCAGGAGGTATTTTTTGTTGACTCTTTTGGATTTTTTTTACATAGACCTTGTCATTTGTGAACAAAGACAATTGCATTTATTCCTTCTCAATATATATACTTATATTTTTATTGTCTTATATAATTATCTAAGACTTCCAGTAAAATGTAGAAAGCAGTGGTGAGAGGGGACATTCTTAGCCTTGTTTCTGCTATTAGAAGGCTAGCTTCAAATTTCCAACCATTTAGTATAATGTTAGCTGTATTTTATTGAAGAAACTATTTACCAAGATGAGGAAGTTATCCTCTATGTCTTGATTATTTGGGGTTTTGCTAATGAATGAGAGCTGGATTTGGTCAAACACTTTTTCCTCATCTACTGATATAGTCATGTGATTTTTCTTCTTTAGCCTGCTGAGGTGATGGGTTACATTAATTGATTTTATTTTAAAAAATTAAGTAACTGATGTTATAATCAAATATATATATGTAATGAACAATATGAAATTTAGATATATGTATAGATTGGGGAAAGTAAATCAAACAAATTAAAATATTCATTACTTCACATATATTTTGAGATGAAAATATTTAAAATCTACTTTCCCCAATTTTTAAGTACACAATACAGTGTTACTAAATATAGTTTCTGTGTCATACAAAAGATCTCTTGCACTTACTCCTCCTGTCTGCATTAATTAATTTTGGATTTTTTTTTAATTTAACTTTCATCAGGATTAACTGCCCTCTAGTGGCCCACCTTAAAATGTGAAGAAATGTGGCCCTTGTGGCCAACATTATTAGAGATTCATTAAAAGGTAAAAGGCTTGTGTTGCTTTTCAAAGCCCAAAAAATTCAATTAAGGTTTCAGAAGTGGATGTCAATGAACAGCAGTCTGTTTGGAAAAGAGGATATAGAAAGATGGAGGAGAGGCTAAGGGAAGGGGAGGGGTGCTAATATCCTTATTTTATGGGAAACTGACGAAGGTGTATGCTAGAAACTGAGAGTTAAGCATATCACTTAAAGTTACTAGAGTCACCAACAGAAGAACTAAAGATCAAAAGATATAAAAATTGCCAGAAAGAAAGAGAGGGCAGATTGAAGATAGTGTGAGTGAGTTAAATCCTCCTCTCTGGTAGAGGATGGTCACTTGATGATGTCTGAAGTTGGTGAATTATTGAATTAGCAGATTAGGCATTTTCTTTAGATATAAGGAGGTAATGGTCAGAACACTGCAAACAGAAATTGTTAAAGTGGTCTACTCTGGGAAGCACAGTTGGAGAGCAGGAAATGATGGGACCTTGAATCTTTGCTTTTTATCATAAGCTCTTTTGTACTTTCTGATCATCCCTATTATATTTACCATGCATATATATATATATACATGTGTGTGTGTGTGTGTGTGTGTGTATTTAAATTAAGAACAATTATTTGGAGACAGTTCTAAAAAGATGATCTGTATGGGAGGAAGCTCCAAGGTTAATCACCTTGACATTAGCAAGATTTTACCACATCGAAGGAGATTTCATTTTACATGTATTAAACAAAGTGAAAACCTAAAATTGATCAGCAGCTCACGATACTGGATATCAGCCAACTCACGCTTCAGTAATCCATGAATGCATCCCATCACAATGGTGAATATTGGTAATATTGTTCCAGAGACATCATGGAGACATCAAAGTGTGTTCGGTAGCCTGTAGCAAAGAAGCTGAAGGAGTATATTACCTTACAGTAAATTACCTCTCAAATGGCCCCCAAGATGTTGCTCAAAAGGATGAATAGCAGTTGACAGAAAATTCTCTCCCATCTCAATATCCCATTTTTGTTGAGATCATGTTATTAAATCTTCTGGGTGGTTTCCTTGAGTACAGAAAATGCCATGCTTTCATGTGTTAATTAATGTGCAAGACCCTGGGCCTCCAGAAAATAAGTAAGTGGATCATAAAAAGGTCCTGTGGTTGGGACTAGCACGGAAAAGCTCAATGAGAGTGTGAGCTACGCGAGTTCAGGCCAGAGAACCCAGAGGATCAGACTCCCTCTGTACTGACACTTTGCTCCTGGTTAGAGAGAAAATTTCAGGCTGCCTGGAGCACCAGAAAGACAAGACACTGGACCTTCAAAAACCAGCTGAACAAGCACATCCCCAGGACAGAGGGCAATAAGATTAATAAGGAGTCTCTTGTATTGGGCATTGAATGCATGTCAGGCACTGTGAAAAACATTTACCATACATTATCACTTGTTATCCTTATAAATATCCCTTTCTACAGATGAGGACTCCAAAGCCAAGATGGAAAAAAAGGGGGTTAAAGTACCTTGACCAAAGTAAGCACAACTATTAAGTCACGGCCTGGGGTGTATCTGTAGGTATATTGTTATAAAATCAGTTCTGTGAATTGCCTAAACTTATAACAAAGAAGGGCATGAGTTAAAGCTTTAAGCGTGTGTTAGAAGGTGAATTGGTTCTCAGAGAGAAAAATATCTGGAATGCTGTGTAAAAACCATCAGTCAATACAGCCCTTTGGCTCGGTTTCTAAGCAGAGCTGGGGCAAAACTACTTGTTACAAAGGAAATTTGTAAGATGCTTAATTAAGGTTTCTGAAATTCAAACTCTGAGCACACACAGAGGCTCAAGAGTGGTTAAGTGTTTTGCTCTGAAATTCAGCTTACCAGCCAATCTGGCTCCAAGGCCCATCTCCTTTTGTTTGCACCAAAATGACGAAAACAAACCTGCTTTTCTTGCCTGGTAGTAGCACATTCTGGAAATCCCCTTAAATCTGCTTATATAGATACAACTCATACTTGTTAATGGTTGTATAATAATCCTCAGAATGGCTGCACTGCCAATGTATCAGTCATTCCTCAACTGATGCATACTTGCTCTGTGCCCTAATTTGCCCAATATGAATGTTTCTGTGATAAACACATACATATTTCATCATGTCCTGGGGTTCTTATCTCTCCAGGACTCACTACCATTCCATCCCTGCCCCATATACAAATCTGTCTCCGTCAACTCTTCACTTTATAAGGACCCAAAGGACCGTTTGCTAAATTTGTTGTATTGACTCAGGACAACTTAGTAATCATTGTTGTCATTTATTAAACAACAGGGGCATATCCAAACGCTTTCCAATCCTCCCGAAATAACAGCCTAAGGCTGACGGTTTTTGTTGGCCTGTATCTCATAATTATTTTTATTTAGAGGAATTTGGTAGTGGTGGGGTTGGGGTGGGAGGTGGCGTGTGGACGGTGCGAATTGACAGAAACAATTTCCCTACACCAAAATACAGGTGTTTTCATTCTCTATGCCCCCAAACACCCTCCCTGCAGCTATGCAACGAGCAATTCATGGGAAGAGGCTTCCTTACATAGACCCCTGTTTTTGGTGTTTTGATTTACTTTTGTGTGTAGAGTTGATCTGTCCCTCTTCCCATTGGTGTCCTCCCCCACACCCACCCCCAGTCCTCTTCCTTCTTCCTTCTTTTCTTCTCTTCTCCTCTGCTCTCTGAACTGCATTCCCACTCCTTCTGATTTCTCCCTCCTGAAAGGAAAAGGGAGATGGGCCACATGAAATAGCAGAGCAGTGCCTACCCCACTCTTTGAAGTTCTCTGCATCTGAACCTCTCTCTCTTTTGAAAGCTCCACTGAGAAATTATCAGCAGGCGAAGTCCAAACCCAAGCACACAAAGTTGTTGTTGTCCCATTTTAAACCAACTCCCATGCATTGTACAGCTAGGAGCATGAGAGCAGAGTCTCAACGAGGACATTGAGGCTGGTGATGAAAAGCCTTGGCGAGAAGTTTAGACACGTTTGGACATGCAAGGACTTAGAGAGGAGTCCTGTTCACTGTCCAGTCCTTCTGAATCTCCTTTGCTGGCTTTTGTTCTCCACCCAACTTCTAAATGTCAGAGTATCTCAGGGAGTAGCCCTGTACCTTCTTCTCCTGGCTATACTCTCTCTGGGTGATCCTATTCAGTTTTGTGACTTTAAACCCTAACTGTGTCCTGTTGTCTCAACAATTCTGTTTCTCCAGCCTCTATGGATGACAAGCAGACTTCAGTAACTAAGCCTGTGCAAATAGGAGTTCTTGACACACACACCCATCTATCTTTCTGCCTTCTCCAAATCTACCATGCCCACTCTCTGTCTTTCCTATGACCGTACATAGACCTCTGATGAGGATGTCCAAGAAAACACTCTCGTAGTAATCGTTCATTTCTTAAGTTTGTTCCCTGGTTGCCTCTAATCCACTCGCAAGTGCTGTCTCTCCCACTTCCAAAACACCATGTGAATCCATGCACTAGTCTCCACATTGAGGCTTCCAGTCTGGGACAAGCCCCTGCTCTCTCTGGACTGGACTACTGCAAGAGCCTCCTAACTGGTCTCCCTGCTTTCCTTTGTGCCCTGCCCACTTGTGATATTGCCCACACAGAAGGGCTAGAGAGAAACCACTCAATAAGCATTAGATTATGCTACTACCTGCTTCAATCCTTTCTCTGGCTCTCCTGAGCCCTCTGAAGAAGAACCAGACTCTTCATCATGGCACCACCCACCACTGCACCTTCCTCCCTTTCTTTCCTCTATCCCCGCTCACACTGGGCTCCATGCAACATTGGCACCCTTTCTGCCCCCACTCCCACCCCCAGTACCCTCTCTTTTCTGCCACAGGGCCAGGGGAATTGCTGTTCCCTCTGCTGGGCAGGTTTCCCCCTTGGTTCCTTGAAAGACTGGCGGCTCATCATTGTCCTCAGAAAGGCCTTCCCTGAGCTTCGTGTCTCCCGTTTTGCCACTTTTCTGGGGTTCTAGGCAATATGTACCAAATCACCTTGTTTATATGCCCGAGAGCATTCACAGCAACCTTTAACTGTTTTCATATTCCCTCATCTGTCCATTGTCTGTCTCCCCACTAGAAAATGAGCTCCCTGAGTGCAGGGACAGTCTGGCTGGCAGAATACTCGGTACATAGAAGACCCTCCAGGAATATTTCTTGAATCACTGAATAAATAAAATCAGCAGCACTTCCTCCCACAGGAAAGGAAACTTCCCCTCCCTCTGTTGAGGCTCCACAGGGTTCTTTATTTTTGCCCCTGTCACAGTGTGTAGTGGTCAGAACACATTCCATTTGCAGGTGGCAGAAACTGACCACAAAGCAACTTTAAAAATAAAAAACAAAAGGGAGGTGGAAACTCGACTCCATGGAAGCCCCTGAGAAAGGACTTGGGGAGCAGTCCCAGCTGTGTCCTTGTCTCTTTGGTAGCCCTGTTCCTGTTGCTAGAGCTTCAGGATCCTAGGAATTGTTTTCAGGTTTGGGGATTTGCTAGCCATAGCATGACTTCCCTGAACTTCCTTCTCCTGCTGTTTCACTGATTTCGGTTGGCTCTGTGTACTGGAAACCAACACCAGAGAAGGAGATCTTGTTGAGTCCTGGTCCTCGACTTGGTCTTCCTTGTCATTTCTGTTTCCTAACAATGGGCCGAGAAGCTCTTCTCATCCTCGCCACATCCCCTACCCCTCTGCGAGCATGGCTTCCCCCTTGGCCTCTGCCTTCTCAGGTCCCTCTTGGACACCAACCTGGAAATGGCGAGGCACAGCTTCATCTGTTCCCTGCCTGCAAGCAACCTAGACCCCCAGGAGATGGCTCTTAACAGCAGTGACAGTGATCACCTTGGTCAGGCATGCGCTGTACAGCAGGCTTTTCCTAGGTCTCTGTCCCTTGCCTTTGCTGGCTCTAGCCCTGCCTACAGGCAGAGAGCTGGACTTTGCAAGCTGGAGAGGTACATGTCTGTGTGTCTGCTTCTCAGCCACCTTGGGATGCTTTCCAGCCAGCGATGAAGAGTTCTCACTGCCTCGCACCCCACAGTGACTCAGTCACTTCCTCAGGTTCACGGTTGTTCTATCATGTATGACGGACAAGATCCAGCCATCACTGCAACCACAGAACACGGCTTTACTTACCCAAACAAGGCAGAGGAGGAGAGGATGAGAGAATATGTGCCGGGCAGGTGAAATTCCATGGCCACCATAGTCCAATCACATAGCACTTACAGTCCTCTGCTGACACTTCTGTTTTCTGTGGGGGCAGGCTGAGCTTTAGCAGAGTGCAGGCATCCTGAGGGAAGGCACTATGGTTTTCTCTTTTTAAATATCTGGCCCCACTGGCTCACGGTAAATGTGAGACCCCTATTTATGGAATGAAAAGGGACAGAGGGAAGGATTGTTCAGACTCTTTTTGAATTGGTCACATCTGACTTTCTTCCTTGTGTTCTGTCAGCCCTGTCTTGGTTTTGTACGTGCGTGTACGTGTAAATGTGCACTTATACATGCACATTGATGTTTAATTTGTACTCATTCTAAAGTTCTGATCATACTGCTTCCCTCCTTGAACACGCTGAGTGGTCCCTGTGACCTTGGGTATACAGTCGAAGCACCTTAGCTTGACTCTCAGGGTCCCACACCTTCCAGCCCTGTCTGCTACCATGTACTCTTGGAGACCATGAGCTCTGGCCCTGCCAGATTATTAGGCATGGCCAGAATGCCTTCCTTCCTGCCTTGACATGGTGGACTGCTCCTCATGTTTCAGAGCCCACCTCGGGGGTTCTGTCTTTGGTGCAGCCTCACTTAATTGCTACCAAGAAGAGTTAGGGGTTGGTTCTCCTTTCTGGAGGAAGCGGGACTGTAGCTTCTGTTACATTCAGCTCTCATGGTGGCTCCCTTGTCTATACGCCCAGCATCTGGCTCTGTGTGGCCTCTCTGCTCTCACCACACACACACTGCTCACCTCTTCTCACCCTGCTCCACACCTCCGACACATCGACACTCCCTGCTCACTTAACACATTGTGGGCCCCTTAGCCCCCAGTACCAAGTACCTGATAAGCTTTCCATAAATATTAGCTGGTGATCTGGGACCAGGCACTTCATTCTAGAGAGAGAGCTCAGGTTTTGTTTTGGTTTATCTTTTGAACCTGAATATGTACTTCTTGGTCCAGGTTGGGAACCTCAGCGCCTTGAGAGCAGAGCCAAGAATAAACAAGTGCCTGGCTCTGGACCAGGCCCTGTTCCCAGCCCTGGGTTTGGCTTTCCTCACCTTATCATTGAGGACAGTACTAGGGACAGGGTGCTCTTGATTCCACCACTTCCAGACTGCATGTCCTGAGGCCTTGAGTGTATCCTCAAGGCCACCCCAGCCTCTCCTGCAAGGTACTTGATTTAATCATTTAAACGTTCCACTATGTGGAGAGAGGGGATACAAATAACGCTCCCTTCCGAATCGAACCCTTATCCCTTCGGTCTACAGCGCAGCCCTTTCCCTGGCGCCCTTTTCATAAATATCCAGGCGACCCGAGGGGCTGAGCACTCCCGCCCCCGCTCCCGCTCCCGCCCCCGCTCCCTCTACTGCTGGCGTCCTCTCCCACCGCCCGCGGCCCCGCGGCCCCGCGGCCCCGCGGCCCCGCAGCAGCCACAGGGGGAACCAAAGAGACAGAAGCCTTCCCAGCTGCCCGGACGACAGACGCCAACACCCCCCGCCCCCCACCACACGCTGCCTGCCCGCCCGCGCCCCGCACCCTGCGCGCTAGCCCACGACCGAGCGGCGGCGGCAACAGCAGCTGGCTGCAGGCTGCTGCGACTCGCACCGGCGCGCTCCTGGCAACACCTGCCATCCCAGGTGACTTGAACTCGCCAGTTCGGTTCCCCTGCGCCAGCTCCCGCTTGCGCATCGGGTCTGGATTCCGGCACCCACCGGCCCTCCTGCCCTCCCCCGCCTCTCCGTCCCCCAGCTCGTGGGAAGGGAGGTCGCGGCAGCGGCCCGGCAGCAGCGGCGACCGTGGCGACAGCAGCGACAGTGGCGGCGGCGGTGGCGGCAGCGGCTGCGGCGGCGGCGGCGGCGGCGGCGGCGGAGGCTGCGGCGGCGACCGTGGCAGAGGCCGTGGCGGAGGCCTCCGTGGCGGAGGCGGAAGCAGAGGTGGAGGCTGAGGTGGAGGCCGAGGCCTCAATAGAGGAGGCAGCATCCGAGGCCACCCCTGGGGAGGCGGAGGCCGCCCGGGCGGCATCGGCGGTGGCGGTGGCGGAGGGCAGCGCGGCCGAAGCCGCCGCCGCAGCGGAGGCTGCAGGGACCCCCTTGGGGGAGGCGGATGCGGATGCGGATGCGGATGCGAATGAGGGGGTGGCGGCCGCTGTGGCGTCTGCGGCGGCCGCCGCCGATGCAGATGCGGATGCTGAGACCCGCGGGGGCTGTGAGGGGAACCCAGATTTTCCGATGGCCTCCCTGTACGTGGGCGACCTGCACCCTGAGGTGACCGAGGCAATGCTGTACGAGAAATTCAGTCCAGCTGGGCCCATCCTCTCCATCCGCATCTGCAGGGACAAGATCACCCGCCGCTCATTGGGCTACGCATATGTCAACTACCAGCAACCGGTGGACGCCAAGCGGGCCCTGGAGACCCTGAACTTTGATGTCATAAAGGGCAGGCCAGTGCGCATCATGTGGTCCCAGAGGGACCCGTCGCTCCGCAAGAGCGGGGTGGGCAACGTCTTCATCAAGAACCTGGGCAAGACCATCGACAACAAGGCGCTGTACAACATCTTCTCGGCGTTCGGCAACATCCTTTCCTGCAAAGTGGCCTGTGACGAAAAGGGGCCCAAGGGCTACGGGTTCGTGCACTTCCAAAAGCAGGAATCCGCGGAGCGGGCCATCGACGTGATGAATGGCATGTTCCTGAACTACCGCAAAATTTTCGTCGGGAGATTCAAGTCGCATAAAGAACGAGAGGCCGAAAGGGGAGCCTGGGCCAGGCAGTCCACTAGTGCTGACGTCAAGGATTTCGAGGAAGACACCGACGAGGAGGCCACCTTGCGATGAAGACATCCCAGGAGCTAGCCAGCCAGCAGAGCCAAACCTTGGTTCACACCCGGTTTACAACCCCCCACCCCCAGCCCTCCCCCGCCAACCCACCAGCAGTGTATTTATTGTATTGGGAGTGCAGGTCTCTCTCTCTCTCCCCCTCTCTGCTCCCCCCTTCCTATTTTCTCTCGCCACCTCTCCTCTCCTTCCCTTCCTCTCCCCCGCCCACCCCTACCAAGGGCGTTGTGAATAATCTTACTAATCTGTGCCATTTGTAGGTTAAAGGCTGCCTCTTCTCCCTGTGGTTTGGTTTAAAAAGCATTTTCATTCTCTCTTTGTTTACTGCACAGGTGATGCCATTTCATGGTAGAAACATCAGAAAGGAGAAGGATGTTAGATGAGGGAAGAAACAAGAGAGTAATTGCTCCCCTGGTCCTACTCCCCAGAGAGAACCACTTTTACCTTTTTGGTGTGCTGCTTTTCCAGGCTCTCTTCTCTCCCTCTCTCTCCTTTGCTCACCCCCACCCCGCCTTCCCTTTTAACACACTGTTATAGAATGGTTCATGTATGTGGTGTTTCTTAACCTGCTTTTCAGCAACTAAAACCAAACAAAAATCAACCCATTGAACTTCTTTCCATGTTATCAACAGGCTTATGAAACGTCATCTTCAGTGCCTGCAGAGTGCTCCAGTGTATCCGTGGACCTTAACATTTCTGTAATCATTCCCACGTTGTTGGACATTCAGGTGGTGCCTAGTTCTTTCCCTGTGTTTAAGACCAACATTGCGTGCTCTGTGCTTTGATGAGTGAATCCTTCCTTGTCAAGCCAAATCTTTGCCAGCATCCCGGTGGGGTGGTCTCCTTAACTGTGGACTTGCAAGATCCACATAGAGACATTTTAAAGACTTTTCCTGTGTGTTGCCAAAAGGCCCCCTTCATAAGCATTGTACCGATTTGCACTCGTGCCGGCCAGCGCAGCTAGTAAAGAGTATGCCCGTTTCCCCTGCATAGTCTCTTGGTCACCGTAATTGATGGTATGTGTGTGTGCATGTGTGCGTGTGTGCCTGTGTGTGTGTGTGCGCGCCTGTGTGTGTGTGTGTCTTGGCCAGCTTGGCAGGCTGCAAAGGGTATTTCGCTGTCCTCGGTGGTTTTGCTGGAATCAAGCACTGCTTATGACCCCATGCCCTGTGCCCAATTGCTGTCCTTTTCCCTGTTGTCAGAAAAGTAATTCAGCGTCATTGCAGGAAAAAAAATAATCACAAAGCAGACAAGTCACCAGAAGAAAATTAAAGTCACCAGTAATCATTTCTGATGATTACACACACATTCCAGAAACATTTTCGTGCACACCTCTCTGAGATTTTCAAGAACTACCTGAAACATTTTTGTCCGTAGGTCTAGTTTTTTTCTTATGCATATATCATATATGTATATTATGGTGTACAGACCGTTTTTATATCTGCTTTTCACACGTAAATGTGTGTGTATTTATACATACGCATACTCTTGAACTTCATTTCATGTCATTAAAGATGCTTTTAAAATATTTTCTCTGGCTCTTAATATTCTATTGAATTCATGACTAGGTAGAAGGTTAGATATATATGTGTACATATGTATCTATGTCTATATCTCTGTGTGTTTGTGTGTCTTATGTATGTTTTAACTCTTTTCTCATTGTTGAACATCTAGGTTGTTTCTGTTTTTCCTTTATGTAATCTAAAGCTGCCATGAAGTTCCTAGTGCACAAAGCATGCTGACTTTCAAGATTATTTCATGATGAGTCATTGCTAAAAGTAGAATTCATGTGTCAAAGTATATGGGCAGTTTGAATGTTTTTTGGAAGGGAGGAAGAATGTGTTATTCAATGGCCATCTGTAATTATAGTACAAGTTCATCTTCATGAGGTGCATCAGTGTTGTTACAGGACCCAGATACCTGGATGATTTTCTGCACTTGCTATTACATTTGTTTCTGCAATTCACCAGTATTTTCTCAGGGACATAGGAACTTTTTTGTTTTTATTTATGTTATACATTTATTTTTATACAAATTGTACCAAATTATAATAGAAACTATTTTTTTAAATTGCTAATGTAAGAAAAGAAAGTTGAAATCCTAATACCCCTCCTAATACCACTACTTGACAAAATAAATTTTCAATAATAGGTATCTACCTACCTTTATAACACAATATGCATTGTTTCGTTAGAGGGTGTTTCACTATTACAATTATCCGGGATCATCTCTGTAAATCATTAAATATTGTCCTGCAATTCTGTTGTTACATATATTCTGTCATTGGGATAAGCTATGATTTCTGCAACCAAGTATCCTTTGGGGCTATGTTTAAAAAGATTCTGATTTTTTTTCCCTTGTAAGATCAGTTCTATGATGAACAACTTTTTACCTGAATGTCTAGGTATATTTTACTGTTTTTTATTCCTTACTAGTGGAATAACAGAATAATAGACATGAACATGTTAAATATTTTTCTTGGTCTTTGTATCCACTAGTTCGTATCCACTAGTTTATATCCACTACAGTGGTGGATATAAACATGTAGAAAAGTGCATGTATCACATCCCATCTTCTTAAATTGATCAAAGTATTTTTTAAGTTTTGTTAAGCTGAAAAAGCTTACCAATTTTTCTATTATTTCATTTTATAAACATTTTTAAAGACAGAGATCTAGTACATTAAAATATAGATCAAAACCACTTTAGATTTTTTTTATACAGGCTGCTACTATCCATCCATAAGCATTTAAAACCAATTATAGAATTATACTGAGCATATTTTGCCATGATTTGTTTTTCAGTATCTTGCAACATCTAAAACATCCATGGCTATTCAGTTTTCTCCTGAAACAATCATTGTGTAAAACTGGAATTTTATTTAGGAGTTTACCTATTAAGGATATTAAAGTAGTTGTTAAGATTTCCCCCATTAAACCCAAGGTATGATGAACAATTTTGCAGTTGAATTGCCTCCCTCTCCTAGGGCAAAGCGTTTGATATTCCTTTGCTTTGCACGGGGTGTAAATGAACAATTAAAAAATTAAGACAAGCATCAGAAATAATGATTTTAAGAGAACAAAAAGGAGCACCTTTTAAAAACCACTTAGAAATAAAACAGTCTTACAAACTCTAAAGTGAATAAAACAGAGCCCCTGCCTCGGTGGAAGAAACAAGCTAATTTATGATGTTTAATACTTTGATGCAGACCCTTCATTCAGTTCAAAGCAACTTTGACAATTTGGCAAAGCTGAAAAACAAAGAAACCCTTGTTTTAGGGTTTATTCTTGTAATAGCAATAAGGATTGCTATTATTTCTTAATATAAGTTATATGTTAAAATACATCTGTTACTTTATTTGTTTAGCCCATCACAGAAGGGGTTCGGAAATAACCCTCTATGCACCAAAGCTAACAGCTACTGGTATGACACGAAGGGTCCATGTTCAGTACACAGAGAGATCTGTCCTTAGCTTTAATCCAATCAGAACAAAATTATTCTTATCATTACTGGGAAAATAAGCTAAGAGTAATGCAAGAGAGAGAGAGGCAAATCAGTTTATCAGTTTCTACAAAGAAGACAGCTGGAATTCTGATGAGGATTGTGTGAAATATATAGATCGATTTGTGTACTATTATCACATTAAAAATACTGTTTTCCAATTTATGAACATAGAATGTTTTTTGTATAGAACATTTTTCTTTCAACAACGATTTGTAGTTTTCAGAGTAGCAGTTCGCAATTACTGGGTTCAATTTTTTAAGTATTTAACTCTTTTGATGCTATTGTAAAAAGAATTGATTTCTTAATTTCAGTTTTGGTTTGCTCATTGCTACTGTATAGAAATACAATAGATTTCTGTATATTGACCTTGTGTCCTGCAACATTGCTGAAGTCATTTATTAGTTCTAATATATATTTGGTGAATTTTCTAGGATTTTCTATATAAAGTCATGTTATTACAAAGCTATAGTAATCAAAACAGTTTGATAGTGGCATAGAAACAGACACATAGACCAGTGGAACAGAATAGACAGCTCAGGAAAAAAAACCTAGGCATATATGGTCAACTAATCTTCAATAAAGGCACAAAAGATACACAACAGAAAAAGGATAGCCTCTCCAATAAATGGTGTTGGGAAAACTGGATATCTGAATGAAAAAAAAAAAAAACTTGGATGCTTATGTTACACCATACAGAAAAATCAACTCAAAATAGATTAAAGGTTTAAACATAAGACATGAATCCATAAAACTCTCAGAAGAAAACACAGAGGAAAAGTTGCTTTGGTCTTGGTAATGATTTCACGAACATGACACCTAAAGCACAGACAATAAAAGCAAAAATAAACAAGTGGGAATACTTCACATTAATAAGTTTCTAAGCAGCATAAAATCAAAGAATGAAAAGGCGACCTAAGGAATGAAAAAAAATTGGGAAACATATCCAATAAGGGGTTAAAATCCAAAATACATAAGGAACTCACACAATTCAATGGCATTAAAACAAAAACAAAAACAAAAACAAAACAACCTGAATTAAAAATTGGCAAAAGACCTAAATGGACATTTTTCCAAGGAAGATTTTTAAATCACCAACAAGTACATGTAAAGGTGCTCAACATCACTAATCATCAGCATCAGGGAGATGAAAGTCAAATTCACAATGAGACAACACCTCACACCTTTAGGATGTCTATTATCAAAAAGGGAAATGATAGCAAATGTTGGCAAGTATGTGGATAAAAGAGAATCCTTACACATTGTTGGTAAGAATGAAAATGGGTGCAACCATTATGGAAAACGGTATGTAGTTTTCTGAAAAAATTAAAAATAGAACTACCATATAATCCAGAAGTCTCACTTCTGAGAATATATCCAAAAGAAAGAAAATCACTATCTGGAGGAGGCATCTACAGTGCCATGTTAATTGCAGCATTATTCATGATAGACAAAATATAGAAACAACGTAAGTGTCCACCAGCAAAAGAATAAAGAAAATGTGGTGTTTATACACATGGAATATTACTCAGCCTATGAAAGAAGGGAAGTCTGTTTTTTGTGACAACATGGATGAACCTGAAACACATTATCCTATGTGAAATAATCCAGACACTAAAAGACAAATACTGCATGATCTCACTTATATGTGGAATCTGAAAAAATGAACTCATAGAAATAGAGAGAAGGGTGGTTACCAGGGGTTGGTGGCGGGGTTGGGGAAAATGGGAAGATGTTGGTCAAAGAGTACAAATTTGCAGTTATAAGGTGAGTAAGTTCTGGAGACCTAATGTACAGCATGGTGACTATAGTTCATAATAATCTATAGTATACTCAAAATTTTCTCAGATAGTAGATCTTAAGTATTCTCACCACAAAATAAAAATTGTGTGAGGTGATGAGCATATTAATAAGCTTGATTGTGGTAAACATTTCACAACACATACACATATCAAAACAACAGCTAGTACACCTTGAATATGTAAAACTTTATTTCACAATCATATCTCAATTAAGTGAAAAAAGATCACATCATCTGTGAATAGAAGTAATTTTAATTCTTTCTTTCCCGTCTGGCGGCGTGTTATTTCATTTTCTTGCCTAATGACCTTAGCTAGAACGTCCAAATATGATGTTAAATAAAAGTGGTAAAAATGAATATCCATGTCTTGTTCCTAATGTTGGAGGAAAAGTACTAAGTTTTTCACCATTAAGTATGATGCTTACTGTGGGGTTTCTGTAGATCATTTTTTCAGACTGAGGAAGTACTCATCTATTCCTGAATTACTGAGTGTTATAAAAGAGTTTTAGATTTTACCAAATGCTTTTTCTGGATCTGCTGAGATAATCCTTGTGAGTTTTTTCCCCCATTGTTCTAATTATCTGGTATATAACATTAAGTAATTTTCAGATATAAAAACAATGTATAACTCCTTGGATAAATTCTGTTTGGTAATGGATAATCGTCTTTATGTATTATTGAATTCAGTTCGCTAGTATTTTTAATCTAAACATTATTGTGGTAAGGTATGCCATAACATGAAATTTACCATGTTAACCATTTGTCAAGTTCAGTGGTATTAAATACACTCACAATGCTGTGCAACTTTCACTACTACACATCTCCCAAACTGTTTCATCATCTCAAGCTGAAACTCTGTGCCGACTAAAAAGTAACTAACTATTCCGTATTCCTCCCTTGCCCCAGCCCCTGGTAAACACTATTCTGCCATTCTGTCTGTAAAAATTGACAATTCTAGGTGGGTCATACAAATGGAATCACACAACATCTGTTCTTTTGTGTCTGACTTGTGTCACTTAGCATAGCATCTTCAAGGTTCCTCCATGTTGTAGCATTCATCAGAATTTCATTTTTTAAGGTGAAAGAATATTTTGTTGTATGTATGTACCACATTTTATGAGAAAGTATTTTTAATTGTGGTGAGAACACAAAACGTGAGTTCTGCTCTCTTAACAAAAAGTTTAAATGTACAATACGTTATTGTCGACTATAGATACGATGCTATCCAAGCATATCTCGAGAGCTTATTCATCATGCTTGACTGAAACTTTATGCCCATTGATTTCATTTTCCCACATTCCTGCCCCTAGCAACAACCATATCACTCTTTGATTCTATTAATTTGACTATTTTAGATACCTCGTATAAGTGGAATCATGCAGTATTTGTCTTTCTGTCACTGGCTTATTTCACTTAGCATAATGTCCTCAAGATTCATTTATGTTGTCACATATTATAGAATTTTGTTTGTGTTTTTAAGACTGAATAGTATTCCATTTCATGTATATACTACATTTCTTTATTCATTCATCCATCGATGGACATTGAGGTTGTTCTCCCATATTTGCTATTATGAATTATGCTGCAGTGGACATAGGAGTGTTAATTTACCTTAGAGATCTTGATTTCAAGTCTTTTGGATAAATATCAGAAGTGGAATTGCTGGATCATATGGTAGTTCTCTTTTTAATTTTGCAAGAAACCTCCATATTATTTTCCCTAGCAACTGTACTATTTTGCATCACTACCAACAGTGTGCAAGTGTTCTCTTTTCCCCACATCTTTGCCTATATCATTGTCTTCTGTTTTTTATAATATCCTTTATGAGAGATGTGAAGCAACATTTCATTGTGGATTTGGTTCGCATTTCCTGGACGATTAGACATGTTATTACCTTTTCATATACCCATTGGCCATTTGTATGTCTTTTGAAAAAACATCTGTTCAAATTCTTAGCCGATTTTTTAAATTCAGTTACAGGTTCCTTTACAGTTGAGTTGTAGGTGTTTCTTATATATTTCATAAATCAATCCCTTATCAAATGTGAGGTTTGCAAATACTGTCTCTCATTCTGTAAATTGCATTTTCACTCTGTTGTTTCCTTTCCTGTTCAAAAATCTTTTTAGCTTAATGTAGTCCCACTTTTTTATTTTTTATTTTTGTTCCCTGTGCTTTCGGTGTTATATCCATGAAATCATTGCCAAAACCAACGTTATGAAACTTTTTTCTTATGTTTTCTTATAAGAGTTTTACAGTTTCAGGTCTTGTTTTAAGTCATTTTTAGTTGACTTTTGTGTATAGTGTAAGATAAAGATGCAATTGTATTCTTTTGCATGTCAATATTCGGTTTTCACAGCACCATTTATTGAAGAGGTTGTCCTTTCCCCAATGTATATTCTTGGCACCTATGTCATAAGTGAATTGATTGGAAATGTGTGAATTTATTTCTGGGTTTTCTATTCTGTTCCATTGGTCTATGTGTTTGTTTTTATGCCAGTATTATGCTGATTTGGTTAACATAGCTTTGTAGTATGATTTGAAGTCAGGTAATGTGATCCTTCCCACTTCAATGAAACTGATTCCATGTTCTCCTGGGGTATAGAAAGTTTTCAATTAGTTTTTGGTTTCTCGAAAAGGAAATTTGTCCATGAATTCAGGCTCAACTGGTGTGTTTGTGGGGGAAAGGAGAGTTTCTACTTCACCATGTTGTGAACCCTGGGTTTTGCTACTATTTTGTTGATGATTTTTTTTCCCTAAAGAAATGAGTATATAAACATGTCTACATTCACAAGACATATTGTTTTGTAGTCTTCTTGTGATATCTCGTTTGGTTTTGTTATCAGGATAATATTGGCCTAATAAAAGAATTGCGAAGTGTTTTCTTCCTCTCTGTTTTCTGGAAAATATGGTAATAATTTGGTATAAACTTTTCTGTAAATGATTGGTAGCATTAACCTACGAAGCCATCTGAGTCTGGGCTTTTCTTTGAAGAGAGTTTTGAAGATTTTATGTACTAACTCAACCTCTTTATTTATTGTAGGTCCATTCAGATTTTAGGTTATTTTTTGAGTCAGTCTCTAGTTTGTGTCTTTGAACGAATTATTCCATTTCCTGTAAGTGATCTAATACATTGGCATACTATTGTTCATAGTTTTCCCTTACAGTCCTTTTTAAGTTTGTAAAGTTAAATTCTATATACTTTTCTTCATCCTTATTTTATTAATTTGATTCTTATCACTTTTTTCTTGGTCATTTTAGCTAAATGTTTGTCAATATTGTTGATCTCTTCAAACAACCAATCTTAGGGTTTATTGATTTTTCTCTGTTGTTTTGCTGCTCTCTATTTCATTAATATCTTAATATCTTCTGTAATCTTTTATTATTTCCTTTCTTCTGCTTGCTTTAATATTAGTTTGCTCCTCTTTTTCCAGTTTATTAAGTGGAAGTTCAAGTTATTACATTAGGATCTTCTTTCTATCTTAATATGGCATTTATGGCTATCAGTTTCCCTCTAATAACTGCTTTAGCTGCGTCCCATGTTTGGAATAATCTGTTTTCAATATCATTCATCTCAAAATATCTTTTTTTTATTTTTTAATTTTTTATACTTTTTATACATTTTTATTTTTTATTTTTTATTTATTTTTATTTTTTAAATTATACTTTAAGTTCTAGGGTACATGTGCATAATGTGCAGGTTTGTTACATATGTATACTTGTGCCATGTTGGTGTGCTGCACCCATCAACTCGTCAGCACCCATCAACTCGTCATTTACATCAGGTATAACTCCCAATGCAATCCCTGCCCCATCCCCCCTCCCCATGATAGGCCCTGGTGTGTGATGTTCCCCTTCCCGAGTCCAAGTGATCTCATTGTTCAGTTCCCACCTATGGGTGAGAACATGCGGTGTTTGGTTTTCTGTTCTTGTGATAGTTTGCTGAGAATGATGGTTTCCAGCTGCATCCATGTCCCTACAAAGGACACAAACTCATCCTTTTTGATGGCTGCATAGTATTCCATGGTGTATATGTGCCACATTTTCTTAATCCAGTCTGTCACTGATGGACATTTGGGTTGATTCCAAGTCTTTGCTATTGTGAATAGTGCTGCAATAAACATACATGTGCATGTGTCTTTATAGCAGCATGATTTATAATCCTTTGGGTATATACCCAGTAATGGGATGGCTGGGTCATATGGTATTTCTAGTTCTAGATCCTTGAGGAATCGCCATACTGTTTTCCATAATAGTTGAACTAGTTTACAATCCCACCAACAGTGTAAAAGTGTTCCTATTTCTCCACATCCTCTCCAGCACCTGTTGTTTCCTGACTTTTTAATGATCGCCATTCTAACTGGTGTGAGATGGTATCTCATTGTGGTTTTGATTTGCATTTCTCTGATGGCCAGTGATGATGAGCATTTTTTCATGTGTCTGTTGGCAGTATGAATGTCTTCTTTTGAGAAATGTCTGTTCATATCCTTTGCCCACTTTTTGATGGGGTTGTTTGTTTTTTTCTTGTAAATTTGAGTTCTTTGTAGGTTCTGGATATTAGCCCTTTGTCAGATGAGTAGATTGCAAAAATGTTCTCCCATTCTGTAGGTTGCCTGTTCACTCTGATGGTAGTTTCTTTTGCTATGCAGAAGCTCTCTAGTTTAATGAGATCCCATTTGTCAATTTTGGCTTCTGTTTCTGTTGCTTTTGGTGTTTTAGACATGAAGTCCTTGCCCATGCCTATGTCCTGAATGGTATTACCTAGGTTTTCTTCTAGGGTTTTTATGGTATTAGGTCTAACATTTAAGTCTCTAATCCATCTTGAATTAATTTTCGTATAAGGAGTAAGGAAAGGATCCAGTTTCAGCTTTCTACTTATGGCTAGCCAATTTTCCCAGCACCATTTATTAAATAGATAATCCTTTCCCCATTTCTTGTTTTTCTCAGGTTTATCAAAGATCAGATGGCTGTAGATGTGTGGTATTATTTCTAAGGACTTTATTCTGTTCCATTGGTCTATATCTCTGTTTTGGTACCAGTACCATGCTGTTTTGGTTACTGTAGCCTTGTAGTATAGTTTGAAGTCAGGTAGCGTGATGCCTCCAGCTTTGTTCTTTTGACTTAGGATTGTCTTGGAGATGTGGGCTCTTTTTTGGTTCCATATGAATTTTAAAGCAGTTTTTTCCAATTCTGTGAAGAAACTCATTGGTAGCTTGATGGGGATGGCATTGAATCTATAAATTACCTTGGGCAGTATGGCCATTTTCACGATATTGATTCTTCCTCTTCATGAGCATGGTATGTTCTTCCATTTGTTTGTGTCCTCTTTTATTTCACTGAGCAGTGGTTTGTAGTTCTCCTTGAAGAGGTCCTTTACATCCCTTGTAAGTTGGATTCCTAGGTATTTGATTCTCTTTGAGGCAATTGTGAATGGAAGTTCAATCATGATTTGGCTCTCTGTTTGTCTGTTACTGGTGTATAAGAATGCTTGTGATTTTTGCACATTAATTTTGTCTCCTGAGACTTTGCTGAAGTTGCTTATCAGCTTAAGGAGATTTTGGGCTGAGACAATGGGGTTTTCTAAATATACAATCATGTCATCTGCAAACAGGGACAATTTGACTTCTTCTTTTCCTAACTGAATACCCTTGATTTCTTTCTCTTGCCTGATTGCCCTAGCCAGAACTTCCAACACTATGTTGAATAGGAGTGGTGAGAGAGGGCATCCCTGTCTTGTGCCAGTTTTCAAAGGGAATTTTCCAGTTTTTGCCCATTCAGTATGATATTGGCTGTGGGTTTCTCATAAATAGCTCTTATAATTTTGAGATACATTCCATCAATACCGAATTTTGAGAGTTTTTAGCATGAAGGGCTGTTGAATTTTGTCAAAGGCCTTTTCTGCATCTATTGAGATAATCATGTGGTTTTTGTCTTTGGTTCTGTTTATATGCTGGATTAGGTTTATTGATTTGTGTATGCTGAACCAGCCTTGCATCCCAGCGCTGAAGCCCACTTGATCATGGTGGATAAGCTTTTTGATGTGCTGCTGGATCCGGTTTGCCAGTATTTTATTGAGGATTTTTGCATCGATGTTCATCAGGGATATTGGTCTAAAATTCTCTTTTTTTGTTGTGTCTCTTCCAGGCTTTGGTATCAGGATGATGTTGGCCTCATCAAATGAGTTAGGGAGGATTCCCTCTTTTTCTGTTGATTGGAATAATTTCAGAAGGAATGGTACCAGCTCCTCCTTGTACCTCTGGTAGAATTCGGCTGTGAATCCGTCTGGTCCTGGACTTTTTTTGGTTGGTAGGCTATTAATTATTGCCTCAATTTCAGATCCTGCTATTGGTCTATTCAGGGATTCAGCTTCTTCCTGGTTTAGTCTTGGGAGAGTGTAAGTGTCCAGGAAATTATCCATTTCTTCTAGATTTTCTAGTTTATTTGTGTAGAGGTGTTTATAGTATTCTCTGATGGTAGTTTGTATTTCTGTGGGGATGGTGGTGATATCCCCTTTATCATTTTTTATTGCGTCGATTTGATTCTTCTCTCTTTTCTTCTTTATTAGTCTGCTAGGGGTCTATCAATTTTGTTGATCTTTTCAAAAAACCAACTCCTGGATTCATTGATTTTTTGGAGGGTTTTTTGTATCTCTATCTCCTTCAGTTCTGCTCTGATCTTAGTTATTTCTTGCCTTCTGCTAGCTTTTGAATGTGCTTCCTCTTGCTTCTCTAGTTCTTTTAATTGTGATGTTAGAGTGTCAATTTTAGATCTTTCCAGCTTTCTCTTGTGGGCATTTAGTGCTATAAATTTCCCTCTGCACACTGCTTTAAATGTGTCCCAGAGATTCTGGTATGTTGTATCTTTGTTCTCATTGGTTTCAAAGAATATCTTTATTTCTGCCTTCATTTCATTGTGTACCCAGTAGTCATTCAGGAGGAGGTTATTCAGTTTCCATGTAGTTGAGCAGTTTTGATTGAGTTTCTTAGTCCTGAGTTCTATTTGATTGCACTGTGGTCTGAGAGACAGTTTGTTATAATTTCTGTTCTTGTACATTTGCTGAGGAGTGCTTTACTTCCAATTATGTGGTCAATTTTGGAATAAGTGCGATGTGGTGCTGAGAAGAATGTATATTCTGTTAATTTGGGGTGGAGAGTTCTGTAGATGTCTATTAGGTCTGCTTGGTGCAGAGATGAGTTCAATTCCTGGATATCCTTGTTAACTTTCTGTCTCGTTGATCTTTCTAATGTTGACAGTAGGGTGTTAAAGTCTCCCATTATTATTGTATGGGAGTCTAAGTCTCTTTGTAAGTCTCTAAGGACTTGCTTTATGAATCTGGGTGCTCCTGTATTGGGTGCATATATATTTAGGATAGTTAGCGCTTCCTGTTGAATTGATCCCTTTACCATTACGTAATGGCCTTCTTTGTCTCTTTTGATCTTTGATGGTTTAAAGTCTGTTTTATCAGAGACTAGTATTGCAACCCCTGCTTTTTTTTGTTCTCCATTTGCTTGGTAGATCTTCCTCCATCCCTTTATTTTGAGCCTGTGTATGTCTCCGCATGTGAGATGGGTCTCCTGAATACAGCATACTGATGGGTCTTGACTCTTTATCCAGTTTGCCAGTCTGTGTCTTTTAATTGGAGCATTTAGTCCATTTACATTTAAGGTTAATATTGTTATGTGTGAACTTGATCCTGCCATTATGATATTAACTGGTGATTTTGCTCGTTAGTTGATGCAGTTTCTTCCTAGCCTCGATGGTCTTTACATTTTGACATGTTTTTGCAATGACTGGTAGCAGTTTTTCCTTTCCATGTTTAGTGCTTCCTTCAGGGTCTTTTGTAAGGCAGGCCTGGTGGTGACAAAATCTCTAAGCATTTGCTTATCTGTAAAGGATTTTATTTCTCCTTCACTTATGAAACTTAGTTTGGCTGGATATGAAATTCTGGGTTTAAAATTCTTTTCTTTAAGGATGTTGAATATTGGCCCCCACTCTCCTCTGGCTTGTAGAGTTTCTGCCGAGAGATCTGCTGTTAGTCTAATGGGCTTCCCTTTGTGGGTAACCCGACCTTTCTCTCTGGCTGCCCTTAAGATTTTTTCCTTCATTTCAACTTTGGTGAATCTGGCAATTATGTGTCTTGAAGTTTCTGTTCTCGAGGAGTATCTTTGTGGCATTCTCTGTATTTCCTGAATTTGAATGTTGGCCTGCCCTACTACATTGGGGAAGTTCTCCTGGATGATATCCTGAAGAGTGTTTTCCAACTTGGTTCCATTTTCCCCCTCACTTTCAGGCACCCCAATCAGATGTAGATTTGGTCTTTTTACATAATCCCATACTTCTTACAGGCTTTGTTCATTTCTTTTTCTTCTTTTTTCTTTAGATTTCTCTTCTCGCTTCATTTCATTCCTTTGATCCTCAATTGCTGATACTCTTTCTTCCAGTTGATCGAGTCGGTTACTGAAGCTTGTGCATTTGTCACGTATTTCTCGTGTCATGGTTTTCATCTCTGTCCGTTCGTTTATGGCCTTCTCTGCATTAATTATTCTGGTTATCAATTCTTCCACTCTTTTTTCAAGATTTTTAGTTTCTTTGCACTGGGTACGTAATTCCTCCTTTAGCTCTGAGACGTTTAATGGACTGAAGCCTTCTTCTCTCATCTCATCAAAGTCATTCCCTGTCCAGCTTTGATCCATTGCTGGCGATGAGCTGTGTTCCTTTGGAGGGGGAGATGCGCTCTTATTTTTTGAATTTCCAGCTTTTCTGCCCTGCTTTTTCCCCATCTTTGTGGTTTTATCTGCCTCTGGTCTTTGATGATGGTGATGTACTGATGGGATTTTGGTGTGGGTGTCCTTCCTGTTTGTTAGTTTTCCCTCTAACAGTCAGGACCCTCAGCTGTAGGTCTGTTGGAGATTGCTTGAGGTCCACTCCAGATCCTGTTTGCCTGGGTGTCAGCAGCAGAGGCTGCAGAAGATAGAATATTGCCGAACAGCAAGTGTACCTGTCTGATTTTTGTTTTCGAAGCTTCCTCTCAGAGGTGTATTCCACCCTGTGAGGTGTGGGGTGTTGGTCTGCCCCTAGTGGAGGATGTCTCCCAGTTAGGCTACTCAGGGGTCAGGGACCCACTTGAGCAGGCAGTCTATCCGTTCTCAGATCTCAACCTCCATTTTGGGAGATCCACTGCTCTCTTCAAAGCTGTCAGAGTCGTTTTCGTCTGTAGGGGTTTCTGCTGCTTTTTTTGTTGTTATTGTTGTTGTTTTTGTTGTTTAGCTGTGCCCTGTCCCCAGAGGTGGAGTCTACAGAGTCTGGCAGACCTCCTTGATCTGCTGTGAGCTCCACCCAGTTCGATCTTCCCAGGGCTTTGTTTACCTACTTAAGCCTCAGCAATGGCGGGTGCCCCTCCTCCAGCCTCGCTGCTGCCTTGCGGTTGGATGGCAAACTGCTGTGCTAGCAATGAGGTCCCTCCGTGGGCGTGGGACCCTCCCAGCCAGGTGTGGGATATAATCTCCTGGTGTGCCTGTTTGCTTAAAGTGCAGTATTGGGGTGGGAGTTACCCGATTTTCCAGGTGTTGTGTGTCTCTGTTCCCCTGGCTAGGAAAAGGGATTCCCTTCCCCCTTGCACTTCCCAGGTGAGGCGATGCCTTGCCCTGCTTCAACTCTCGCTGGCGGGGCTGCAACAGCTGACCAGCACCAATTGTCCGGCACTCCCCAGTGAGATGAACCCCGTACCTCAGTTGATAATGCAGAAATCACCTGTTTTCTGTGTCGCTCGCGCTGGGAGCTGGAGACTGGAGCTGTTCCTATTCAGCCATCTTGCTCTGCCCCCCCATCTCAAAATATCTTATAATTTCCTTTGTGATTTTTGCTTTGACTCAGTGGGTTTTTATCAGTGTGTTTAATTTTCATATATTTGTGAAAATTCCAAATTTCCCTCAGCTATTGATTTCTATTTTTATTTCATTTTATTTGGAGAATATACATTGTATAATTTCAACTATGTTAATTTATGTGGTTTGTTTAATGCTCTAAAGTATGGTCTACCCTGGAGAATGTTCCATGTGCAATTGAAAAAATGTTTGTTTTGCTATTGTTTGGTGGGATGTTCTCTAGATGTCTCTCTGGTCTATTTGGTTTATAGTGCATTTCAAGTTTTCTATTTCAATGTTGATATTTGCCTGGTAGTTGTGCCTATCCATTATTAAAAATGATGCATTGAAGTTGCCCACTATTGTTGTTGAATTTTATATCTCTCCTTTTAATTTATCTTAGTTTTCGCTTTATTTGTTTTAAGGCTGTGCTGTTTGGTGAATGTGTTTATAATTTTCTTCCTTCCTGAGGTAGTAAAACATATTTCATTATAATATCTCCCCTTATCACAGCAATATTTTTACTTTAAGTCAATTTTGCATATTAGTGTAGCCACTCCACACTACGTATGCTTTCTTTACATTTATTTATACCTTTCAATCTACAGTGTGACTCCTGTAGAAAATACATAACTGTATTTTGCTTTTTAAAATCTCATTTGATTATCTCTGCCTTTTGATTACATTGTTTATTTAATCTATTCACATTTAATTTTATTATTGAAAGAATTGGATTTACACCTGCCATTTTACTGATTTAAAACAAATTTTATGTTTTTCTGTTCCCATATCTCTTCTTTACTGTTGTTTTTTGTAGTAAGTGAATATTTTCTAATGTGGCATTTTTATTACTTTACCAATTTTCTTCACAGCATATTTACCTTAATTTTTCACTGTAATTTTTTTATTGTTTGCTTTGAGGTTTGCTATATACTTTTTTAAAATTAATTTTTAATTTTTATGGTCACATGGTAGGTATATATATTTATGGGATACATGAGATATTTTGACACAGGTATAAATGTGTAATAATCACATAAGGGTAAATAGGGTATCCATCAACTCAAGCATTTATCATTTCTTTGTGAAACAAATATTCCAATTTTTAACTATTTTAAAGTGTATAACCAATTATTGTTTACTGTAGTCATCCTGCTATCAAATACTAGAATCTATTCATTCTCTCTAACAAAATTTGTGGACTCATTAACCATGCCCACTTTCTGCCCCCACCCCACTACACTTCCCAGGCAATGATAACCATTATTCTGCTCTCTATCTCCATGAGTTCAGTAGTTTTAATTTTTAGCTCCCACAAATGAGTGAGAGCATGTGAAGTTTGACTTTCTCTCCCTGGCTTATTTCACTTAACGTAACGATCCCCAGTTTCATGTTGTTGAAAATGACAGGATAACATTTTTTTAAATGGCTGAACATTACTCCACTGTGTATATAGATCCCATTTTCTTTATTTATTTACCTGTTGATGGACACTTAGGTTGCTTCCAAATCTTGGCTATTGCGACTAATGTTGCAATAAACATGGAAGTGCAAAAATCTTTTCAATACACTAATTTTTAAAGGTATACACACAGCAGTGGGATTGTTGGATCATATGGTAGTTTTATTCTTAGTTTTTTAAAGAACCTCCAAACTGTTATCCACAATGGTTACACAAATTTGCATTCCTGTCAAAAGTGCATAGGGGTTTCCTTTTCTCCACAACCTCATCAGCATTTGTTATTGCCTATCTTTGGATAAAAGTCATTTTAATTAGAGTGAAATGATATCTCATTGTAGATTTAATGTGCATTTCTCTGATAATCAGTGATGTTGAAAACGTTTACATACCCCTATTTTCCATTTGTATATCTTTTTAAAAGAAATACATATTCAGCTATTTTACCTATTTTTTTTTTTATTATACTTTAAGTTCTGGGATACATGTGCAGAAAGTGCAGGTTTGTTACATAGGTATACATGTGCCATGGTGGTTTGCTGCACGCATCAACCCATCAACTACATTAGGTATTTCTCCTAATGTTATTCCTCCCCTTAGCCCCCAACTCTCCAACAGGCCCTGGTATGTGATTTTCCCCTCCCTGTGTTCATGTGTTCTCATTGTTCAACTCCCACTTATGAGTGAGAACATGTGGTGTTTGATTTTCTGTTCCTGTGTTAGTTTGCTGAGAATGATGGTTTCTACCTTCATCCATGTCCCTGCAAAGGACATGAACTCGTCCTTTTTTATGGCTGCATAGTATTCCATGGTGTATATATGCCACATTTTCTTAACCCAGTCTATCATTGATGGGCATTTGGGTTGGTTCCAAGTCTTTCTATTGTGAACAGTGCTGCAATAAACATGCATGTGCATGTGTCTTTATAGTAGAATAATTTATAGTCTTTTGGGTATATACTCAGTAATGGGGTTGCTGGGTCAAATGGTATTTCTGGTTTTAGATCCCTGAGGAATCATTACACTGTCTTCCACAATAGGTTGAACTAACTTACACTCCCACCAACAGTGTAAACGCTTTTCTATTTCTCCACATCCTCTCCAGCATCTGTTGCTTACTGACTTTTTAATTATTGCCATTTTAACTGGTGTAGGATAGTATCTCATTGTGGTTTTGATTTGCATTTCTCTAACGACCAGTGATTATGAGCTTTTTTTTATATGTTTGTTGGGCACATAAATGTCTTCTTTTGAGAAGTGTCTGTTCATATCCTTTGCCCACTTTTTGATGGGATTGTTTGTTTTTTTCTTGTAAATTTAAGTTCCTTGTAGATTCTGGATATCAGCCCTTTGCAAGATGGATAGATTGCAAAAATTGTGTGCCATTCTGTAGGTTGTCTGTTCACTCTGATGATAGTTTCTTTTGCTGTAGAGAAATTCATTAGTTTTAATTAGATCCCATTTGTCAATTTTGGCTTTTGTTGCCATTTCTTTTGGTGTTTTAGTCATGGAGTCTTTGCCCATGCTTATGACCTGAATGGTATCACTTGGGTTTTCTTCTAGGGTTTTAATGGTTTTAGGTCTTACGTTTAAGTCTTTCATCCATCTTGAGTTATTTTTTTTGTATAAGGTGTAAGGAAGGGGTCCAATTTCAGTTTTCTGCATATGGTTAGCCAGTTTCCCCAACACAATTTGTTAAATAGGGAATCCTTTCCCCATTGCTTGTTTTTGTCAGGTTTGTCAAAGATCAGATGGCTACAGATTTGTGGTGTTATTTCTGAGGACTTTGTTCTGCTGCATTGGTCTACATGTCTGTTTTGGTACCAGTACCGTGCTGTTTTGGTTGCTGCAGCCCTGTAGTATAGTATGAAGTCATGTAACATCATGCCACCAGCTTTTTTCTTTCTGCTTAGGATTGTCTTGGCTATATGGGCTCTGTTTTGGTTCCATATGATATTTAAAGTAGTTTTCTCTAATTCTGTGAAGAAAGTCAGTGGTGGCTTGATGGGAATAGCATTGAATCTATAAATTACTTTGGGCTCTATGGCCATTTTCACAATATTGATTCTTCCTATCCATGAGCATGGAATGTTTTTCCATTTGTTTGGGTCCTCTCGTTTCCTTTAGCAGTGGTTTGTAGTTCTCCTTGAAGAGGTCCTTCACATTCCTTGTGAGTTGTATTCCTAGGTATTTTATTCTCTTTGTAGCAATTGTGAATATGATTTCACTCATGATTTGTCTCTCTGCTTGCCTATTATTGGTGTATAGGAGTGCCTCTGAGTTTTGCACATCGATTTTGTATCCTGAGACTTTGCTGAAGGTGTTTATCAGCTTAAGGAGATTTTGGACTGAAGTGATGGGGTTTTCTAAATATACAATCATGTCACCTGCAAACAGGGACAATTTGATTTCCTATTTTCCTAATTGAATATCCTTTATTTCTTTCTCTTGCCTGATTGACCTAGCCAGAACTTCCAACAATATGTTGACTAGGAATGGTGAGAGAGGGCATCCTTGTCTTGTGCCAGTTTTCAAAGGAAATGCTTCCAGCTTTTTCCCATTCAGTATGATATTGGCTCTGGGTTTGTCATAAATAACTCTTATTATTTGGAGATATTCCATCAATGCCTACTTTATTGAGAGTTTTTAGCATGAAGGGGTGTTGAATTTTGTCAAAGGTCTTTTCTGCATCTGTTGAGATAATCATGTGGTTTTTGTCATTGGTTCTGTTTATGTAATTGATTATGTTTATTGATTTGCATACGTTGAAGCAGCCTTGCACATCCCAGGGAAGAAGCCTACTTGATCGTGGTGGATAACCTTTTTGATGTGCTGCTGGATTTGGTTTGCCGGTATTTTATTGAGGATTTTCACATTGATGTTTGTCAGGAATAATGGCCTGACATTTTCTTTTTTTGTTGTGTCTTTGCCGGGTTTTGGTATCAGGATGATGCTGGCCTCATACAATGAGTTAGAGAGGAGTCCCTATTTTTCTCTTGTTTGGAATAGTTTTAGAAAAAAAAGATACCAGCTCCTCTTTGTACCTCTGGTAGAATTCAGCTGTGAATCCATCTGGTCCTGTGCTTTTTTGTGTTCATCGGCTGTTAATTAGTGCCTCAAATTCAGAACTTGTCATTGGTCTATTCAGGGATTTGACTTCTTCCTGGTTTCATCTCAGGAGGATGTATGCATACAGGAATTCAGCCATTTTTTCGAGATTTTCTAGCTTATTTGCATAGAAGTGTTTATAGTATTTTCCGATGGTAGTTTGTATTTCTGTGGGATCGATGGTGATATCCCGTTAATCATTTTTTATTGTGTACATTTGACTCTTCTCTCTTTTCTTTATTAGTGTGGCTAGTGGTCTATCTATTTTGTTGATCTTTTCAAAAAACCATCTCCTAGATTCATTGATTTTTTAAGGGTTTTTCGCGTCTCTATCTTTTTCAGTTCTTCTCTGATCTTAGTTATTTCTTGTCTTGTGCATTTGTTTGCTCTTGCTTCTCTAGTTCTTTTAATTGTGATGTTAGGGTGTTGATTTTAGATCTTTCCTGCTTTCTCCTGTGGGCATTTAGTGCTATAAATTTCCCTGTAAACACTGCTTACCTGTATCCCAGAGATTCTGGTATGTTGTGTCTTTGTTCTCATTGATTTCAAAGAGCTTATTTATTTCTGCCTTAATTTCGTTATTTACCCTGTAGTCATTCCAGAGCAGATTGTTCAGTTTCCATGTAGTTGTGCAGTTTTGAGTAAGTTTGTTAACCCTGAGTTCTAATGTGATTACACTGTTGTCTGAGAGACTGTTATGCTTTTCATTCTTTTGCATTTTCTGAAGAGCGTTTCACTTCCAATTATATGGTCAATTTTAGAATAAATGTGATGTGGTGCTGAGAAAAATGTATATTCTGTTGATTTGGGCTGGAGAGTTTTGTAGATGTCTATTAGATCTGATTCAACCAGAGCTGAGTTCAAGTCCTGGATATCCTCGTCAATTTTCTGTCTTGTTGATCTGTCTAATGTTGACAGTGGAGTGTTAAAGTCTCCCACTCTTATTGTGTGGGAGTCTAAGTCTCTTTGTAGGTCTCTGAGAACTTGCTTTATGAATCTGGGTGCTCCTATATTGGGTGCATATATATTTAGAATAGTTAACTCTTCTTGCTGCATTGATCTATTTACCACTGTGTAATGCCCTTCTTTGTCTTTTATGATCGTTGTCAGCTTAGAGTCTGTTTTATCAGAGACTGAGATTGAAACCACTGCTATTTTTTGCTTTTCATTTGCTTGGTAAATATCCCTCCATCCCTTTATTTTTAGCCTTTGTGTGTCTTTTCACATGAGATGGGTCTCCTGAATACAGCACACTGATGGGTCGTGACTCTATCCAATTTACCAGCCTGTGTCCTTTAATTGGGGGCATTTAGCCCATTTACATTTAATGTAAATATTTTTATATGTGAATTTAATCCTGTCATTATGATGTTAGCCGGTTATTTTGCTTGTTAGTGGATGCAGTTTCTTCAAAGTGTCAGTAGGCTTTACAATTTGGTATGTTTTTGCAGTGGCTGGTACCGGTTTTTTCTTTCCATATTTAGTGCTTCCTTCAGGAGTTCTTGTAAGGCAGGCCTGGGGGTGACAAAATCTCTCAGCATTTTCTTGTCTGTAAAGGATTTTAATTCTCCTTCAGTTATGAAGCTTAGTTTGGCCCGATATAAAATTCTGAGTTGAAAATTCTTTTGCTTAAGAGTGTTGAATATTAACCCCAACTCTCTTCTGACTTGTAGAGTTTCTGCAGAGAGATCCCCTGTTAGTCTGGTGGACTTCCCTTTGTGGGTTTCATGGCCTTTCTCTCTGGTTGCCCTTAACATTTTTTTCTTCATTTCAGCCTTGGTGAATCTGATGATTATGTGTCTTGGGATTGCTCTTCTCAAGGAGTATCTTTGTGATTTTCTCTGTATTTCTTAAATTTGAATGTTGGCCCGTCTGGCTAGGTTGGAGAAGTTCTCCTGGATAATATCCTTAAGAGAGTTTTCCAATTTGGTTCCATTCTCCCCATCACTTTCAGGTACACCAATCAAACGTAGGTTTGGTCTTTTCATATAGTCCCATATTTCTTGCAGGCTTTGTTCATTCCTTTTCATTCTTTTTTCTCTAATCTTGTCTTCATGTTTTAGTTCATTAAGTTGATCTTCAATCTCTGATATCCTTTCTTGCACTTGATGGATTCAGCTACTGATACTTGTGTATGCTTCACAAAGTTCTCGTGCTGTGTTTTCCAGTTCCATCAGGTCATTTATGTTCTTCTCCAAACTGGTTATTCTAGTTAGCAATTCATCTAATTTTTTTCAGTTGTTTACTTCCTTTCATTGGGTTAGAATATTCTCCTTTAACTCAGAGGAGTTTGTTATTACCCACCTTTTGAAGCCTACGTCTGTCAGTTCTTCAGTTTCATTCTCTGTCCAGTTTTGTTACCTTGCTGGCAAGGAGTTGTGATCCTTTGGAGCAGAAGATTCATTCTGGTTTTGGGAATTTTCAACCTATTTGTGTTGGTTTTTCCTCACCTTCATGATTTATTTACCTCTGATCTTTGATGTTCGTGACCTTCAGATGGAGTTTCTGTGTGAACATCTTTTTTTGTTGATATTGATGCTATTCCTTCTGTTTTTTAGTTTTCCTTCTAACAGTCAGGCCCCTCTTCTGCAGGTCTGCTGGAGTTTGCTGGAGATCCACTCCAGACCTTGTTTGCCTAGGTATCACCAGTGGAGGCTGCAGAATAGCAAATATTGCTGCCTGTTCCTTCCTCTGGAAGTTTTGTCTCAGAGGGGCACCTGCCAGATACCAGCCGGAGCTCTCTTGTATAGGGTGTCTGTTGACCCCTGCTGGGAGGTGTCTTCCAGTCAGGACACATGGGGGTCTGGGGTTCACTTGAGGAGGCAGTCTGTCCCTTATCAGAGCTCAAGCACTGTGCTGGGAGATCTGCTGTTCTCTTCAGAGCCAGCATGCAAGAAAGTTTAAGTCTGCTGAAGCTGTGCCCACAGCTGCCCCTTCCCCCAGGTGCTTTGTCCCAGGAAGATGGGAATTTTATCTATAAGTCACTGACTGGGGCTGCTGTCTTTCTTTCAGAGATGCCCTGCCCAGAGAGGAGGACTCTAGAGAGGCAGTCTGGCCACAGTGGTTTTCCTGGGCTCTGCCCAGTTGGAAATTCCTGGTGGTTTTGTTTACACTGTGAGGAGAAAACTGCCTACTCAAGCCTCAGTAATGTCGGACCCCCCACCTCCCACCAAGCTGAAGCATCCCAGATCAACTTCAGACTGCTGTGCTGGCAGCAAGAATTTCAAGCCAGTGGATCTTAGCTTGCTGGGTTCCATGGGGGTGGGATCCATTGAGCTAGACCACTTGGTTCACTGGCTTCAGCACCCCTTCCAGGAGAGTGAACGGTTCTGTCTCTCTGGCATTCCAGGTGCCACTGGGGTATGAAAAAAAAAAAAAAAACTCTTGCAGCTAGCCCAGTGTCTGCCCAAATGGCCGCCCAGTTTTGTCCTTAAAACCTAGGGCCCTGGTAGCATGGGTGCCCAAGGGAATATCTTGGTCTGCAGGTTGTGAAGACCATGGTAAAATTGTAGTATTTGAGTAGGAGTGCACCATTCCTCATGGCAGGGTCCCTCATGGCTTCCCTTGGCTAGGGGAGGGAGTTCCCTGACCCCTTGTGCTCCCTGGGTGAGGCAATGCCCCACTCCACTTTGGCTTGTTGTCCACGGGCTGCACCCTCTGTCTAACCACTCCCAGTGATATGAGCTGGGTACCTCAGTTGGAAATGCAGAAATCACCCACCTTCTGTGCTGATCTACCTGAGATCTGCAGACTGGAGCTGTTCCTGTTTGGCCATCTTGCCAGCCACCTTATTTTGCCTGTTTTCATGGGATTACTAGATTCTTTTCCTATTGATTTTCTTGAACTCCTTATGTATTCTGGTTATTAATCTCTCATCAGATGGATAGTTTGCAGATATTTTCTCCCATTTTGTGGATTGTCTCTTCTTCTTGTTGATTGTTTCCTTTGTTGTGCAGAAGCTTTTTAACTTGATGTAATCCCATTTGTCCATTTTTGCTTTGTTTGCCTGTTTTTGGGTATTGCTCAAGAAATAATTGCCCAGACCAATGTCCCAGACAATTTCCCCAAAGTTTTCTTTTTAGTACTTTCATAGTTTGAGATCTTAGATGTAAGTCTTTAATCCACTTTGATTTGATTTTTGTATAATGGCAAGACATAAGGGTCTAGCTTTTATTTTCTACATAAGGATATCCAGCTTTCCCTACACAATTTATTGAAAAAGTTGTCTTTGCTCCAATGTCTGTTCTTGACGCTTTTGCCAAAAATGAGTTTACTGTAGATGTGTGGATTGATCTTTGGGTTCTCTATTCTGTTCCACTGATCTATGTGTCAGTTTTTATGCTATTATAATGCCATTTTTGATCACTGGAGCTGTGTGGAATAATTTGAAGTCAGGTAATATGATTCTTCCAGTTTTGTGCATTTTGCTCAGGATACCTTTCTTCAGAGTCTTTTATAGATCCCTATACATATTAAGATTCTTTTTCTAGTTCTGTGAAGAATGTCATTGGCATTTTGTTAGGGATTGCATTGAAACTATAGATTGTTTTAGATAGTATGAACATTTTAACAATATTGATTCTTCCAATCTATTAACATAAAATTTCTTTTCATTTTTTGTGTCATCTTTGATTCCTTTAATCAGTATTTTACTGTTTTCATTGCAGAGATCTTCCAGTTCTTTGGTTAAGTTAATTCCTAGGTATTTTATTTTATTCATAGTATTTTAAATGAATTACTTTCTTGATTCCTTTTTCAGATTGTTCACTGTTGGCATGTAGAAATGTTACTGATTTTTTAATGTTAATGCATCTTGCAAATTTACTGAATTTATCAGTTCTAATAGGCTTTTTGGTGGAATCTTTAGGTTTTTCCAAATATGAGATTATGTCATCTGCAAACAAGGATAATTGGGCTTCCTTCTTTTTAATTCAGATTCACTTTGTTTCTATCTCTTGTCTGATTGCTCCATCTGGGACTTCCAGGACTATGTTGAATAACAGTGGTAAAATTGCACATCCTTGTCATGTTCCAGAACTTAGAGGAAAGGTTTCACTATTTCCCCATTCAGTATGAAGCTAGCTGTGGGTCTGTTATATAATACTTTTATTGTGTTGAGGTTTTATCTTTCTTTACCCAGTATTCTGAGGGTTTTTATCACAATGGATTGTTGAATTTTATCAAGTGCTTTTTCGACATCAATCAAAGAGATCATTTTTTTTTTGTCATTCTGTTTACATGATGTATCGCTTTAACTGATTTCTGTATGTTGACACATTCTTGCATCCCTGAGGTAAATCCAATTTGCTCATGAGGTATTTGACCTGCAATAAAAGGTGCACACTCAGTCTTGCCAGGTGTCTACAGTTAAAGTGAGGACATTGATTGGAAAAGAATGAGACGATACAACTTGAAATGGGGACATGTGGGAGGATGCTGATGAAGCTGGAGACACTGAGCTCATAGAGTCTGATGAGATTTTCTGTCAGAAGAAACAGCCAACCCACCCCCAGTGGTGACAACATCCCCTCCCCCACCTATGCTGCCATCAGTCTATCCACCTTTTTCTGAGGAGATTAACCATGCAGTGCCCAAGGCAACAATGATGGCCTCACCTGAGGCAGTTGCCAGGAATGACAATGCTAATTCTTTTCAGGACCCACCCCCAACACCTCTGTTTGTTTCTAGACCTGTAACTAAACTAAAGTACTGGCAGGCCCCTAGAGGTGAGGTTCAGAGTGTGACCCATGAGGCGGTATACTATACATCAAAAGAACTGCTTGAGTTTTCTAATTTATATAAGCAGAAATCTGGAGAAAAGGCATGGAAATGGATATTAAGGATGTGGGATAATGGTGGAAGGAACATAAAGTTGGATCAGCCTGAATTTATTGATTTGCACCCACTAAGCAGGGATTCTGCATTTAATATTGCAACTCAGGGAGTTAAAAAAGTATCTAATAGTTTTTTGGCTTGGTGAGCTGAAATATGATCAAAAGATGGCCCCCTGTGAGTGAGCTAGAAATGCCTGATCTCCTTTTGTTTAATGTAGAGGAAGGGATCCAAAGGAATGGGGAGATTGAGATGCTATAGTGGATTAGTCACTTTAGACCTACTCATCCCAGGTGGGAGAGTCCAGAAGACATACCCTTCACCAATACCTTGTGAAATAGATCGTGAAGGGAACACCTGCATCCTTGAAGAGCTCTGTGATTGCTATTCTCTGTATGGCAGCTCTTACAGTGGGAACTGCAGTCACTCAATTACAAAATTTAAGTGGGATGGGAATAATTGCATCCTGAGGTGGCAGGGGCCAAGGAGTGGCCCTCAACCTTCAAAGGCAAGGTGGCTGTAGCTACCATAATGGACAGCAAAGGCAAAGCAGCAATCTGAAAACTCTGACTTGTGTAGAACTCTGGCATTGACTAGTTAATCATGGTGTTCCTAGAAGTGAAATTGACAGGAAGCCTCCTGCATTCTTATTTAATTTGTATAAGCAGAAAACTTTCAGATCAAGTGGACTAAATGCTAATTTGAACTATAAAAATAGAGAATCATGTCCCCTCAATCAATTTCCAGATTTGAACCAGTTTATAGACCCAGAACCCCTTGAATGAAAGGGAAGCCATGTCCCCTGGAGGAAGGACCCCACTCTACTACTGACAATTTATACTGTTAATCTTTCTCCAATCCTTCCCCAAGAGGACCTTCAGTCTTTTACCAGGGTAACTGTGCATTGGGGAAAGGGGAAGAAGCAGACCTTTGGGAGACTACTGGACACTAGCTCTGACCTGACGTTGACTCCAAAGGATGGAAACGTCATTGTGGTCCTCCAATTAAAGTAGGGGCTTAAGGAGGCCAGGAAATTGATGGAGTTTTTGCTCATATCCAACTTACAGTGAATCCAGTGGGTCCTTGGACTCGTCCTGTGGTCATTTTCCCAGTGCCAGAATGTAAAATCAGCATAGATATACTTAGCAGCTGGCAGAACTCCCACATTGGCTCCCTGATTGGCAGAGTGAGGGGTATAATGGTGGGAAAAGCCAAATGGAAGCCATTAGAGCTGCCTCTACCTAGAAGAATAGTAAAACAAAAACCATATTGCATCCCTGGAGGAACTGCAGAGATCAGTACCACATCAAGGACTTGAAAGATGTAGGGATTGTGATTCCCACCACATCCTCATTCAACTCCCCTATTTGGCCCATGCAGAAAACAGATAGATCTTAGAGAATGACAGTAGATTATCATAAGCTTAACCAAGTGGTGACTCCAATTGCAGTTGCTGTACCAGATGTGGTTTCAATGCTTAAGCAAATTAACATGTCAACTATTATGTAGCCATTGATTTGGCAAATGCCTTTTTCTCCATTCCTGTCCATTAGGCCCACCAGAAACAATTTGCCATCAGTTGGAAAGGCCAGAAATATACCTTCACTGTCTTAACTCAGGAGTATACCAACTCTAGCTTTGTGTCATACTCTTGTTTGGAGATATCTCCATTGCTGTTACCTTCCACAAGATACCACACTAGTCCATTAAACTGATGACATTATGCTGATTGGACCCAGTGAGCAAGAAGTAACAAACACACTGGACCTATTAGTAAGACATTTGTGTGGGTGGGATGGGAAATAAATCTGACTAAAATTTAGGGGACTTCTGCCTCAGTGAAATTTCATGGGGTCCAGTGATGTGGGGCCTGTTGAGATATTCCTTCTAAGGTGAAGGATAAGTTGTTGCATTTGACCCTTCCTATAACCAAGGAAGAGGCACAATGCCTCTTGGGCCTATTTGGATTTTGGGGGCAACATATTTCTCATTTGGGTGTGTTCCTGTGGCCCATTTATTGAGTGACCTGAAAAGTTGCCAGTTTTGTGTGGGGTCTAGAACAGGAGAAGGCTCTGCAACAGGTTCAGCTGCTGTGCAAGCTGCTCTGCGACTTGGGCCACATGACCCAGCAGATCCAATGGTGCTTGAGGTTTCAGTGGCAGATAGGGATGCTGTTTGGAGACTTTGGAAGGCCCCCATAGGTGAATCACAACAGAGGCCTCTAAGATTTTGGAGAAAGGCTCTGGCATCTTCTGCAGACAACTACTCTCCTTTTGAGAAATAGCTCTTGGCATGTTACTGGGCTTTGGTATAAACTGAATTTTTGACCATGGGTCATCAAATCACCATGCAACCTGAACTGCCTATCATGAACTGGGTGCTTTCTGACCCATCTAGCCATGAAGTGGGGCATGCACAGCAGCATTTCATTATCAAACGGAAGTGGTATATATATGATCGGGCTCCAGCAAGTTCTGAAGGTACAAGTAAGTTATATGAGGAAGTGGCTCACATGCCCATCTTCTCCACTCCTGCCACCCTGCCTTCTCTACCCCAGCCTGCACCAGTGTCCTCATGGGGAGTTCCCTATGATCACTTGACAGGGGAACAAAAGACTGGGTCCTGGTTTACAGATGGCTCTGCATGATATGCAGTCACCACCTGGAAGTGGACAGCTGTAGCACTACATCCCCTTTCTAGGACATCCCTGAAGGACAGCGGTAAAGTGAAATCTTCCCAGTGGGCAGAACTTTGAGCAATGCACTTCATTGTGCACTTTTCTTGAAAAGAGAAATGGTCAGGCATGCGACTATATACTGATTCATGGGCTGTAGCCAATGGTTTAGCTTGATAGTTGGGGGCTTGGAAGAAGCATGATTGCAAAATTGTTGACAAAGATATTTGAGGAAGAGGTATGTGAATGGACCTCTCTGAGTGGTCAAAAACTGTGAAGATATTTGTATCTCATGTGAGAGCTCACAAAAGGGTGACCTCAGCAGAGGAGGATTTTAATCAAGTGAATAGGATGACTTGTTCTGTGGACACCACTCAGTCTCTTTCCCCAGCCACCCCTTTCATCACCCAATGGGTCCATGAACAAAGTGGCTATGGTGGCAGGGATGGAGGTTACACATGGGCTCAGCAACATAGACTTCCACTCACCAAGGATGACCTGGCTCTGGCCACTGCTGAGTGCCCAATTTCCCAGCAGCGAGACCAACACTGAGTCCTTGATATGGCATCATCCTCGTGGTGATCAGCCAGTTACTTGGTGGTGGGTTGATTATATTGCACCTCTTCCATCACGGAAAGGGCAGCGGTTTTTCTCCACCAGAATAGACACTTACTCCGGATATAAGTTTATCCACCCTGCACTCAATGCTTCTGCCAAAAATACCGTCTGTGGACTCATGGAATGCCTTATCCACTGTCATGGTATTCCACATAACATTGCCTCTGACGAAGGCACTCACTTTATAGCTAAATAAGTGCAGCAGTGGGCTCATGCTTGTAGAATTCACTGGTCTTACCATGTTCCCCATCATCCTGAAGTACTGGACTGATAGAATGGTGGAATGGCTTTTGAAGTCACAATTACAATGCCAAGTAGGTTACAATACTTTGCAGGGCTGGGGCAAAGTTCTCCAGAAGGCTGTACATGCTCTGAGTCAGCATCCAATATATGCTACTGCTTCTCTCATAGCCAGGATTCATGGGTTCAGGAATCAAAGGGTGGGAGTCCTATCACTCACCATCACCCCTAGTGACCCACTAGCAAAATTTTTGCTTCCTCTTTCTGCCACATTACATTCTGCTGGCCTAGAGGTCATAGTTCCAGGGGGAGGAATGCTGCCACCAGGAGACACAACAATGATTCCATTAAACTGGAAGTTAAGATTGTCACCTGACCACTTTGGGCTCCTTCTATCTTTAAGTCAACAGGCTAAGAAGGGAGTTACAGTATTGGTTGGAGTGATTGACCCATACTATCAAGTTGAAGTCAGTCTACTACTCCACAATGGAAGTAAGGACGAGTATGTATGAAATACATGAGATCTTTTAGGGTGTCTCTTAGTATTACCATGCCCTGTGATTAAGGTCAATGGGAAACAACAACAGCCCAATCCTGGCAGGACTAAAAATGGCCCAGACCCTTCAGGAATGAAGGTTTGGGTCACTCCACCAAGTAAAAAACCATGACCTGCTGAGGTGCTTGCTGAAGGCAAAGGTAATACAGAATGGGTGGTAGAAGAATGTAGTCGTCAATATTAGCTATGACCACGTAACCTGTTGCAGAAATGAGGACTGTAATCATCATGAGTATTTTCTCCTTATTTTGTTACAAGCATGTTTGTGCATGTATATACTTATATTAAGAAAACACCTTCATTTAATTTCCTTTATTTTTCCTTTATCATGTGACATTAGATTTATTGACTTCCTATCAGAATTTAAGTGTTGTTAATTTTGTGTATTAGCATTTAGGTTAAGGATTGGTGTGTTTCCAGTTGTACAAAGGACAGCTGTATTATGTTAGGCATAGTTTTGACCTTTTTAATGTATTTATTTGAAGATTATGCATGATTTCAGGAGATTGTATGGGTTCAACTTAACAAGGGGTGGACTTGTGATAATTAATATTGAGTATCAACTTGATTGGATTGAAGGATGCAAAGTATTGTTCCTGGGTGTCTGTGAGGGTGTTGCCAAAGGACATTAACATTTGAGTCGGTGGACTGGGAGAGGCAGACCCACTCTCAATCTGGGTAGACACCGTCTAATCAGCTGCCAGCATGGCCAGAACAAAGCAGGCAGGAGAGGGTGGAAGAGCAGACATTCAGAGTCTTCTGGTCTCATGTTTCTCTCGTGCTGAATGCTTCCTGCCCTTGAACATTGGACGCCAAGTTCTTTAGCTTTTGGACTGACTCTTGGACCTACACAAGCAGTTTGCCAGGGGCTCTTGGGCCTTTGGCCACAGACTGCACTGTTGGCTTCCCTCTTTTTGAGGTTTTGGGACTCGGACTGGCTTCTTTGCTCTTCAGCTTTCAGATGGCCTATTGTGGGACTTCACCTTGTGATCATGTGAGTTAATATTCCTTAATAAACTCCCCTTTATATATACACCTCTATCTTATTAGTTCTGTCCTGTTAGAGAAACCAGGCTAATACAATGGGAAATAAGTCTTTACAATATTGTAGTATATCTCCCCTGAGAACAGTTGGGTCGTTTACTTTAGTTCCCATATACATGGGCCTTCCAGTTATAATGTCATGAGGGGATAGATGATGTTTTCCATAAGGGATAGATCACAATGTAAATAGTACCAGGGGGAGTGCTTTTGGCCAGGGGAAGTGAAACAACTCTAGGAACTTAGCCAATTGTATTTTAATTATTCCATTGGTCCATTCCATTAGCCCTGAGGACTAGGGGTGGTAGGCACAATGAAAATATTAATATATGGGAGAAGTTTTGAAAATATTTTATTAACCTGGTCAGTAAAATGAGTTCCTTTATCACTATGAAGTTCAGAGGGGACTCCCAATAGTGAAATACTTTTCTTGAATAGGATTTTTCCAACTGCCATTTCAGTCCATTGCCTGCAAAGAAAAGCCACAACCCATTGGGAAAATATGCAGATTATTACAAAAACATAGTTGTAACATTGACATGATGTCAGATGGATAAAATTAAATTTCCATGTATCAAAAGGTCCAGCTGCAAGGAGAAAATGACCATGGGCCTTTTGGAGGGGATTCCCTGGGTTATGTTTTGGACAAACAACATGCTGAAAATAAACCTTTTCTGCCACCATGAAGGACAGTTTCCAGTAATATTTTTTACACCAGGATATTATTTTATGTGAATTCCAATGTGTCAGATTATGAATATGTTCCATAAGGGGCACCTGACATCCTATTGAAATAATGGGTTTAGTATTAATTATGTCCATATCATATTTCAGTTTCAGGATAAAAGTATCCTCCTTTTTGTTTCCAAGTAGATTTTTCTTTTGGTGGGGCTACGCCTTGGGACTTTTTAAACATGATTTTAAGTGACTCAGGTTTTATGGCCATTCTGTGGATCTGGGCTGGGTGGCTCAAATGCTGCTCTTTTAGCTGTAGTGCCTATAAATTGGTTACTCCGACTTTCAGTGGTGTCCAACTTAGAGTGACCTGGAACTTTCACAATCATGAAAAGTTTTGATTTTAGAATTGTTGCTAACAGCTCTTACACTTTTCCATTTTTATGGGTTGTCCCAAGTAGGTTAAAGATCCTCTCTCCCTCCATAGCATCCTAAAGTCATGGGCAACCACAAAAGTATAGTGACTATCAGTGTATATATTCATAGTCCTTTCTTTTGTAATTCAATTGACAAGCTCAGGTCAGGGCAATCGATTCAGCCACTTAAGTTAATCTGGCTTTGGGAAGAGGACTGACTTCAATGACCTCTAACGAGAAAACCATGGCACTTTCCTCTCTAAAACTACCATCCTCCCATCTTAAGTAAGACCTATCTGTAAACCACTCTATCTCAGCATATTCAGTGGCATCTATTGTAGGTCCATCCTGGAGGTGAGAAATTGGTCAGCTGTGAGAATACATTCATGAGGGGTATCATCAGAAGGACCTGGTAATGTAGTAGTCAGGTTAAGATTGTTAGAAGGAAAAATGGTAATATTTGAAGATGAAGTAAGTAAAACTTCATAGGAGCTTAACCTATTGACAGACAGGTATTGAGCATGGTGAGAGTTTAGAAGGGTTTCAAGAGAATGTGGTGCAAACATGGCAATAAAGGAACTCATAATTATTTATTCAACAGACTTGTACAGAAGGGTAGTGGCTGAGATGTCTCACATACTGGGAGGCAGCCCTTGAGCCACTGGGCTTGGCTGTTGGCTATAGCATCCTATAGGTCTCCGATGATTAGCATGTTTCTGAGTTAGTACCCAATATGAAGAGGGAGAAAGGTAACTTGTAATTAGGGTGCCCTATGGCTGGAGTATTTGTTAGGGTTTAGTTTATTCATTGTACGACATATTGTTCATCTGGACCCCACATGGTGGGATCAGGCTGTTCATTTTTTAGGTATGTATACAGAGGTTGAGCTATTAGGGAGAAATTTGGTATCCAGTTTCTACAATAGCTGGCCAGTCCCCAAAACTCTCTAAGTTGTTTCTTTGTGATGGGCATTAGGAAAGCTAAATTCCTGTCTCTATTAGGGGTAATGCTGAATCCCTCCACTGAGATACTGTGCCCCAAATACTTAACTTGGGGCAAGCATAGCTAGAGTTTGTCTTTGGACACTTTGTGCCCCTTATTAGCTAATTGAGTAAGTATAGACTATCATCCTGAGAAGAAGAGAGTGTGTCTGAGCAAAGAACATCATCTACATATTGATTGAATGTCGAGCCCTGGGGAATTCTTAAATTCTCTAAATCAGCTTTTAATAGTCGGGAAAAATAAGTGGGGCTCCCTGAATATCCTCAGAGCACCACACTCCAGGTATATTTTTCTTTACAAGTGAAGGCAAATATGTATTGGCTGTCTGAATCTACAGGAATGCTAAAGAAAGTACTACAGAGACCCACAACTGAGAAGTACCGGCTGGTAGCAGGCATAGCAAACAGAAGGGTATGTGAGCTAACACTAGACACTCTGCAAGACTGGGAGCTCAACTTGCATTGTAATTAAGCCAATGGCAGGATGAGGTTGTGCATTTGATTTCAGCAGTTTCAACCTTATGGCTCTAGTTGTTAAGAGCACACCTAGAAGAACTTATGTCATTTATGTGGTGCTTGAGCTGAGAATTCAAATCCTTGAGCTCATCTTCTTTTCATTACTTTGTCCAGTAATATTAGGAGCAACCAACTAACATTAGTATATTCCTTAGTTTTCTGAATGCGTTTAAAAGTATCATATACAGAGTAACTTAGCTCCTTGCTTCTTACAAGTGGTTGATTAGGTGAATTCAGTGCAAATACTTTGTGTATCTCTATAAACAGTTCGTGTCACAGACTATCAGTGCTCCCTTTATTACTAGGAATAGTCATTAGTGTTTTTAAATCTCATTGGATTAGACAACCAATTCCAGAAACCCTAGAAAAAAATTCAGAAATTTTTTCCTAAAAATTCTGTTTTCTAGAACAACTCTCAGTACCAAAAATTGTTATTAGTCATGATTCTCCCAAGACATAGAATGAATAGGAAATGTATATTATGGGAACTGGATCGTGTGATTATGGATGCTGAGAAATCCCACTATCTGCCATCTGCAAGCTGGAGAACCAAGGCTGCCAGTGATGTAATTCAGTCCAAGTCTGAAGACCTGAGAAGCAGAGGGACTGCTGGTGTAAATCCCAGAGTCCAAAGGGCTGAGAACCAAGAGCACCAGCATAGGAGGGCAGGAGAAGATAAATATCCCAGATCAAGAAGCAAGGGAAAATTCACCCTTTATCCACCTTTTTGTTCTATCTGAGCCCTCAGTGAACTGGATGATGCCTGCCCACACTAATGAGAGCAATCTTCTTTACTCATTCTATTAATTTAAATGCTTATCTCTTCTGGAGACATCCCCACAAACACACTCCGAAATAATTTTTTGTCAGTTATCTGGGCATCCTTTAGCCCAGTCAGATTGACATTTAAAATTAACCATCACAATCTAAAATCGACAACCACAATCTCCACCGTAAGCAATTTGAAGAAGAATGAAATAAACCCAAAGCAAGAAAAAGGAAGGAAATGAGACAAGTATAGCAGAGATAAATAGAATAGAGAACAGAAAAAAATAGTCGTTAAACAAAATCAAGAATTGGATCTTAGAAAAGATCATAAAAATGGACAAGACTTTTGTCAAATTGATGAAAAAAGGGAAGTCACTGATGACTAAAATATGAAATGAAGAGGATATTATTACCAATTTTATAGAATTTAAAAGGATTATAAGAAAATACTATGAAAATTGTATACCAAAAATGGATAACCTAGGTACATGAAAAAAATCCTAAAAACACACAACCTATCAAGACCAAATGATGAAGAAATAGAAAATATGAAATGACCTAAAATTAACAGAGATTGAATCAGTAATCAAAACCCCACCCCCAACAGAAAATCCCAGATGTCTTCACTGGAGAATTCTGTCAAACATTTAAAGAAGAATTAAGACCGATTCTTCTCAAACTCTTCCAAAGAATTGAAGAGGAAGAAACACTTCCAAATTAATTCTACAAAACCAGCATTACCTTGATACCAGGTCAAAGACACTGCAAGAAAAGAAAATTACACACCAATGTCCATGATGAACATTGATGCAAAAATCCTTAAGAAAATACTTGCAAACTGAATTCAACAGCACATTAAAAAGGTTATACACCAGGAACAAGTGGGATTTATTACTGGAATGCAAGAACTATTCAACATACAAAAATCGACAAACGCAATACACCATATTACCAGAATAAAAACAAAAGCTACACGATTATCTCAACTGATGCATCATGGTGGTTTGGATCTGTGTCCTGCCCAAATCTCATACTGAATTGTAATACCCAATGTTGGAGGTGGGGCCTGGTGGAAGTTGACTGGATCATAGAGGTAGATTTTTCATGAATGGTTTAGAACCACCCCTTTGGTGCTATTCTTGTGACAGACTTGTAGTGAGATATGGTTATTTAAAATTGTGTAGTACCCCCTCCACCCTTCCTCCTGCTTTGGCCATGTGAAGTGCTGGCTTCTCCTTTGTCTTCCACCATGATCTAAGCCAAGCAGATGCTGCCATGATTCCTGTACAGCCTGTGGAACTGTGAGCCATTAAACCTCTTTTCTTTGTAAATTTTCCATTATCAGGTATTTCTTCATTAGTGAGAGAATGGACAAATACAATGCGGAAAAAGCATGAGCCAAAATTAACACCTCTTGCAATAAAAACATTCCACAAATTAAAAATAGAAGAAAATTACCACAACATAATAAAAGTGATGTATTAAAAAAAGTGAGCATCATACTCAATGGTGAAAAACTGAAACCTTTTATCCAACATCTGGAATAATATAAGGATGCTCATTCTTGCCACTTCTATTCAACACAGTAATGGGAGTTCTAGCTTGAGCAGTTTGTTGAAAAGAGAAGAAGGAGGATGAGGAGGAGAAAAGGAAAGAAGAAAGGAAGGAAGAAAGGCAGGAAGGAAAAAAGGGTGTCTAAATTTGAAAGGAAAAAAAATCTGTTCACAGGTTACATGATCTTATATCTAAGTAACACTAAAGATTCCACCAAAAAGTATCATAATCAATAACAATTTCAGCAAACTTAAAGGATATACAATCAACACACAATCAGTTGTGTTTCTATACACATAGAGTACATAAACTAAAGGGAAATTAAGAAAGTAATTTCATTTATAGTATACAAAAGAATAAACTACTTAGGGATGAACTTAACTGATAAGAAAAAAAGCGTACATTGAAAAGTAAAAAAAAAAGAATATTTGAAATAAATTAAAGAAGAAAACAATTAATGAAATGATATTCTGTGTTTATGAATATCATAAGACTTGATATGGTTAAGATGTTAATACCAGCCAAATTAATCCACAGATTCAGTACAATTTTATCAAAATCCCGTCAACATCGTTTGTACAAATAAAAAAAAAAAAATCCATCCTAAAACTTACTATGGAAATACCAGAACAATTCTGAGAAGAAAACAGTGGGAAATGTCACAAGTCCTAATTTCAAAACTTAATACGGTGCTACAATAAACAAAATATTATAGTATTGGCATAAAGACAGACATATACACCAATAGCACAGAATAGAGATCTCAGAAAGAAATTCTTGCATATAAGATCTAATAATTTTTGACAAGGGTGTCAAGACCATTTGATATAGGGAGTACAGTCTTTCCAGAAAATGGTGTTTGGAAAACTGAATATCCACATACTAAACAATGAAGTTGGATTCTTACCTTAAACCATGTACAAAAATCAACTCAAAATGGATTGGTAACATCAATGTAAAAGCAGAAACTATAAAACTCTTAGAAGAAAATATAAAAGCTTCATAGCATTGGATTTGGCAGTAATTTCTTGGCTACGACACCAAAAGCACAGGCAGCAAAAAATAAATAAATAAATAAAAATAGATAAGCTTCACATTAAAATTAAAAAAAATTATTCATCAAAGGATACCAGCAATGTGGTGAAACCCACAGAATGGACGGAAATATTTGCAAATCATATATCTGATAAAATGTAGTATGAAAACTATATAAGGAACTCTTACAACTCAACAAAAACCAGCAAAAGAAAAAAAGAGACATAATCCAATTTTTAAAATGGGTAAAGGATTGAAATAAACATTCCTGCAAAGGCACACAAATGGCCAATCAGCATATAAAAAGTTGCTAAACATCACTAATTATTAGGTAAATGCCAACCAAAGTCACAATGAAATTTCAGTTCACATCCATTAGGATAGCAATTATCACACACACACACACACACACACACACACAGAGAGAGAGAGAGAGAGAGAGAGAGAGAGAGAGAGAGAGAAGATGGAAAGAGAGAATAACAAGTGCTGACAAGAATGAGGAGAAATTGGAACACTTATCCATTGATAGCAGGAGTGTACAATGGCACAGTAACTATGTAGAATAATTTCACAGTTCCTCAAAGTATTAAAAATATAATTACTGTATGATCCAGCAAGTCTGCTTCTGGCTATATACCCAAAATATTTAAAAACAGTAACCCAAACAGACACTTGTGCACCAGTATTCACTACGGCATTATTCATAGTTAATAAAAGGTGAAAACATTCCAAGTATTCATTGATAAATGAATGGATAAACAAAATATGGTATATATTACATTGGAATATTATCCAGTTGTAAAAAGGAAGGAACTTTGACACATGCTATATAACATGGATCAATTATGAGCACACTGTGTTAAGTAAAATCAACTAGTCATAAACAGGGCAAATACTATATGGTTCCACTTATGTGAGGTACCTAGCGTAGTCAAATTCATAAAGACAGACAGTTGATTTGTGTTTGCCAGCATCTGAGAGGAGAGGAAATGGGAGTTATTCCCTAATGAGAGCAGTTTCAGTTTGAAAACTTTCTGGAAAGAGATGGTGGTGTTGTTGCACAGCTGGAGTGTTAGTCGTCTTAGTGGCTCTTTATTCACCCTGGGCGAGTGCACAACGGCAAGGTGGCATGAGGGAGGCCACAGTGGAGGAAGGGCTTGGGTAGGCTGGTGCTTGACTGTGGGTCCCCTCTGCTAGAGCACTCTACTGGTTTGGCACCATCTGTTATCACAGGAGCTATGCTCCACTACAGATGTTCCCACACCAAATCCTTTGGGCTCCACACTGGCTAGAGTTCTGCCCCTACCACTTCTCTAAGCAGCTCCCTCTGACAACTCGTGTCCATGGTGGTCAAGGGGTCTCCACCTGCTGAGATTCAGGAGGCTTGTGACAAGATTGGATGGGTCCTTGCCTGCTCAACTTATCCCTTCCGTAGGAGTCGTTATGGGCCAGGTGTGACTCCTGGTGCATGGTAGCCCGGTGCAGGGTTCCCAGCTTCCCCCGGCTTCAGCCCAGCATCTGTGTCTTCCTCCATCTGCTCTCAATGCCTTCCCTCTTGAAGATCTGCTAGAAGTGCACCAGTCTTCCTGATGTCCTGGTACTTCAGTGGGAGATGTTCCTCCTGGCTACCTCTAGCTGCCCATCTTGGAGAGCTATCAGCACTTTGACCATATGATCCCATTTTTTCCTGGTCTCTATGTTTCTGCTAAGAAATCTCCTGTTAGTCTGGTGGGGAATCCCTTATAAGTGACTAGACACTTCTCTCTTGCTGTTTTTAGAGTTCTCCCTTTGTGACTGGCTTTTTATGTTTTGACTATAATGTGCCATGGAGGAGATCTTTTTTAATTGCATTTTTTCAGAATCTCTGAACCTCCTGTATCTACATGTCTAAATCACTTGCTAGAAGGGGAAAATTTTTTTACTATTATTACATTAAACAGATTTTTCTACCCCTCTCCTTTCCTCTTCATCTTCTGGGATATCAAAAATTTGAGTGTTTGCTCACCTAATGGTGTCCCATATATAACATAGGCTTTGTTTATTCTTTTTTACCTTTTTAAAAGAATTTTTGTCTGAATGGGTTATTTCAGTAGACCTGTCTTTATATTCTAAAATTCTTTCTTCTGCTTGATCTAGTCAGGCCAGTCCTTAGGTTATTAGGAGCCAGAAGTGAGTGGATTCCTTCAGAGGTGGTAGAGGCAGTTTTGGCGGGCTCATCCTAATGTCCCTAGGAGCAGCGCTTAGATACCAGTGATGGTAGATGTGGTATGGCAGTCCCCAGCCCCCCAGGATAATATGCTCTGGAACTACAGAGGTCATAGCTAAGCTGGGAAGGCCTGAACTAAGCCTTCCTGTTGGTGAATGCAGGTATGTGCTTTGGTAGGTAGAGATGGCGTAATCTTCAGGCCCCCAGAATAGTTCTTTGGTGGGGGCAGCAGCAGCTGTACTGCAGCCCTGCTGCTAGGGAGGCTGGGGTTCCTGTTTAGTGGCAGCATCCATAGGCAGGTGGCTAGCAAGGACACACCTCAGCCTCATATGCGGTAGCCTGTTTTCAGGGCACATGTAAATGTGCAGCACTTCTGCTACTGGGAGCAGCAGTGTCACTGCCAATGGCTCATGCTTTGGCCTTGGCAGCAGCAGCCAGCACTAGCAGTGTCTGTGGGTGGGGGACGTTAATGGGCTTCAGGGATATGGAGATACAGGGGCTGCTGGGCCTCAGGGCCTGATGCAGCCATGTGGGGCCTAGGCTCACAAAATGATGCCGTGCTATATCTGCTTAGGGCTCAGGTGGTGTTTGGGACCCAGCATGAGCTCCTTCTATGTAGAAATGCCATCATGGGGTCTCTAGGCAGCTCTCTATTTTATCTCAGAACCTGCAAGGGTCAACGGACTCTCCTGTGGCTAGGATTACAGGAATCTGTGGTGGGAATTTGAACAGTGGGGTTCTCTCACTTGCTCTTTCCCCATATTGGAGAGCCACTTCAGGATCCCTGCCCATCCCAGAGAAGCAAGCTGCCTCTCTTTTTATTTCTTCCTTGACTTAGGTGTTTTCCTTACTTCTCTGCTGAATGCCAGTGTTCTCTCTTAGACGATCTATTGAAAGTGTGATTATCTACTTGCTATTTTGGTTTTCTTCACGAAGGAGGTAACAGATGCCTCTAATCAGTCATCTCAAAGCCCTTTTTAGTAACCATCAGAAATTGTATTTTTTCTAATGTGTGCATTTAATCCTATAAATTTTCTTCTAATTTATTGCTTTAGTGCTTCCCACAGCTTTGATGTGATTTATTATTATTTTCATTCAGTTCAATAGTTTCTTTGTCAAATTTCTCTTCACATGTCCCTTTTGACTTCTGGATTATATGGAAACTGTTGTTTACTTTCCAAGTGCTTGGTGCTTTTTCTGCTACCTTTCTGTTACGAACTTTTAGTTTGATTCCATTGTGGTCCAAGAACATACTCTGTATGATTTTCATTATTAAAATTTGTTGAGGTTTGTTTTCTGGCCCAAAATATTGTATATCTTGATATAAGTAACACTGGCATTTGAACTGAATGCATTCTGCTGTTGTTATCTGCAGTGTTCTGTAAAAGTTGATTAGATCATGCTGTTTGATGGCATTGTTGATTTCTTCTACATGATTACTGATTTTCTTTCTAGATCTTCTCTCAATTGTTGAGAGAGGGGAGTTAACTAAAATTGTGGGTTTCTCTACTTCTTTTTTTAGTTCTATCATTTTTTGCTTTATCTATTTGCAGCTTTGACGTTTGCTCCATACACATTTAGGATTGCTATATCTTCTGGTGAACTGACCTTTCTACCAAAACATAGTGTGCCTTCCTCTCTCTGGTAATTTTTTTTTGCTCTTACGTGTACTTGATCTGATATTAATACAGCCACTCTTGCTTTCCTATGATTAATGTTTGTACCATGTATCTTTTCTATTATTTTATTTAAAACCTGTCTATATGATTATACTTAAGGTGAGTTTCTTCCAGATAACAGAGATTGGGTCAAGGTTTTATTCCACCGCCAATCTTTGTATTCTAATTGGCATATTTAGGTTATTTCTATTTCACAATTTTTACTTGTTAGTGTTTTTGTCTGTCATTATGCTTTTGCCTTTCTTTCATTCTGTTTGTTCTCTCTCTGTTTTCTTTTTCTGCCTTCCTGTGGATTACTTAAACATTTTTTAGAATTCCATTGTGATTTATCTGTAGTGATTTTGAGTGTATCTATTTTTATATCATTTTAAATAAGTGTTGCAGGTATTTCCTGTTTACTTAAAAAATTATGGTAATATATACAGAATAAATTTTGCCATTTCAACCATTTTCAAAGTGTACAATTCCATGGCATTAATTACATTCACAATGTTATGTCACCATCACCACTATTTATTGCCAAAAATTTTCAGCACCACGAACCAAAACTGTAAATTCATTAAGCAATAACTCTCCTTTTTTGGAAGGAGATGTCAGAAGGAATAGAAGTTTCCAGACTTTCCTCCCCCCTTCAATCAAATGACCAACTAGAACTATCCACAGACAAAAACACCTTATTGAAAATCTCAAAATGTGGAAATAAGCCCGAGTCACCTGCACATTCCATGGAAGAGAATAGAAACCTGCATTAAATATGTAGGCAAAATGGCTTTGTTTGACTACATCACCACTTCCTTTACCCCAAGTTGGCTCTGTGCCACATAGAGAGGATTCCCCATGGTAGTCTACAGTGGGAAAAGAGTTTTGGGGAGGCAGATATCCAGCTTCCCTAGCATTCTCTGATGCTTCCCAGGAGGCTCACTGCATTTGTAGGGAGAAACTACATGAATAGACCCCCTGGGGCCAGATAGAAAAAACAAAGGAAAAGGAAGGACCCACAAAAATAGCATACAGATTTTGATGAAAGCTCAGTGTACCTGCCAGCAGTGACACTCAATTACAGTATTAGCTACAGTATATCTCACTCACAATGTTAAGCTGGTCACTCCCAGAAAAAGTGGAAAGTACTATCTTGCTTCAATTCCAAGATGGCCAGCCTCCAGGTCCAGCCTCAGACCCTACCCCAGGCTCACTCTTAGGAAGAAGACCCCCATAACAAATTTTCACAACAAGCAGCCACTAGATTTCTGACACCCAAGAGCTTAATCATCATTCGTCCACAGCCTCACAGCCCATCTCCAGACCCCACTTAGGGAGGGAGATGACTTTTGACAAGAAGTGGGCACAAGTTCTGCACAACTGAGAGTTTAATCAGGGCTCCTCTTGACCTCAAACTTTACCACTAGACCCACCCAGGGAGGGAGAACCACTGCAGTGAATTCCAACAATAAGCATGTATTAATTCTGCCACACCCTGGAGTTTAATCCCTGCACCTCAGAGCTCACTCCCAGACCCCACCCAAGGAGAGAGGCAAATTTCAACTGTGCATTTCTACTGCACATAGCACTTGGTCTATTTATTCCAATCTACTTAACTGTGGTGCCTCTTGGCAACTCTCAACTGCTGAACCCAAATGGCAGTATCTTCCGTCCAGGGAATACATGCTGTAGTCTATTCTGAATCAGGAGATTGCAATGCCCTTACACCAGCTCAACCTGGTAGCAGATGTTAGCTAACGGTCTTGCTGGATAGCAGAGTGTAGCCAGCTGCCCCATATGAATTCAGAGAAAAGTCAGCAGCAACCCAAACATCTAAAGAACCTGAAAGCAAGCTCTGTATGCCCCAGGTCATCATCAGCTGGCCCATCCAGAGCCATAGCCTAGACTAACAAGTGAATGTCTATCCTTGCCAAACAACTCCTGTAAAAACCAGAAAAGATGTCTGTCTCAACAAATACACCCACACAAGGGCACAATACAAAGATTCAGAAAATCGAGAAACCTCTGAAAGAAATGAACAAAGCTCCAAAAATGGACACTAAAAAAGGGAAATTTACGAAATTATAGAAAAAGAATTCAGAATATTCCTCTTAAAAATCTCAGTGAACTCCAAGAATATATGAATACTAAGTGAAATTTGGAGATCAATACATGAACAAGAGAAGTTTGACAAAGAAACAGAAACAATTAAAAACAAATAGAAGTGCTAGAGATAAATAATGCAATGACTAAACTAAAAAAGGCAATGCAAAATGTCTACAGCCAGCTAGATCAAGTTGGTGGAAGGATCAGTGAACTCAAGGACAAACACTTGAAATTACTCAATCAGGGAAGTAGAAAGAATAAAGGATGAAGAAAGCCTACAGGAATTATGGGACATCATCAACAGACCTAACCTATTGCATAATTGGCACTGCAGAAAAAGAAGAAAGAGATACAGGGCTAGAAAAAAAATATTAGAGAAATAATTGGTGAACACTTTCCCATTCTGGGGAAGGAAGTCAACATCCAGGTACAAGTATTGCAGAAGTCACCAATTAAATTCAAACGAAGGGGAGTTCATCAAAACATACTATATGCAAACCATCAAAAATCAAAGACAATGAAAACATCCTGAGAGCAGCAAGAGATAAAATATGCATTACACACAAAGGTGTCACAATATGACTATTAGTGGACTTCTTGAGATAGTAAGATGATATATTCAAGTGTCAAAGGGAAGAAACCTGCCAACCAATAATACTTTATGCATCAAATCTTCTCTTCAGAAATAAGGGAGAAATAAAAATGTTCCCATACAAACAAAATCTAAGGAAGTTCATCAGCACTGGATGGTGGATGCTTTACAGGAATTGCTACAAGAGAGTTATTTAAACTAGAAAAAAAAAAGGCTGTTAATTAATAGCAGAAAACTTACCAACGCATAAAACCTAGTGGTATAACTAATACACAGTGATATTTATAATACTCTAAGACTGTAATGGTAGTACGTAAAGTAATGTTATCCCTAGTACAAGCATAAAAGGACAAAATTGCTAAAAACAACTATAGCTAAAATGAATTTTCAAGAGATGCATATTGCAAAATAACATAAATTCAGACATGAAACCTTAAAATGTGGGGAGTGAGTAAAAGTGTAGTGTTACTGTATGCAGTCAAAGTTAACATGTTATCAGCTTGAAACAAATTGTTATAAATGTAAGGTGTTCTATTTATGCTTCATAATAAACAAAAAACTCAAAACTCTGTAGGAGATGCACAAAACAAAAGTAAAAGTAATTCCAAAGTACCACTTCAGAAAATCATCAAACCATAAAACAGAAATCAGCAAGAGAAGAAAGAAACAAAGTATGTGAAAAACAACCAAAAAACAATTAACAAAATTACAGTGGTAAGTTCTTACCTATCAATAATTATCTTGAGTAAAAATGGACCAAATACTCTAATCAAAAGATATAGAGTGAATGAATTGATAATAAAATAAGACCCAACTGTATGTTCCCTATAAAAGCCACTTTATCTTTAAGGACATATATATACTGAAAGTGATGGGAAAGAAAAAGCTATTTCACACAAATGAAATTCAAATGAAAGCAGGAATAGTGATAGTTATATTAGAAAAAACAGACTTTAAGTCAAAAAGTATAAAGAGACAAAGAAGGACATTATATAATGATAAAAAGGTCAATTCATTAAAAGGATATAATTGTAACTATATATGCACCTTACAATGAAGCACCTAAATATTTTAATCAAATATTAAAGTCTCGGAAGGGAGAGATAGATTGCAATACAATAATCATGGGGGACGGCAATACCCTATTTTCAGTATTGGACAGATTATTCAGACAGAAAATCAAAAAGGAAACATTGTACTTTAGTAACATTTAGACCAAATGGAGCCCATAGACATATACAGAATGTGCCATTAAAAAACAACACAATACTCATTCTTCTCAAGTGCACAAGGAACACTCTCCAGGACAGATCATGTGTTAGGCCACAAAATGAGTCTTAGCAAATTTAAGAAGATTGAAATAATATCAGGTATCATTTTGACCACAATAGTATGAAAATAGAAATCAATAACAGGAGGAATTTCAGGATATACTCAAATACATGGAAATTAAACAATATGCTCCTGAACAACTAACAAGTCAACGAAGAAATTAAAAAGGAAATTTTTAAAAATCTTGAAACAAATGAAAATGGAAACATACTAATACTTGTGGCGCGCAGCAAAACCAATTTTATGATGAAAGTTTGTAACAATAAATGCCTATACCAAAAATAGAAAGATCACAAACAATGTTACACCTCAAAGATTTAGAAACAAACAAATAAACAAAAAACCCATTAAACCCAGTGTTAGCAGACGGAAAGAAACAGTAAAGATCAGAGCAGAAGCCAGGTGCGGTGGCTCACACCTGTAATCCCAGCACTTTGGGAGGCCGAGGCGGGTGGATAACCTGAGGTCAGGAGTTCGAGATCAGCCTGGCCAACATAGTGAAACCCCGTAGCTACTAAAAATACAAAAATTAGCCGGGAGTGGTGGCACACACCTGTAGTCCCAGCTACTCAAGAGGCTGAGGCAGGAGAATCACTTGACCCCGGGAGGCAGAGGTTGCAGTGAGCCTAGGTTGCACCACTGCACTCCAGCCTGAGTGATGGAGCGAGACTTTGTCAAAAAAAAAAAAAAAAAAAAAAAGAGGGGCTGGGTGCGGTGGCTCATGCCTGTAATCCCAGCACTTTGGGAGGCCGAGGCAGTCAGATCATAAGGTCAGGAGTTCGAGACCAGCCTGACCAACAAGGTGAAACCCCATCTCTACTAAAAAATACGAAAATTAGCTGGGTGTGGTGGCACATGCCTGTAATCCCAGCTACTCGGAAGGCTGAGGCAGGAGAATAGCTTAAACCCGGGAGGTGGAGGTTGCAGTGAGTGGAGATTGCGCTGCTGCACTCCAGCTTGAGTGATAGAGTGAGACTTTGTCTCAAAAAAAAAAAAAAAAATCAGAGTAGAAATAAATAAACTAACAAGAGGCTGAAAAAAAAAAAAGATCAACACAATTAAGAGTTGATTTCTGAAAATGTAAATAAAGTCAACAAACCTTTATCCAGAGTAACCAAGAAAAAACCAGAAAAGATCAAATCAAACCACAAATGAAAGTGGAGACATGGCTGACACCATAGATATACAAAAAAATTAGAAGAGACTGTATATGTCAAGAAATTGGATAGCCAGGAAATGGATAAATTCTTAGACACATACAAACTAACAAGACTGAATCATGAAGAAATAGAAAATCTGAATAGACCAATAATGAGTAGGGATATTGAATCAAAAATAAAAAGTGTACCCATCAAAGAAAAGCCTAGGACCTGATGGCCTCACTTCAAAATTCTGCCAAGTATTTGAAAAAGAACTAATACCAATTCTTGACAAACTTGTTCAAAAACTCAAAGAGAAAGAAATACTTCCAAATGCTTTTTACAAGTCCAGCATTACCTTAATACCAAGCCAGAAAAGAATATCACAATAAATTTATTTTTTACATTTCTGGAGATTGGGAAATCCAAGTTCGAGGGGCCACATGTGGTGAAGGCCTTCTTGCTATGTCATAACATGGTGTAAGGCATCATATGACAAAGGGGCAAGAGAATCTCAGCTCAGATATCTTTTTCTCTTCTTATAAAACCATCATTCCCATTTTGGGGCCTCCACCCTGATGACTTTATCTAATTCTAATTACTTCCCAAAGATCCCACCTCCAAATACCACAAACATTTGGGGATTAAATTTCTGACACCTGAAATTTGGAGGACATACTCAACGCCAGAAAACAAACTCAAAACACATTAAAAATTATGCACCATGAGCACATGGGATTTATTCCCATGATGCAAGAATGTTTCAACATTTGCAAATCAATAGTGTGGCACATTACATTAACAGAATCACGGATATAAATTATATGATTATCTCATTAGATGCAAAACAAGCATTACACAAAATGCAGCACTATTTCAGAATTTAAAACACTCAACAAACTAGATATAGAAGGAATTCACATCAACACAATAAAGACCATACATAATAAACCCAAAGCTAACATTATACTCAATGGTGACAAATTGGAGCCCTTTCCTCTCTAAAATTAGTAATAAGATCAGGATGCCCACTCTTATCACTTCTATTCAACATATTAATAGCATTGGAACTCCTTGCCAGAGCAATAAAGCAAAACAAAGAATTAAAAGGCATCCAAATAGGAAAGAAAAAAACTGTCACTGTTGCTGACAACAAAATATTATATATATAGATGATGTAGTTTGGATGCTTGTCCCCTCCAAATGTTATGTTGAAATGTGATCCCCAATGTTAAAGATGGAGCTCAGTGGGAGGTGTTTGGGTCATGGGGCCAAATCCTTCATGAATGGCTTAGTGTCCTCCCCAGAGTAATGAATGAGTTCTTGCTCTATTAGTTAATGTGGGAACTGGTTGTTTAAAAGAGCCTGGCATCTTTCTTGCTTTCTCTCTTGCCATGTAACATGCCTTTTCCCCCTTCACCTTCTGCCATGATTGCAAACTTCTTAAGGCCTTCACCATAAGCAGATGTTGGCACCATGCTTCTTGTACAGTCTGCAGAACTGTGAGTCAAAATAAACATATTTTCTTTATAAATTACCCAGTCTCAGGTATTCCTATATAGCAACTCAAAATGAACTAATATAATAGGAAACCCTAAACACTTCACCAAAAATCTGTTAGAACTGATGAGCAAATTCAGTAATGTTGCAATATACAAAATCAACACATAAAAATTAGTAGCATTTTTCTACACTAACAAACTTTCCCAGAAAGAAATCCAGAGAACAATCCCACTTACAGTAGCTTTAATGAAATAAAAAAGTTATGAATAAATTTAACAAAGGAAGTGAAAACTCTTATGCCAAAAACTGTAAATATTAATAACAGAAACTGAAGAAAGCACAGGCAAATGGAAAGATATCCTGTGTTCATGAAATGGAAGAATTAATATTGTGAAAACATTCTATTTTAACTACCAAATTGACTACCCAAATCAATCTATGGATTCAATGCAAAACCTATCAATATACCAATGTCATTTTTCATATATATGGGAAAAACAATCTTAAAATTTACATGGAATTACAAAAAGCTATGAATAGCCAAGACAATCATAAATAAAAACAGAACAATGACAAAAATAAAAAGCTGGAGGCATCACATGACCTCATTTCAAACTATACTACAAAACAATAATAATTAAAACAGCATGATACTGGCATAAAAATAGACCCACACTGACCAATGGAACAGAATTGATAGCCCAAAAATGAGCCCATGCATTTACAGTCAACTGATATTGGACAAAAGTAGCAGGAATATAAAATGGGAAAAAGAAAGTGTCTTTAATAAATGGTTTTGGGAAAAAGAAAAATGAAATTGGACCCTTTTCTCACACCATATACAAAAATCAACATAAGATGAATTAAAGAACTAAACATAAAACCTGAAACTGTTAAACTACTATAAAAAAATCATAGAGGAAAAACTACATAACATTGGTCTCAGCAATGCCTTTTTACATTTGACCCCCAAAGTGCAAGCAACTAAAGTGAAAGTAGACTAATGGGATTACATCAAAATAAAAAGCTTGTGCACAACAAAGGAAACAATTAACAGAGTAGGGAAACAATGTACAGAATGAGAGAAAATATTTGCAAACTATACATCTATCAAGGGGTTAATATCCAAAATACATAAGGAACTAGTCTGATAAGAAATGGGCAAAAGACATTGATAGACAATTCTCAAAAGAAGACATAAAAATGGCTAACAGATACATACAAAAATGCTTGACATCACTAATTATTAGGAAGATGCATATTTAAGCCACAATGAGGTATCACCTCACACCAGTTAACATGGCTATTATCAAAAAGACAAAAGGTAAAACAAATGTCAGTGAGGATGCAGAGAAAAGGGAATCATTGTATACTGTTGATGGGAATGTACACTAGTAGAGCTATTATGGAAAACTCTATGGAAGTTCTTCAAAAGTTAAAAATAGAATTATATAACTCAGCAATCCTACATCTAGATATTTACTCAAATATTTGAAAGCAGTTATGTTGAAGAGATGTCTGCATATCCATGTGCATTGCAGTACTAATAGCCAAGTTACAGAATCAATCTAAGTGTCCATCAGTGGATGCTTGGATAAAGAAAATGTGGTATATATACACAATGAAATACTATTCAAACTTTAAAAAGGATGAAATTCTGTCATTTGCAACAACATGGATGGTATTGGAGAACACTGTGCTAAGTGAAATAAGCCAAGCTCAAAAAGACAAATACTGTGTTCTCACTTATATGTGGAGTCTTAATCCATTGAACTCATAAAATTAGGGAGTAGAATCATAGCCACCAGAGTCTGGGTGTTGGGGGAATAGAGAGACGTTAATCAAAGGCTACAAAGCCTCTGATAGGAGTAATACATCTGCTGCACAGCTTGGTGAATATAGCTAATAACTGAGTGCTGCACATTTCGATACCACTGAGAGTAAATCTCAAATGTTCTCATCACAAAAAGTCAAATATTTGAGGTGATGGATAGATTAATTAGCTTAATTTAGTCATTCCACATTGTTTTAAAAAATTACAACATCATTTTAAACAGTGTAAATATAATAAATATGCAGGTTTCACATCCCATAAGCACTGTATTTTGAGTTTAGTTTTAAAAAATCTATGTATAAGTGAGCCCATGCAATTCAAATACCTGTCCCACAATAGGACATTTGCAAGCTGAGGTGTAAGAAAGCCAGTTTGAGTCCCAAAACCTCAAAAGTAGGCAAACTGACAGTGCAGCCTTCAGTCTGCGGCCAAAGGCCCGAGAGTCCCTGGCAAATCACTGGTGTAGGTCCAAGAGTTCAAAAGCCAAAGAACTTGGAGTCCAATGTTTGAAGGCATGAAGCATCCAGCATGAAAGAAAGATGAAGGCTGGAAGACTCAGCAAGTCTTCTCTTCCAGCCTCTCCTGACTGCTTTATTCTAGCTGCACTGGCAGCTGATTAGATGGTACCCACCCAAATTGAGGGTGAGTCTGCCTCTCCCAGTCCACTGACTCAAATGTTAATCTCCTTTGGCAACACCCTCCCAGACACACCCAGGAACAATACTTTGCACCCTTCAGTCCAATCAAGTTGACACTCAACATTAACCATCACACCCATCTTGTTACAAAAAAATAAAATAAAAATGAAATTAAAAAAAGGTTTTGATAAAAGATCCATTCCACAGTGCATTCCCTGGCGATGAGGTTTCTGTTCATAATTTACAGCCCAGAGGTTTTGTCTGTTGGAAGAGACACTTAACCAAAGACTCCCTCCAACCTTGCCAACTCCAGTGGAAAGACCTATATTAGGTACTATTGACTAATCTGTGTACAGCAAAATTAGAGGGTATGGACTCGTTCATTCACATCTCTCATCTTAAAAACGCACAACTTTCTGAGTGAGCTGTAACTCCCACCAAAGATTTTCACCTCCAGTCACTAAACAGTGATGATCTTTGACCCAGAACTAGAAGGGGACTGACTATAGCTGTTTTGGACTGCTTTAACTCAAGACTCTGAACCAGGTCTGTATACAAATTAACACCTATGTTTATCGTATAATAGTCACTATAATTATTGTCCTAAAGATACTGGCAGTTTTTATAGTCTTATGCAGAGAGGAACATGTGCCTTGTCTGTTTTAATGTCCTTTTTAGTAGTTAAAATGAATTTCACAACTTCACTTCTACTTATCCTCTGTCCATATGCTTTCTTGCCACTGCCACCCACTGTTGCCCATGAAACAAACCTGTTTCTACAATGGGCCCAGGATTATGTAGACAGATTACAATAAGATGTCTGATGGATATGCAGACTCATGCCTCTTTCCAGTGGCTCTAGCCTGCCATGGTGGGTATCTCCCTTCCAAGGTCAGCACTGGATAGAATACCAAAATTTTAATACATCACAGAAATAATCTGGCATCCTTAGCACTGACATAAGAAAAGACAATATGTATCATTGACCTATTAATAACACAGAAAAGGACAAGGGACATGGAGAATGCTTTTCAATGTTGTGAATGTTGTGGCTCCATTATGTTGTGAATGTTGTAGCTCCATACATTATGTTGTGACACATACCATGGTGTCCCTGCCACCTGCCATGGTGGATATCTCCCTTCCAAGGTCAGGACTGGATAGAATACCAAAATGTTATTACATCACAGAAATGATCTGGCATCTTTAGCACTGACATAAGAAAACACAATATGTATTGTAGACCCATTAATAACACACTAAAGGACAAGGAAATGGAGAATGCTTTTCAATGTTGTTAATGTTGTGAATATTGTGGCTAAATTATTATAGTACAAAGCACTGACTGGCATGCCACTGACTGGATGCAGTGACTGAGCATTTATTGGCTAGCTAAAAATGGGATATATGGCCTTGTGGCACTAACTTATGGATGTGGTTGCTCTTACTCTCACTGGACACGTTCTGTATTCCAATGGTACAATCACTTAGCTTCTATCTTTATACCATAAATGAGAATTGAAAATTTCATATGGCATATAGAGGACTTAACAAATGAAACCCAAAAGGCCCTAATTTATAGTTGATTAGTATCTCCTTGCTAAACAATGAGGTCTCACTTATGAGAAAAGCTGTGCTGTAAAATTGTATGACCTTGGACATACTCCCTTCAGAAATAAGGTAGAAATAAAAATGTTCCCATACAAACAAAATCTAAGGAAGATGATTTTCCCAAGGGTATCCTGTACCACCATAAAAACTGACTGTTGTGTTTATAACCCAGATTAATCAATAACATTACTTGACTTATGACTGATATGAAAACACAAATAATCAAGCTTTCAGACCCAAAACTCTCACGAATCAACTGCTTAAGTGGTTGGTTTGGGTCCTGGGGAATTTGGTGGCAAGAGCTACTGATTATAATAGGAATAATAATAACTTATGTTCTGCCTTGTTTTTTCTTACCATATTGTTAAGGCATATGTTTCCAACTAAGTCAACATGCAACCAAAAAGTTAGAATAATGATTGCCCCAAAATTTGCTCTGATTGAGGAGGCGGTAGCATAGCCTGAACCAGTTTTGAGGATTGCTTTCCCTTTGTTGCTATAATCTGGCCTTGGTTCCTTTTCTCCCCTGTTTTTTCTTTCTCTCCTCCTTCTGTTTCTTTCTCTCCATGAAACATGACCTCCTAGGAATGAGCCTTCTTGCAATGAGGGACCTAATCTTCTAGGAATAAACCATCCTAGTGACGAGTGATCAGATGAAACCTGTGAGTAGAGATTCATTTTCTTCTGCAATGCTTTCTCTAGAAGATTTTGAAGAACAGTGGGGAAATGTGAAAGAAAAACAGAATTTAGGGACCCCAAATTCATTATGCCAAAGGGAGAGTTAGGCTTGGGAACTGAGTCATGCCAAAACAAACTGCCTTCCTTTTGTTCTTAAACAGAGAGCTGCAATGACAGAAGGCCACATATCCCCCTGAGTGGCCTTCCTCACAAACTGCTCAGAAGGAAATTCTCTGTAGGCCCCAAAATCTTTCATGATACATATATCCCCAATAAACTAACCTTAAAACAGAGTTCTGTTGAATCTCGCCCTGACAATGTAAATTAACAGCTTACCTTTACAGGCATGGAACACAGACAAGACTAGAAGCAATCTTTTTGTCCACCCTGAGACAAATGCATAATTGACTTCATCCACTACTTTATGGTTACTTTATCTTATGTAAAATGTAGATATACTGAGTGTGAGATGAAGGCGTAATTGACAATCATCTTTTTGGTTTACAATCCTATACCAGTTTCACCATTGTACATTAGAAGCACAAAACTTCTTTTGTTTTTTATTATACTTTAAGTTCTAGGGTACATGTGCACAACGTGCAGGTTTGTTACATATGTATACATGTGCCATGTTGGTGTGCCGCACCCATTAACTCGTCATTTACATTAGGTATATCTCCTAATGCTATCCTTCCCCCTAACCCCCAATAGGACCCCGTGTGTGATGATCCCCTTCCGGTGTCCAAGTGGTCTCATTGTTCAATTCCCACCTATGAGTGAGAACATGCGGTATTTGGTTTTCTGTTCTTGCGATAGTTTGCTGAGAATGATAGTTTCCAGCTGCATCCATGTCCCTACAAAGGACACGAACTCATCCTTTTTTATGGTTGCAGAGTATTCCATGGTGTATATGTGCCACATTTTCTTAATCCAGTCTGTCACTGATGGACATTTGGGTTGATTCCAAGTCTGCTATTGTGAATAGTGCCGCAATAAACATACGTGTGCATGTGTCTTTATAGCAGCATGATTTATAATCCTTTGGGTATATCCCCAGTAATGGGATGGCTGGGTCGAATGGTATTTCCAGTTCTAGATCCTTGAGGAATCGTCACACTGTTTTCCACAATGGTTGAACTAGTTTACAGTCTGACCAACAGTGTAAAAGTGTTCTTATTTCTCTACATCCTCTCCAGCACCTGTTGTTTCCTGATTTTTTAATGATTGCCATTCTAACTGGTATGAGATGGTATCTCATTGTGGTTTTGATTTGCATTTCTCTGATAGTGAGTGATGATGAGCATTTTTTCATGTGTCTGTTGGCTGTATGAATGTCTTCTTTTGAGAAGTGTCTGTTCATATCCTTTGCCCACTTTTTGATGGGGTTGTTTGTTTTTTTCTTATAAATTTGATTGAGTTCTTTATAGGTTCTGGATATAACCCCTTTGTCAGATGAGTAGATTGCAAAAATTTCCTCCCATTCTGTAGGTTGCCTGTACACTTTGATGGTAGTTTCTTTTGCTGTGCAGAAGCTCTTTAGTTTAATTAGATCCCATTTGTCAATTTTGTCTTTTGTTGTCATTGCTTTTGGTGTGTTAGACTAGAAGCACAAAACTTCTTAATTTCACAGTGTCACAGTTAGCGAGGAATTTGCCTCAGTATGAATTTTGCATTGGGTCTCACCCACATCTGATTTAAATGAGGCTCTGGGCTTTGGGCTTTTGAGTTGATGCCGAAAGGAGTTAAAACTTTTAGGACTATTGGGGTGGAATAAATTTTTTTATATTGTGAGCAGGACAGTAATTTAGTGGGTCTGGGGTGAAATGTTGTGGTTTGAATGTGTGCCCCAAAATTCATGTGCTGGAAGCTTAATCCCAAATGCAACAGTGTTGAAAGGTGAGGCCTAATAAGAGGTGATTAGGTCATGAGGGCTCTGCCCTCATGGATGAATTAATGTTATCATGAGGGTAGGTTAGTTATTTTGAGAGTGGCTTTGTTATAAAAGTGAATTTGGACTCTTTTGCTCTCTTGCTGTCACCCTCTCTTACCCTTACACCTTCCACAATGAGATAACACAGCATGAAGATCCTCAGAAGATGCCAGCACCATGCTCTCTTAGACTTCTCAGCCTCCAGGGCCAGGAGCCAAACAAATGTATTTTCTTGGTAAATTACTCAGCCTATGGTATTCTGTTATAGTCATACAAAACAGGCTAAGGCAGCATTATTACCATTATGGAAAGCAAAATCCAAGCAGCAATCAGAAGGATCTGACCCACACAGACCTATGGCATTGGCTAATTAAGCATGGTGTTCCTAGAAGTGAAATAGATGACAAGCCTATTAAATTTTTACCTAATCTATATAAGCAGAACATTTCTAGGTTAAGTAAACAAAATTTTAACCTGAGCCATAAAGTCACAGCCTGCTTCTCAATCAAGTCCCAGATTACAGATCCAGAACCTTTGAAAGAAGGGGAGGCGAGGTCTCCTTTAGGAATAACTCCAGTACATTACTGAAAATTTGTACTGTTAATCTTTCTCCCAGCCTTCCCTAAAGGACCTACAGCCTTATACCAAAGTAAATATCCATTGGGGAAAGGGAAATAATCAGACTTTGCAGGGACTGCTGGACATTGGCTTTGAACTGACACTAATTTCAAGGACCTAAAATATCACTGTGGCCTTCCAATAAGAATATTGGCTTATGGAGGTCAGGTGATCAATGGCGTACGTCACTGTGGGTCCAGTGGGTCCCCAACCCATCCTGTGGTTACTTTCCCAGTTCCAGAATGCATAACTTGAGTAGACATACTTACATGCTGGCAGAATCTTCACATTGGCTCTTTCACCTGTAAAGTGAAAGCTACTACGGTGTGAAAGGCCAAATTTAAGCCATTGGAACTGCCTCTACCTAGAAAAACAAACCAAATGCAATACCTCACTGGAAAAATTGCAGAGAGTAGTACCTTCATGAAGAGCTTGAAAGATGCAGGGGTGGTGATTCCCACCACATCTCCATTTAATTCTCCTATTTCACCTGTGTAGAAGACGAATGAATCTTGGAGAATGACAGTGGATTATTATAAGCTTAACCAACTGGTGACTCCAATTGCAGCTGCTGTGCCAGATGTGGTTTCATTGTCTGAGCAAATTAACACATCTTCTGGTATCGTGTATGCAGCTATCTGGTATCTTTTCCTCCATCCCTGTCCATATGGCCCACCAGAAGCAGTTTGCTTTCAGCTGGCAAATCCAGAAATACACCTTCACTGTCCTATCTTGAGGGTATACCAACTCTAAAGCCCTATGCCAGAATTTAGTTCAAATGGATCTTGATCACCTTCCCCTTCCACAAAATATGCTGGTCCACTACATTGATGACATTATACTGATTTCACCTAGTAATTGAGTAGCAGCAACCACTCTAGGCTTATTGTTAAGACATTTGTCTGTCAGGGAGTAAGAAATAAACCATAAATAAAATTCAGGGGCCTGCTACCTTAGTGAAACTTCTATAGGTCCAGTGGCATGTTGAGATATCACTTCTAACATGAAGGATAAGTTGCTACATCTGGCCTCTTCCACAACTAAGAAAGAGACACAATGCCTGGTGGGCCTATTTGGATTTTGGAGGCAACACATTCGTCATTTGGGTGTGTTACTCTGGCCCATTTACCAATTAACCTGAAAAGTTGCTAGTTTTGAGTGAGGCCCAGAACAAGAGAAGGCTATGCAACAGGTTCTGGCTGCTCTGCCACTTGGACTACATAATCCAGCAGATCCAATGGTGCTTAAAATATCAGTAGCAGATAAGGATGCTGTTTAGAGCCTTTGTCAAGCCGCTATGGGTAAACTGCAGCACAGGCCCTTAGGATTTTGAGCAAGGCCATGTCGTCATCCACAGATAACTACTCCCCTTTTGAAAGACAATTCCTGGCCTGCTGCTGGAACTTAGTACAAACTGAATACTTGATCATGGGCCGCCAAGTTACCATGTTACCCAAGCTGCCCATCATCAACTGGGTTATATCTGACCCACCAAGCCATAAAGTTGGGCATGCACAGCAGCACTCTATCATAAAATGGAAGTGGTATATATGTGATCAGGCTCGAGTATGTTTCAAAGGCATAAGTAAGTTACATGAAGAAATGGCCCAAATGCCCATTGTCCCAATCTGCTCCTGCTATATTGCCTATTTTTTCAAAGTTTCCTGGGTCTACAACTTGCAGGCAGTAGACTTCTCAGCCTCCAAAACCATGTGTGCCAATTCCCAAAATAAATCTGTTTCTCTGAGATATACATTGGTTCTGTTTTTCTGAAGTACCCTAATACAGAGATCTTTCCCTTTAATATGCATGCATATCTACATTTATAAAAGTGTGAAAAGGAATACAACAACACTTTAAATGTGGTTTTTACCCAGTGGTAGGATTACGCTGCTTCTTCATTCTGTTCAACTATACATTATGATTCTAGGATTTGTTTGCCCAGAAAACAGAAATGAAAGAAAAAAATGTTATTACAAATCAAATTTTAAAATATAAATTACATATTTATCCACTGAAAACATAGCAAAATTGAAATAATTATAATACCTAGTTTAGAGCCTTTTGCAGAGAACTGGGTACCCTTTTAGAATGGAAATAACAGAGTAACCGTGTAAGTTGACACAACTTTATAAGTGGGAATTTGACTATGAAGTATAAGTTCTTAAAAATGATCTATAATTTTGTTTTTAATGTTAGAAGTATCTGTTATGGAAACGATTATGGATATAACTGTAAATTTAGGTAAAAGACAGTCAACATAGTGGTCTGAAATTAAAGGATAATTGAGGACAAATAAAATTTCCAACAATGTAGGAATGAAAAAAATGAGCGAATTCATATACATAATAAATATTCAAAGACCATTTTAAATGATATTAAAAAAACATGAAAATATATGAGGTCTATTATTAAACAAAGATTCCAGGAAAATGTAAAGATGTAAAGCATGATTTGGTATTGTGTATATATATATATGTAAATCATAATATGTAACAATATGTACATATTGTACAATGCTGTCTCTCTCTCCGTGTGTGTATATATATATATATAGGTATGTATGTATATGTATATAATATAATCCTAGAAAGCTACTGACCAAAACATTAAAAGCAACACTAAAGATAGGGTTATAGGTAGTTTTAAATTCTTTTTCTTATAGCCAGAAATTGCTAATATTTTGTAATAAAACTTTATTTTCTATTTAATTGAAAAAGTGTAAAAATTAAAATCATATGTACTATATAGCAGCAATGGGGTACTCCATATTTGTTTGTAAGAATGTTTGTTCAGGAAACAATACTGAATGAAAGCAATGATTTCAGCATCAGAATATTCTTAGCAGCTTTGGTTTCAATGAGGAAACACCAGAAACAACAAACACCCAAATCTATCAAAATTGGAGGAGAGATGAAGGTGAAATCTATTGAAATAGATCCATGGCATAGATCAAAAGGTTGGCAATTATTATATATGGATAGGAGAATGATTACTAATTTTTATTTTTCCTATGAATGTTATTTGATTTCTTTTAAAAGTGAAGTTTCATTATTTGAATAACAAAACAAAACTTTTAAAAAAATTAAAAAGAAAAACAAAAAGTGAGATATGGTCCTCATAGCATTACATTGGCAAAAAAAAAAAAAAAAAATCCAAAGTTTAAAATATCCAAAGAGATACTTGTGCAGGAAATGGACATTCCCTAAAGTACTAGTGGAAATATAAATTGGTGTATTCAGGCTACTTGATAATATAGTTAAAGAATATTAAAAGGTTTCTACTTTTCAACACCCCTTTTAAGTATTTATCTTAAGTAAATAATACAAGAATGCTGCTGCAGAATTATTTACCACAGATTCATGTTTCTGGGAAAAATTTAGAAACTACTTTTTAAAGCCCAACGTGAAGAAACACTTAAAAAAACAATTCTGATCCACTTATACAATGGCAGTGAGTTGCAGGAGAATATTTAGTAGCAAAGGATGTTTTAGATGTATTTACAATATACTTAAATAAAAATTTTGACAGAATACTTTCACTATGAACACAGAATATACATTTAGTATAGAATATATTCAGTATGATTTTATAATGGTTTTAAAATTTACAAAAGGCAAAGCCTGCAAAGGCATAATCTCTTTAAAGTGGCTATTGTGCATATATAATATGTGTGTCTTTTTAAAGTAACGCACTTGTAAAACGAAATAATTTTTTAAAACTACAAGCCTAAATATTTTCCCATAACTTAAAAAAATACTAACTTAAGGAGATGGTAAAGGAAATATGCATTCTCTTACACTGTTGGAGGGCATAAACTTTGTGGAAGAAGCATTTGGCAGCAGAGAGCAAGGTATATAAGGCAATTAAATATTTCTTGATGCCAGCAAACATTCAGCTCCAAATGTGTTACGGAAAAGTCATAGCCATTTAAAAAATATATCGAGGGCAGGATTTTGGAAATTATAGTTCATCTGTAAAATGAAACACTAAGTAAAAATAAAATTATAGGAGACTATTAAAGAATTTGGAAAGATGGTAAGTAAAATTTCTTATGCTGAAAATATACCATAATGAAACATACATCCTATATTACATTTTTGGAGGTATTAGTTATTTTCATGTATGTCTCAAATGCTTCAAAAGTTTTTTCTATTTTCGTCAAGTGGTAGAATCAAGAATGATTTTCAATTTTTTCTTTAGAATATTTTAAAAAATGCTTTTAGTTGATAATGTATTGTCTGCATAAAGATGAATGTTTAAAACAAATAGAAACAAAAAATCTCAAATTATAAGTAATTTAATATCAAGTCTCAAAAACTGTACAGGTATCCAGGTACACTCACAATATCTGCGTAGTTTATGAGGCTAAATTGGTACTATCTTTATCAATGGTCACTTACTAAAGAAGGAAAAAAAAAGATTTTAAGCCTCCCAATCTTTTCATCCTTCAATTATACTATGAACGTTTGTTCAGGAAATAAACATGAATGTAATGTTTGTGCACTGTGATCCTGTTGGCAGCTTTGGCTTGTGTAAGAAAACAAAATGAAACAACCCAGATGTCCAACAATTACTTAAAACAAATATATCCCTATATCTATATCTAATATGTACATATATCTATCACTCTATCCAGCCCAATCACACATTAGAGCACTAAACATCCATGAAAACTATTTTAGAAGAATATTTAATGACATGAAAGTTCAAGAATATCTATAAATCTATGTCTATAATATATATTTATGTGTGAAAAAGCAGATATTGAAACAGTATATACAATAATTTCACATATATATCACATAAAAATACGGGGCAGATACAGATGAAAATGTTTCAGGAATGTATAAGTAATCATCAGAAACGATTACGGGTGACATTAATTTTTCTCTGTTAACTTGTCTGCTTCGTGATTATTTTTTTTTCCAGCAATGACGCTGAATTACTTTTCTGACAAAAGGGAAAAGGACAGGAAGTGGGCACAGAGGAAGGGGGTATTAAACAGTGTTGGATTGCAGCAGAACCACCGAAGACAGCGAAATACCCTTTGGAGCCCGACAAGCTGGCCAAGACACACACACAGACACACACACGCACGCACACACACAGGCACACACGCACACATGCACACACACATACCATCAATTACGGTGACCAGGAGACTATGCAGGGGAAACGGGCATACTCTTTACTAGCTGCGCTGGCCGGCACGAGTGCAAATCGGTACAATGCTTATGAAGGGGGCCTTTTGGCAACACACAGGAAAAGTCTTTAAAATGTCTCTATGTGGATCTTGCAAGTCCACAGTTAAGGAGACCACCCCACCGGGATGCTGGCAAAGATTTGGCTTGACAAGGAAGGATTCACTCATCAAAGCACAGAGCACGCAATGTTGGTCTTAAACACAGGGAAAGAACTAGGCACCACCTGAATGTCCAACAACGTGGGAATGATTACAGAAATGTTAAGGTCCACGGATACACTGGAGCACTCTGCAGGCACTGAAGATGACGTTTCATAAGCCTGTTGATAACATGGAAAGAAGTTCAATGGGTTGATTTTTGTTTGGTTTTAGTTGCTGAAAAGCAGGTTAAGAAACACCACATACATGAACCATTCTATAACAGTGTGTTAAAAGGGAAGGCGGGGTGGGGGTGAGCAAAGGAGAGAGAGGGAGAGAAGAGAGCCTGGAAAAGCAGCACACCAAAAAGGTAAAAGTGGTTCTCTCTGGGGAGTAGGACCAGGGGAGCAATTACTCTCTTGTTTCTTCCCTCATCTAACATCCTTCTCCTTTCTGATGTTTCTACCATGAAATGGCATCACCTGTGCAGTAAACAAAGAGAGAATGAAAATGCTTTTTAAACCAAACCACAGGGAGAAGAGGCAGCCTTTAACCTACAAATGGCACAGATTAGTAAGATTATTCACAACGCCCTTGGTAGGGGTGGGCGGGGGAGAGGAAGGGAAGGAGAGGAGAGGTGGCGAGAGAAAATAGGAAGGGGGGAGCAGAGAGGGGGAGAGAGAGAGAGACCTGCACTCCCAATACAATAAATACACTGCTGGTGGGTTGGCGGGGGAGGGCTGGGGGTGGGGGGTTGTAAACCGGGTGTGAACCAAGGTTTGGCTCTGCTGGCTGGCTAGCTCCTGGGATGTCTTCATCGCAAGGTGGCCTCCTCGTCGGTGTCTTCCTCGAAATCCTTGACGTCAGCACTAGTGGACTGCCTGGCCCAGGCTCCCCTTTCGGCCTCTCGTTCTTTATGCGACTTGAATCTCCCGACGAAAATTTTGCGGTAGTTCAGGAACATGCCATTCATCACGTCGATGGCCCGCTCCGCGGATTCCTGCTTTTGGAAGTGCACGAACCCGTAGCCCTTGGGCCCCTTTTCGTCACAGGCCACTTTGCAGGAAAGGATGTTGCCGAACGCCGAGAAGATGTTGTACAGCGCCTTGTTGTCGATGGTCTTGCCCAGGTTCTTGATGAAGACGTTGCCCACCCCGCTCTTGCGGAGCGACGGGTCCCTCTGGGACCACATGATGCGCACTGGCCTGCCCTTTATGACATCAAAGTTCAGGGTCTCCAGGGCCCGCTTGGCGTCCACCGGTTGCTGGTAGTTGACATATGCGTAGCCCAATGAGCGGCGGGTGATCTTGTCCCTGCAGATGCGGATGGAGAGGATGGGCCCAGCTGGACTGAATTTCTCGTACAGCATTGCCTCGGTCACCTCAGGGTGCAGGTCGCCCACGTACAGGGAGGCCATCGGAAAATCTGGGTTCCCCTCACAGCCCCCGCGGGTCTCAGCATCCGCATCTGCATCCGCGGCGGCCGCCGCAGACGCCACAGCGGCCGCCACCCCCTCATTCGCATCCGCATCCGCATCCGCCTCCCCCAAGGGGGTCCCTGCAGCCTCCGCTGCGGCGGCGGCTTCGGCCGCGCTGCCCTCCGCCACCGCCACCGCCGATGCCGCCCGGGCGGCCTCCGCCTCCCCAGGGGTGGCCTCGGATGCTGCCTCCTCTATTGAGGCCTCGGCCTCCACCTCAGCCTCCACCTCTGCTTCCGCCTCCGCCACGGAGGCCTCCGCCACGGCCTCTGCCACGGTCGCCGCCGCAGCCTCCGCCGCCGCCGCCGCCGCCGCCGCCGCCGCCGCAGCCGCTGCCGCCACCGCCGCCGCCACTGTCGCTGCTGTCGCCACGGTCGCCGCTGCTGCCGGGCCGCTGCCGCGACCTCCCTTCCCACGAGCTGGGGGACGGAGAGGCGGGGGAGGGCAGGAGGGCCGGTGGGTGCCGGAATCCAGACCCGATGCGCAAGCGGGAGCTGGCGCAGGGGAACCGAACTGGCGAGTTCAAGTCACCTGGGATGGCAGGTGTTGCCAGGAGCGCGCCGGTGCGAGTCGCAGCAGCCTGCAGCCAGCTGCTGTTGCCGCCGCCGCTCGGTCGTGGGCTAGCGCGCAGGGTGCGGGGCGCGGGCGGGCAGGCAGCGTGTGGTGGGGGGCGGGGGGTGTTGGCGTCTGTCGTCCGGGCAGCTGGGAAGGCTTCTGTCTCTTTGGTTCCCCCTGTGGCTGCTGCGGGGCCGCGGGGCCGCGGGGCCGCGGGGCCGCGGGCGGTGGGAGAGGACGCCAGCAGTAGAGGGAGCGGGGGCGGGAGCGGGAGCGGGGGCGGGAGTGCTCAGCCCCTCGGGTCGCCTGGATATTTATGAAAAGGGCGCCAGGGAAAGGGCTGCGCTGTAGACCGAAGGGATAAGGGTTCGATTCGGAAGGGAGCGTTATTTGTATCCCCTCTCTCCACATAGTGGAACGTTTAAATGATTAAATCAAGTACCTTGCAGGAGAGGCTGGGGTGGCCTTGAGGATACACTCAAGGCCTCAGGACATGCAGTCTGGAAGTGGTGGAATCAAGAGCACCCTGTCCCTAGTACTGTCCTCAATGATAAGGTGAGGAAAGCCAAACCCAGGGCTGGGAACAGGGCCTGGTCCAGAGCCAGGCACTTGTTTATTCTTGGCTCTGCTCTCAAGGCGCTGAGGTTCCCAACCTGGACCAAGAAGTACATATTCAGGTTCAAAAGATAAACCAAAACAAAACCTGAGCTCTCTCTCTAGAATGAAGTGCCTGGTCCCAGATCACCAGCTAATATTTATGGAAAGCTTATCAGGTACTTGGTACTGGGGGCTAAGGGGCCCACAATGTGTTAAGTGAGCAGGGAGTGTCGATGTGTCGGAGGTGTGGAGCAGGGTGAGAAGAGGTGAGCAGTGTGTGTGTGGTGAGAGCAGAGAGGCCACACAGAGCCAGATGCTGGGCGTATAGACAAGGGAGCCACCATGAGAGCTGAATGTAACAGAAGCTACAGTCCCGCTTCCTCCAGAAAGGAGAACCAACCCCTAACTCTTCTTGGTAGCAATTAAGTGAGGCTGCACCAAAGACAGAACCCCCGAGGTGGGCTCTGAAACATGAGGAGCAGTCCACCATGTCAAGGCAGGAAGGAAGGCATTCTGGCCATGCCTAATAATCTGGCAGGGCCAGAGCTCATGGTCTCCAAGAGTACATGGTAGCAGACAGGGCTGGAAGGTGTGGGACCCTGAGAGTCAAGCTAAGGTGCTTCGACTGTATACCCAAGGTCACAGGGACCACTCAGCGTGTTCAAGGAGGGAAGCAGTATGATCAGAACTTTAGAATGAATACAAATTAAACATCAATGTGCATGTATAAGTGCACATTTACACGTACACGCACGTACAAAACCAAGACAGGGCTGACAGAACACAAGGAAGAAAGTCAGATGTGACCAATTCAAAAAGAGTCTGAACAATCCTTCCCTCTGTCCCTTTTCATTCCATAAATAGGGGTCTCACATTTACCGTGAGCCAGTGGGGCCAGATATTTAAAAAGAGAAAACCATAGTGCCTTCCCTCAGGATGCCTGCACTCTGCTAAAGCTCAGCCTGCCCCCACAGAAAACAGAAGTGTCAGCAGAGGACTGTAAGTGCTATGTGATTGGACTATGGTGGCCATGGAATTTCACCTGCCCGGCACATATTCTCTCATCCTCTCCTCCTCTGCCTTGTTTGGGTAAGTAAAGCCGTGTTCTGTGGTTGCAGTGATGGCTGGATCTTGTCCGTCATACATGATAGAACAACCGTGAACCTGAGGAAGTGACTGAGTCACTGTGGGGTGCGAGGCAGTGAGAACTCTTCATCGCTGGCTGGAAAGCATCCCAAGGTGGCTGAGAAGCAGACACACAGACATGTACCTCTCCAGCTTGCAAAGTCCAGCTCTCTGCCTGTAGGCAGGGCTAGAGCCAGCAAAGGCAAGGGACAGAGACCTAGGAAAAGCCTGCTGTACAGCGCATGCCTGACCAAGGTGATCACTGTCACTGCTGTTAAGAGCCATCTCCTGGGGGTCTAGGTTGCTTGCAGGCAGGGAACAGATGAAGCTGTGCCTCGCCATTTCCAGGTTGGTGTCCAAGAGGGACCTGAGAAGGCAGAGGCCAAGGGGGAAGCCATGCTCGCAGAGGGGTAGGGGATGTGGCGAGGATGAGAAGAGCTTCTCGGCCCATTGTTAGGAAACAGAAATGACAAGGAAGACCAAGTCGAGGACCAGGACTCAACAAGATCTCCTTCTCTGGTGTTGGTTTCCAGTACACAGAGCCAACCGAAATCAGTGAAACAGCAGGAGAAGGAAGTTCAGGGAAGTCATGCTATGGCTAGCAAATCCCCAAACCTGAAAACAATTCCTAGGATCCTGAAGCTCTAGCAACAGGAACAGGGCTACCAAAGAGACAAGGACACAGCTGGGACTGCTCCCCAAGTCCTTTCTCAGGGGCTTCCATGGAGTCGAGTTTCCACCTCCCTTTTGTTTTTTATTTTTAAAGTTGCTTTGTGGTCAGTTTCTGCCACCTGCAAATGGAATGTGTTCTGACCACTACACACTGTGACAGGGGCAAAAATAAAGAACCCTGTGGAGCCTCAACAGAGGGAGGGGAAGTTTCCTTTCCTGTGGGAGGAAGTGCTGCTGATTTTATTTATTCAGTGATTCAAGAAATATTCCTGGAGGGTCTTCTATGTACCGAGTATTCTGCCAGCCAGACTGTCCCTGCACTCAGGGAGCTCATTTTCTAGTGGGGAGACAGACAATGGACAGATGAGGGAATATGAAAACAGTTAAAGGTTGCTGTGAATGCTCTCGGGCATATAAACAAGGTGATTTGGTACATATTGCCTAGAACCCCAGAAAAGTGGCAAAACGGGAGACACGAAGCTCAGGGAAGGCCTTTCTGAGGACAATGATGAGCCGCCAGTCTTTCAAGGAACCAAGGGGGAAACCTGCCCAGCAGAGGGAACAGCAATTCCCCTGGCCCTGTGGCAGAAAAGAGAGGGTACTGGGGGTGGGAGTGGGGGCAGAAAGGGTGCCAATGTTGCATGGAGCCCAGTGTGAGCGGGGATAGAGGAAAGAAAGGGAGGAAGGTGCAGTGGTGGGTGGTGCCATGATGAAGAGTCTGGTTCTTCTTCAGAGGGCTCAGGAGAGCCAGAGAAAGGATTGAAGCAGGTAGTAGCATAATCTAATGCTTATTGAGTGGTTTCTCTCTAGCCCTTCTGTGTGGGCAATATCACAAGTGGGCAGGGCACAAAGGAAAGCAGGGAGACCAGTTAGGAGGCTCTTGCAGTAGTCCAGTCCAGAGAGAGCAGGGGCTTGTCCCAGACTGGAAGCCTCAATGTGGAGACTAGTGCATGGATTCACATGGTGTTTTGGAAGTGGGAGAGACAGCACTTGCGAGTGGATTAGAGGCAACCAGGGAACAAACTTAAGAAATGAACGATTACTACGAGAGTGTTTTCTTGGACATCCTCATCAGAGGTCTATGTACGGTCATAGGAAAGACAGAGAGTGGGCATGGTAGATTTGGAGAAGGCAGAAAGATAGATGGGTGTGTGTGTCAAGAACTCCTATTTGCACAGGCTTAGTTACTGAAGTCTGCTTGTCATCCATAGAGGCTGGAGAAACAGAATTGTTGAGACAACAGGACACAGTTAGGGTTTAAAGTCACAAAACTGAATAGGATCACCCAGAGAGAGTATAGCCAGGAGAAGAAGGTACAGGGCTACTCCCTGAGATACTCTGACATTTAGAAGTTGGGTGGAGAACAAAAGCCAGCAAAGGAGATTCAGAAGGACTGGACAGTGAACAGGACTCCTCTCTAAGTCCTTGCATGTCCAAACGTGTCTAAACTTCTCGCCAAGGCTTTTCATCACCAGCTTCAATGTCCTCGTTGAGACTCTGCTCTCATGCTCCTAGCTGTACAATGCATGGGAGTTGGTTTAAAATGGGACAACAACAACTTTGTGTGCTTGGGTTTGGACTTCGCCTGCTGATAATTTCTCAGTGGAGCTTTCAAAAGAGAGAGAGGTTCAGATGCAGAGAACTTCAAAGAGTGGGGTAGGCACTGCTCTGCTATTTCATGTGGCCCATCTCCCTTTTCCTTTCAGGAGGGAGAAATCAGAAGGAGTGGGAATGCAGTTCAGAGAGCAGAGGAGAAGAGAAGAAAAGAAGGAAGAAGGAAGAGGACTGGGGGTGGGTGTGGGGGAGGACACCAATGGGAAGAGGGACAGATCAACTCTACACACAAAAGTAAATCAAAACACCAAAAACAGGGGTCTATGTAAGGAAGCCTCTTCCCATGAATTGCTCGTTGCATAGCTGCAGGGAGGGTGTTTGGGGGCATAGAGAATGAAAACACCTGTATTTTGGTGTAGGGAAATTGTTTCTGTCAATTCGCACCGTCCACACGCCACCTCCCACCCCAACCCCACCACTACCAAATTCCTCTAAATAAAAATAATTATGAGATACAGGCCAACAAAAACCGTCAGCCTTAGGCTGTTATTTCGGGAGGATTGGAAAGCGTTTGGATATGCCCCTGTTGTTTAATAAATGACAACAATGATTACTAAGTTGTCCTGAGTCAATACAACAAATTTAGCAAACGGTCCTTTGGGTCCTTATAAAGTGAAGAGTTGACGGAGACAGATTTGTATATGGGGCAGGGATGGAATGGTAGTGAGTCCTGGAGAGATAAGAACCCCAGGACATGATGAAATATGTATGTGTTTATCACAGAAACATTCATATTGGGCAAATTAGGGCACAGAGCAAGTATGCATCAGTTGAGGAATGACTGATACATTGGCAGTGCAGCCATTCTGAGGATTATTATACAACCATTAACAAGTATGAGTTGTATCTATATAAGCAGATTTAAGGGGATTTCCAGAATGTGCTACTACCAGGCAAGAAAAGCAGGTTTGTTTTCGTCATTTTGGTGCAAACAAAAGGAGATGGGCCTTGGAGCCAGATTGGCTGGTAAGCTGAATTTCAGAGCAAAACACTTAACCACTCTTGAGCCTCTGTGTGTGCTCAGAGTTTGAATTTCAGAAACCTTAATTAAGCATCTTACAAATTTCCTTTGTAACAAGTAGTTTTGCCCCAGCTCTGCTTAGAAACCGAGCCAAAGGGCTGTATTGACTGATGGTTTTTACACAGCATTCCAGATATTTTTCTCTCTGAGAACCAATTCACCTTCTAACACACGCTTAAAGCTTTAACTCATGCCCTTCTTTGTTATAAGTTTAGGCAATTCACAGAACTGATTTTATAACAATATACCTACAGATACACCCCAGGCCGTGACTTAATAGTTGTGCTTACTTTGGTCAAGGTACTTTAACCCCCTTTTTTTCCATCTTGGCTTTGGAGTCCTCATCTGTAGAAAGGGATATTTATAAGGATAACAAGTGATAATGTATGGTAAATGTTTTTCACAGTGCCTGACATGCATTCAATGCCCAATACAAGAGACTCCTTATTAATCTTATTGCCCTCTGTCCTGGGGATGTGCTTGTTCAGCTGGTTTTTGAAGGTCCAGTGTCTTGTCTTTCTGGTGCTCCAGGCAGCCTGAAATTTTCTCTCTAACCAGGAGCAAAGTGTCAGTACAGAGGGAGTCTGATCCTCTGGGTTCTCTGGCCTGAACTCGCGTAGCTCACACTCTCATTGAGCTTTTCCGTGCTAGTCCCAACCACAGGACCTTTTTATGATCCACTTACTTATTTTCTGGAGGCCCAGGGTCTTGCACATTAATTAACACATGAAAGCATGGCATTTTCTGTACTCAAGGAAACCACCCAGAAGATTTAATAACATGATCTCAACAAAAATGGGATATTGATATGGGAGAGAATTTTCTGTCAACTGCTATTCATCCTTTTGAGCAACATCTTGGGGGCCATTTGAGAGGTAATTTACTGTAAGGTAATATACTCCTTCAGCTTCTTTGCTACAGGCTACCGAACACACTTTGATGTCTCCATGATGTCTCTGGAACAATATTACCAATATTCACCATTGTGATGGGATGCATTCATGGATTACTGAAGCGTGAGTTGGCTGATATCCAGTATCGTGAGCTGCTGATCAATTTTAGGTTTTCACTTTGTTTAATACATGTAAAATGAAATCTCCTTCGATGTGGTAAAATCTTGCTAATGTCAAGGTGATTAACCTTGGAGCTTCCTCCCATACAGATCATCTTTTTAGAACTGTCTCCAAATAATTGTTCTTAATTTAAATACACACACACACACACACACACATATATATATATGCATGGTAAATATAATAGGGATGATCAGAAAGTACAAAAGAGCTTATGATAAAAAGCAAAGATTCAAGGTCCCATCATTTCCTGCTCTCCAACTGTGCTTCCCAGAGTAGACCACTTTAACAATTTCTGTTTGCAGTGTTCTGACCATTACCTCCTTATATCTAAAGAAAATGCCTAATCTGCTAATTCAATAATTCACCAACTTCAGACATCATCAAGTGACCATCCTCTACCAGAGAGGAGGATTTAACTCACTCACACTATCTTCAATCTGCCCTCTCTTTCTTTCTGGCAATTTTTATATCTTTTGATCTTTAGTTCTTCTGTTGGTGACTCTAGTAACTTTAAGTGATATGCTTAACTCTCAGTTTCTAGCATACACCTTCGTCAGTTTCCCATAAAATAAGGATATTAGCACCCCTCCCCTTCCCTTAGCCTCTCCTCCATCTTTCTATATCCTCTTTTCCAAACAGACTGCTGTTCATTGACATCCACTTCTGAAACCTTAATTGAATTTTTTGGGCTTTGAAAAGCAACACAAGCCTTTTACCTTTTAATGAATCTCTAATAATGTTGGCCACAAGGGCCACATTTCTTCACATTTTAAGGTGGGCCACTAGAGGGCGGTTAATCCTGGTATCAAGCTTGAATCCTTTCTTTTACTGGATTTTATGAACTCCTGAAAGGTATGCCACATTTGAGGGTTTTTTTTTTTAAGTTTATTCATTAAGTATTTTTTTAATTTTTTGTTGGTACATAGCAGGTGTATATATTTATGGGGTACATGAGATGTTTTGATAGACATTTAATGTGAAACAAGCACATCATGGAGAATGCAGTAACAGTCCCCTCCAGTGTTTATCCTTTGTTTTACAAGCAATCCAGTTACACTCTTTTAGTCATTTTAAAATGTACAATTAAGTTGTTATTGACTGTAGTCATCCTGTTTTGCTATCAGTAGTGTGTCTTATCCATTCTTTCTATTTTTTTATGTACTTATTAACCATCCCCACCTCACTCGCCAACACCCCACTAGTTTTCCAGCCTCTGGTAACCGTCTTTCTACTCTCTATGCCATGAGTTGAACTGCTTTCGTTTTTAGATCCCACAAATATGTGAGAACATGCGATGTTTGTCTTTCTGTGCCTGGCTTATTTCATGTAACATAGTGATATCCAGTTCCACCTATGTTGCTGCAAATGAGTGGATCTCATTCTTTCTTGTGGCTGAATATTACTCAATTGTGTATATATACCATGTTTTCTTTATCCATTCGTCTGTTGATGGACACTTAGGTTGCTTCCAAATCTTAGCTATTGTAAATAGTGCTGCAACAAACATAGGAATGCAGATATCTCTTCACTTTACTGATTTCTTTTCTTTTTGGTATATACTCAACAGTGGGGTTGCTGGATCATATGGTATATCAATTTTTTGTTTTCTGAGGAACCTGCAAACAGCTTTCCATAGTGGTTTTACTAATTTACATTCCTACCAACAGTGTACAAGGGTTCCCTTTTCTCCACATCCTCGCTAGCATTTATCATTGCCTGTCTTTTGGATATAGGCCATTTTAATTGAGGTGAGATGATATTTCACCGAGGTTTTGATTTACATTTCTCTGGTGATCAGTGATGTTGAGCATCTTTTCATATGCCTGTTTGTCATTTGTATGTCTTCTTTTGAGACATGTCTATTCAGATCTTTTGCCCATTTTAATCTGATTGTTAGATTTTTTTTTCCTATACAGTTTCTTGGGTTCATTATATTTTCTGGTTATTAATTCTTCCTCAGATGGATAGTTGGCAAATCCATTCTGCGTGTTGTCTCTTCGCTGTGATGATTGTTTTATTTTCTTGCAGAAGCTTTTTAACTATATGTGATCCCATTTGTTTGTTTTTTCTTTGGTTTCCCGGGCTTGTTGAGTATTACCCAAGAAATTTTTGCCCAGTCCAATGTCCTGGAGAGTTTTTCCAAAGTTTTCTTGTAGTAGTCCCATAGTTTGAAGTCTTAAATCTTTAAGTATTTAATCCATTTTGATTTGATTTTTGTATATAGTGAGAGATAGGGTATGGTTTCATTCTTTTGCCTATAGATATCCAGTTTTCTTAGCACCACTTATTGAAGAGACTGTCTTTTCCCCAGTGTGTGTTCTTGCCACCTTTGTCAAAAAACGAGTTATCTGTAGGTGTGTGGGTTTGTTTTTGGGTTCTCTATTCTGTTCCATTGGTATATATGTCTGTTTATATGCCAGTACCATGTTGTTTTGGTTACTGTAGCTCTGTAGTATATAATTTGGAGTCAGGTAATGTGATTCCTCCAGGTTTGTCCTTTACCTTAGGATAGTTTCGGCTATTCTGGGTCTTTTGTGGTTCCATATAAATTTTAGGATTGTTTTCTCCATTTCTGTGAAGAATGTCATTGGTATCTTGATAGGGATTGCATTGAATCTGTAGGTTATTTGGGGTAGTATGGACATTTGAACAATATTCATTATTTCAGTCCATGAGCATGGAATATCTTTTCATTTTTTGTTGTTGTTGTTGTTGTTGTTGTCTTCTTCAATTTCCTTCATCAGTGTTTTACAGCTTTTATTATGGAGATCTTTCACTTATTTGGTTAATTCCTAGGTATTAATTTTATGTGTGGCTGTCGTAAATGGGATAACTTTTACAATGTCTTTTTCACATTGCTCACTGTTGGCATACAGAAATGCTACTGATTTTTGCATGGTGATTTTGTATCCTGTAAGTTTACTGAATTTATCGGTTCTAATAGTTTTCTGGTGGAGTCTTTGGGTTTTTGCAAATATAAGATAATGTCATCAGCAAAGAAGAATACTTTGACCTTTTCCTTTCCAATTTGGATGCCCTTTATATCTTTCTCTTGTTTGATTGCTCTAGCTAGAACATCCAGTACTATGTTGAATAACAGTGGTGAAAGTGGGCATCCTTGTCATGTTCCAGATCTTAGAGGAAAGTCTTTCTGTTTTTCTCCATTCAGTATGATACTAGCTGTAGGTCTCTCATATGTTTCTTTTATCTCCAGTTTTTGTGAGGGTTTTTATCATGAAGGGATATTGAATTTTATCAAATGTTTTTCAGCACCAATTCAAATGATCATATAGTTTTATCCTTCATTCTGTTGATATGATGTATCAAGGTGATTGATTTGCATATGTTGAACCATCCTCGCATCCTAGGGATAAATCCAACTTGGTCACGATGAATGATCTTTCTATTGTATTGTTGAATTCAGCTTGCTAGTATTTTGTTGGGGATTTTTACCAATATTCATCAGAGATATTAGCCTATAGTTTTCTTTTCTGATGTGTCTTTTTCTAGTTTTGGTATCAGGGTAATACTGGCCTTGCAGGATTAGTTTGAAAGTATTCCCTTCTCCTCTGTTTTTTGAGATAGCTTCAGTAGGATTGGTATTAGTTATGGTGTAAGGAAGGGGTTCGGTTTCAATCTCCTGTATATGGTTAGCCAGTTATCCCAGCACCATTTATTGAATAAGGAATCATTTCCCCATTGCTTTTTTTTGCCAGCTTTGTTGAAGATCAGATAGTTGTAGGTGTGCAGCCTTATTTCTGGGCTCTCTATCCTATTCCATTGGTCTATGTGTCTGTTTTTGTACCAGTAACATGCTGTTACTGTAGCCCTGTAGTATAGTTTGAAGTTGGGTACCATGTTGCCTCCAGCTTTGTCCTTTTTTCTTATCGTTGACTTGTCTTTTTGGGCTCTTTTTGGGTTCCAGATGAATTTTAAAACAATGTTCTCTAGTTCTGTGAAGAATGTCAGTGGTAGCTTCATACGAATACCATTGAATCTATAAATTACTTTGGACAGTAGGGCCATTTATTGATATTGATTCTTCTTATCCATGAGCATGGAATGTTTTTCCATTTGTTTATGTCATCTGTAATTTCTTTGAGCAGTGATTTGTAGTTCTTTTTGTAGAGATCTTTCACTTTTCTGATTACCTGTATTCCTAGGTATTTTATTCTTTCCGTGGCAATTATGAATGGGAGTTTGTTCCTGATTCGGCTCTCGTCTTGACTGTTGTTGGTGTATAGGAATGCTAGTGATTTTTGTATATTGATTTTATATCCCGAGACACTGCTGAAGTTGTTTATTAGCTTAAGAAGCTTTTGGGCTGACACTATGGGGTTTTCTAGATAGAGGATCATGTCATCTGCACACAGGGATTGTTTGACTTCCTCCCTTCCTATTTGGATGCTCTTTATTTCTCTTGCCTGTTTGCTCTGGCCAGGACTTCCAATAACATGTTAAATAGGAGTGGTGAGATAGGGCATTCTTGTCTTGTGCCAGTTTTCAAGGGGAATGCTTCCAGCTTTCGTCCATTCAGTCTGACGTTTGCTGTGGGTTTTTCAAAGATGTCTCATTATTTTGATGTATGTTCTTTCAATACCTAGTATATCAAGAGATTTTTAACAAGAAGGATTGTTGAATTTTATCAAAAGCCTTTTCCACATCTGTCAAGATAATCACGTGGTTTTCATCTTTAGTTCTGTTTATATGATGAACTATATCTATTGATTTGCACACGTTGAAACAACTTTGCATCTGAGAAGTAAAGCCTAGTTGATTGTGTTGGGTAAGCTTTTTGATGTGTTGCTAGATTTGGTTTGCCAGTATTCTGTTAAGGATTTTTGCATCTATGTTCATCAAGGACATTGGCCTGAAGTTTTTTGTTTGTTTGTTTGTTTGTTTGTTTGTTTTTGTATGTGTCCCTGCCAGGTTTTGATATCAGGATGATGTTGGCCTCATAGAATAAGTTAGAGAGGAGTCCTTTCTCCTCAATTATTTAGAATAGTTTCTGCAGGAATGGTACCAGCTCTTCTTTGTACATCTAGTAGAATTCAGCCATGAATCTGTCTTGTCCTGGGCTTCTTTTTTTTTTTTTTTTTTTTTTTTTTTTTAGGCTGTGTGGTACAGACTCAATTTCCAACTCATTATTGGTCTGTTCAAGGATCCAACTTTTTTCTAGTTCAGTCTTGGGAAGGTGTACGTGTCCAGGAATTTATCCATCTCTTCTAGATTTTCTAATTTGTGTGCATAGAGGTGCTCATAGTATTCTCTGATGGTTACTTGTATTTCCATGGGGTCAGTGATAATATTCTCTTTGTCATTTTTGATTGTATATATTTGAATCTTTCCTCCTTTCTCCTTTATTAGTCTAACTAGTGGCCTATTTTATTAATTTAAAATAAATAGCTCCTGGATTTGTTAATCTTTTTATGGCTTTTTCTGTCTCAGTCTCCTTTGGTTCAGTTCTGATTTTGTTTATTTGTTGTCTTCTGCTACCTTTGGGATTGGTTTGCTTTTGGTTCTCTAGTCCTTTTAGTAGTGATGTTAGGTTGTCAAAGTGAGATATTTCTAACTTTTGATGTGGGCATTTAGTGCTATAAATTTCCCTCTTAACATTGCCATAACTGTGTCCCAAAGATTCTGATATGTTGTATCTTTTCTTCTCATTAGTTGCAAAAAACTTTTCGATGTTTGCCTTTACTTTATTATTTACCCAAAAGTCATTCAGGAGCAAATTATTCAACTTCCATGTAGTCGTGCGATTTAGAGTGAATTTCTTCGTCTTGATTTCTAATTTGATTGTGCTGTGGTCCAAGAGATTGTTTATTTTGATTTCAGTTCTTCTGCATTTTCTGAGGAGTGTTTTACTTCTGATTATGTGATCAGTTTTAGAGTATGTGCCATGTGGCAATGAGAAGAATGTACATTCTGTTGTTTTGGGGTGGAGAGTTCTGTAGATGTCTATCAGGTCCATTTTATTCAGCACTGAGGTCAGGTCCTGAGTGTCTTTGTTAATTTTCTGTCTCGATGATTTGTCTAATATTGTCAGCAGGGTGGTAACGTCTCCCGCTATTATTATGTGGGAGTCTAAGTCTCTTTGAAGATTTCTAAGAACTTGCTTTATTAATGTGGGTGTTCCTATATTGGGTGCAGATATGTTTAGCATAGTCAGATCTTCGTGTTGAATTGAACTCTGTATCATTATGTAATGCCCTTCCTTGTCTTTTTTGATCTTTGTCGCTTTAAAGTCTTCTTTGTCCGAAACTAGGATTGCAATCTTTGCTTTTTTCTGTTTTCCATTTGCTTGGTAGATCTTTCTCAATCCCTTTATTTTGAGCCTATGGGTGTCATTGCAAACAGTATAAAAGTGTTCCTATTTCTCCATATCCTCTCCAGCGTCTGTTGTTTCCTGACTTTTTTTTTTAATTTATTTATTATTATTATACTTTAAGTTGTAGGGTACATGTGCATAACGTGCAGGTTTGTTACATATGTATACTTGTGCCATGTTGGTGTGCTGCACCCATCAACTCGTCATTTACATCAGGTATAACTCCCAATGCAATCCCTCCCCCCTCCCCCCTCCCCATGATAGGCCCCGGTGTGTGATGTTCCCCTTCCTGAGTCCAAGTGATCTCATTGTTCAGTTCCCACCTATGAGTGAGAACATGCGGTGTTTGGTTTTCTGTTCTTGTGATAGTTTGCTAAGAATGATGGTTTCCAGCTGCATCCATGTCCCTACAAAGGACACAAACTCATCCTTTTTGATGGCTGCATAGTATTCCATGGTGTATATGTGCCACATTTTCTTAATCCAGTCTGTCACTGATGGATATTTGGGTTGATTCCAAGTCTTTGCTATTGTGAATAGTGCTGCAATAAACATACGTGTGCATGTGTCTTTATAGCAGCATAATTTATAATCCTTTGGGTATATACCCAGTAATGGGATGGCTGGGTCATATGGTACATCTAGTTCTAGATCCCTGAGGAATCGCCATACTGTTTTCCATAATGGTTGAACTAGTTTACAATCCCACCAACAGTGTAAAAGCATTCCTATTTCTCCACATCCTCTCCAGCACACGTTGTTTCCTGACTTTTTAATGATCGCCATTCTAACTGGTGTGAGATGGTATCTCACTGTGGTTTTGATTTGCATTTCTCTGATGGCCAGTGATGATGAGCATTTTTTCATGTGTCTGTTGGCTGTATGAATGTCTTCTTTTGAGAAATGTCTGTTCATATCCTTTGCCCACTTTTTGATGGGGTTGTTTGTTTTTTTCTTGTAAATTTGTTTGAGTTCTTTGTAGGTTCTGGATATTAGCCCTTTGTCAGATGAGTAGATTGCAAAAATGTTCTCCCATTCTGTAGGTTGCCTGTTCACTCTGATGGTAGTTTCTTTTGCTGTGCAGAAGCTCTTTAGTTTAATGAGATCTCATTTGTCAATTTTGGCTTTTGCTGCCGTTGCTTTTGGTGTTTTAGACATGAAGTCCATACTGCAGATTCAATGCCATCCCCATCAAGCTACCAATGAGTTTCTTCACAGAATTGGAAAAAACTGCTTTAAAGTTCATATGGAACCAAAAAAGAGCCCGCATCTCCAAGACAATCCTAAGTCAAAAGAACAAAGCTGGAGGCATCACGCTACCTGACTTCAAACTATACTACAAGGCTACAGTAACCAAAACAGCATGGTACTGGTACCAAAACAGAGATATAGACCAATGGAACAGAACAGAGTCCTCAGAAATAATACCACACATCTACAGCCATCTGATCTTTGACAAACCTGACAAAAACAAGAAATGGGGAAAGGATTCCCTATTTAATAAATGGTGCTGGGAAAATTGGCTAGCCATAAGTAGAAAGCTGAAACTGGATCCTTTCCTTACTCCTTATACGAAAATTAATTCAAGATGGATTAGAGACTTAAATGTTAGACCTAATACCATAAAAATCCTAGAGGAAAACCTAGGTAGTACCATTCAGGACATAGGCATGGGCAAAGACTTCATGTTTCCTGACTTTTTAATGATTGCCATTCTAACTGGCATGAGATGGTATCTCATTGTGGTTTTGATTTGCATTTCTCTAATGACCAGTGATGATGAGGCTTGCCCATTTTTCTACTGGTCTTTTATGGAATTCTAGGGCATCTTTTGCAGCATTTGAATCTTGAATCACAGTTAGGAAGGCTTTCCCTGGAGCTCTAAAGTTAGAAAGGAATTCTTCCACGTTGCTTTTAAGTGCTTTTTATTATTATGTTTTACATTTAAAAAATTGATTCCTCTCTGGTTTATCCTGGTATACAGTGTGAAGTATGAATCTACTTTATTTTTTTCATACGGCTACCTGGTTGTCCCAACTGTTTACTGAATTATTCACCTTTTCTCCAACCAATTTAAGATGCCATCTTCATCATATCCCAAACTTCAATATGTATTTGTTTTTACTGATGAATATTCTATTCTGGCATCCCCAGTGTCTATTGTATTCACCTTTATGTCCATGTGTACCCATTGTTTGGCTCCCACTTATAAGTGAGAACATGCAGTATTTGATTTTCTGTTGCTGCATTAATTGACTCAGGATAATGGCCTTCAGATGCATTCATGTTGCTGCAAAGGACATGATCTCATTCCTTTTATGGCCACATAGTATTCCATGATGTATATGTATCACATTTTCTTTATCTGATCCACTATTGATGGGCACCTCGGTTGACTCCATGACTTTGCTATTTTCAGTAGTGCTGCAATGAGCATACAAGTGTGTCTTTTTATATAATGATTTCTTCTTTTGCTTCGGGTTTATGTCCAGGAATGGGATTGCTGGGTTGAATGGTAGTTCTATTCTTAGTTCTTTGAGGAATCTCCAAGCTGCTTTTCACAGCGGTTGAACTAACTTAAATTCCCACCAATAGTGTATGAGCATTCCCTTTTCTCCCCAGCCTCGCCAGCATCTGTTATTTTTAGTCTTTCATAACAGCCATTCTGACTGGTGTGAGATATCATCTCATTGAGGTTTTGGTTTGCATTTCTCTGATAATTAGTGATATTGAGATTTTTTTTCACATGTTTTTTGGCCACTTGTTTGCCTTTTTGAGAAGTGTCTGTTCATGTCCTTTGCCCACACTCTAATGGGGCTGATTTTTCTCATTGATTTGTTTAAGTTCCTTATAGATTCTGGATATTAGTCCTTTGTCGAATGCACAGTTTGCAAATATTTTCTCTCATTCTGTAGGTTGTCTCTTTATTCTGTTGATGGTTTCTTTTGCTATGCAGAAGATCTTTGGCTTAATTAGGTCCCACTTGTCAATTTTTGTTTTTGTTGCATTTGCTTTTGAGGTCTTAGTCATGAGTTCTTTACCTAGGCCAATGTCCAGAAGAATTTTCCTAGGTTTTCTTCTAAGATTTTTATAGTCTGAGGTCTTACATTTAAATGTTTAACTTGTCTTGACTTCATTTTTCTATATAGTGTGAGGCAGTGGTCCAGTTTCATTCTTCTGCATGTAGCTAGCCAGCTATCCCAGCACCATTTATTGAATAGGGTGTCCTTTCCCCATGGTTTATTTTGTCAACTTTGTCAAAGATCAGTTGGGGGTAGGTGTGTAGCTTTGTTTCTGGGTTCTCCATTCTGTTCCATTGTTCCATGTATCCATTCCTGCACCAATACCATGCTGCTTTGGTTACTGTAGCCTTGTAGTATAGTTTGCAGTCCAGTAATGTGATGCCTCCAGCTTTATTCTTTCAGAATTGGTTTGGCTATTCAGGCTCTTTCTTTGGATCCATATGCATTGTAGAATAGGTTTTTTCTTAATTCTGTGGAGAAAGACGTTGGTAACATGTTAGGAATTGTGTTGAATCTGTAGAGTGCTTTGAGTGGTGTGGCCATTTTAATGGCATTGATCCCTCCAATCAGTTTTTCCATTTGTTTACATTGTCTGTGATTTCTTTTATCAGTGTTTTTTAGTTCTCCTTGTAGAGACCTTTCACCTTCTTGGTTAGATGTATTCCTAGGTATTTTGGTTTTTCAAGGCTATTGTAAATGAAATTGCGTTCTTCATCAGGATGCTTTTCCTTTTAACTCTCTAACCTCACCTCCTCTTGTTCTATCCCTCATTCACTCGGCTCCAGCATTAGTGACCTTGCTGTTTCTCCAACATGTCAACCGCATGTCTGCTTTAGGGCCTTTCTTTAATTCTTGTCCCTGCCTGGAACACTATTTCCCCAGATATTCACTTGGCTAGTTTCCTCACCTACTTCCAGTCTCTACTCAACCTCCACCATCTCAAGGAGGTCAACTATGATCACCGCATTTAATACTGCAGCCTAACTACCTTTCCCCAAGTACTCTCTATCTCTACTAAACTTTTTCTTTTTTCTTTCATGGCACCGATCACCTTACAACATACAATACGTATTTTACTTATTTAAGTTACTTTTTACTGTGTGTCTCCCTCTGCTAAAATATAAGCCCCAACCAACAAGGGCAGGGATCTTGGTCTGTTGTGTTCAGTGATATGTCCCAAGTGCCTAGAAAGGCACCTGGCACATGGTAGGGATCTAGGAAATACTTGTTGACTATAAATGTCTAGTTTGGTGTGATCCTTCCAGAGGTTTTTCTATGAATTTACATATGTATATGCAATCCTAGAAAAAATAATAATAGCAATGGAATGAGTTTTTATATCTCATACATGAACTTCAAGACAACTCAGGTGTTGCCTCCTACCAACCTGTTCCTAAAATTCCCCTCAATCACAGCACCTAGTACACTGTATTGTAATTGTCTAATTACTTCTCTGTCTCCCTCACTAGACTGTGAGTTCCTTGTGGGTAGGAACCATGGTTTTTCCAACTCTGTATCCCCAGGGTTGGCTCATAGTGGCACATAATAAACATTGAATGGATACATTTATGAATAAATGACACCTTGCCTGGAAGAAGAGTAATTCCACTTCCTTGATATTGTGGTCGTCTATTTTAGAGCTGTGTCTTATTCTAAGCAAGCTCAGTATATAAGATATATGAAAACTCAGGCCAGGCACGGTGGCTCACACCTGTAATCCCAGCACTTTGGGAGGCCGAGGTGGGTGGATCACAAGGTCAGGAGTTTGAGACCAGCCTGACCAACATAGTGAAACACCGTCTCTACTAAAAATAAAAAATTAGCCAGAGGAGGTGGCATGCACCTGTAATCCCAGCTACTCAGGAAGCTGAGGCAGGAGAATCACTTGAACCCAGGCAGAGATTGCGGTGAGCCGAGATCTCACCACTGCACTCCAGCCTGGGTGACAGACGGAGACTCCGTCTCAAAAAATAAACAAATAAATAAAAATGAAAGAAAACTCAGCTTTACTCAAAAGATGTAATGGTTTGCTTTGAAACTGTGAGGTAGTTAATTCACAAAGCTATTCACTGGAGGATATTTTTTCTAAATACAATGGCCTTAAGTGCAGAAGAACAGAAGGGTGCCATAATAAGACAAATCCATCCTCCCTTCATCCCAGGATTAGTGTTTGGCAGAGGCACGAATATTACATGTCTGAAGGTAAGGTTGCCTGCCTGATGTCATCCTCAAAATGCTAGAAATGCAGGGCCACCCCTACCCCAGCATCCCAATTTCTGGTATTAACATGTTATCAAGAAGGGGAAGGTAACTAAAGTTTACTTAGATTCTATTATGTACTAGATATGTTCCACATGTTAGTCTTATTTAATCCTAAAAAAGAACTCTTCGAGGAAGACAATGATATTCCTATCTTATCAATGAGGATGCTGAGCTCCGAGTGGTATATTGCCTATGATCACACAGAACCAGAATAAAGGCAAACTAAAGACTTAATATTAAGTGTGTTTCTTCGAGTCAATTCCCATATTTCAGACTCACTATTCAAACAGTGTCGTCAAGCTGGAGGTATGACCTAAAGCAGCACAGTGTTGAGAGTCCTGTTCTAGACATAGGTTATTCAGTAAGATAGGGACACAAATATAGACCGAGGATTTTCACCAGGATGGGTGGATTGGAAGGAAGTTGTTGGTGAGAAACGTTCAGTATGCTGGCAGAGTGGGAAAGAGAGGTTGTGAGGGTAAGTGTAACCCAAGAAGCAGAAGTGGGAGGCAGGAAATGTAGCAACTGCCTCAGAGGCAGCTGTCATGATGGTACTGAAAGAAGATTGCTGCCAAGTGTTATTTACGAATTGTGGCTTAGGGTTTCCCAGTGCCATGCTGAATTTAGTTTGTGATGTTCTAAAAGATGGCAGTAAGGTAGGTACGGGGCGCAGATTGTTTCTCCTGTAGTCCTGGATTTTTTTCTCTGTTTCCCTTTTGGGAAATTTTTAATTTCTAAAAAATTTTGTAGAGAGAGGGTTTTGCTGTGTTTCTCAGGCTGGTCTCAAACACCTGGTCTCAAGTGATCCTCCCGCCTCAGCATCCCAAGTACATGGAATTACAGACATGAGCCACTGCATCAGGCCTTGGAAAATGTTATTGTAGTAAAGTATATATAGCATAGAATTTACAGTCTTAACCCTTTTATTATTGTTATTATTATTATTATACTTTAAGTTCTAAGGTACATGTGCACAACGTGCAGGTTTGATACATAGGTACACATGTGCCATGTTGGTTTACTGTACCCATCAACTCGTCATTTACATTAGGTGTTTCACCTAATGCTATATACCTCTGCCAGCCCCCCACCCCCTGACAGGTGCCGGTGTGTGACATTCCCTGCTCTGTATCCAAGTGTCCTCACTGTTCAATTCACACCTGTGAGTGACAACATGCGGTGTTTGGTTTTCTGTCCTTGTGATAGTTTACTCAGAATGATGGTTTCCAGCTTCATCCATTTCCCTGCAAAGGGCATGAACTCATCCTGTTTTATGGCTGCATAGTATTCCATGGTGTATATGTGCCACATTTACTTAATCCAGTCTATCATTGATGGACATTTGGGTTGGTTCCAAGTCTTTGCTATTGTGAATAGTGCCACAATAAACATATGTGTGCATGTGTCTTTATAGTAGCATGATTTATAATCTTTTGGGTATACACCCAGTAATGGGATGGTTGGGTCAAATAGTATTTCTAGTTCTGGATCCTTGAGGAATCACCACATTCTCTTCCACAATGGTTGAACTAATTTACACTCCCACCAACAGTGTAAAAGCAATCCTGTTTCTCCACATCCTCTCCAGCATCTGTTGTTTCCTGACATTTTAATGATCGCTATCTGAACTGGCGAGATATGTAGTTTTGAGGATTGTGGTTTTGATTTGCATTTATCTGATGACCAGTAATGATGAGCATTTTTTCATGTGTCTGTTGGCAACATGTATGTCTTCTTTTGAGAAGTGTCTGTTCATGTCCTTTGCCCACTTTTTGATGGGGTTGTTTTTTTTCTTGTAAATTAGTTTGAGTTTTTGTAGATTCTGGATATTAGCCCTTTGTCAGAGGGGAATATTGCAAAAATTTTCTCCCATCCTATAGATGGCCTGTTCACTCTGATGGTAGTTTCTTTTGTTACGTAGAAGCTCTTTAGTTTAAGTAGATCCCATTTCTCAATTTTGGCTTTTGTTGCCATTGCTTTCAGTGTTTTAGACATGAAGTCCTTGCCCATGCCTTTGTCCTGAATGATATTGCCTAGGTTTTCTTCTGGGCTTTTTATGGCTATAGGTACATTTAAGTGTTTAATCCATCTTGAATTAATTTTTGTATAAGGTGTAAGGAAGGTATCCAGTTTCAGCTTTCTACATGTGGCTAGCCAGTTTTCCCAGCACCATTTATTAAATAGGGAATCCTTTCCCCATTTCTTGTTTTTGTCAGGTTTGTCAAAGATCAGATGGTTGTAGATGTGTGATATTGTTTCTGAGGACTGTGTTCTATTCCATTGGTCTATATCTCTGTTTTGGTACCAGGACCATGCTGTTTTGGTTACTGTATCCTCGTAGCATAGTTTGAAGTCAGGTAGCATGATGCCTCCAGCTTTGTTCTTTTGACTTAGGATTGTCTTGGCAATGTGGGCTCTTTTTTGGTTCCATATGAACTTTAAAGTAGTTTTTTCCAATTCTGTGAAGAAAGTCATTGGTAGCTTGATGGGGATGGCATTGAATCTATAAATTACCTTGGGCAGCATGGCCATTTTCACGATATTGATTCTTCCTATCCATGAGCATGGAATGTTCTTCCATTTGTTTGTGTCCTCTTTTATTTCCTTGAGCAGTGGTTTGTAGTTCTCCTTGAAGAGGTCCTTCACATCCCCTTGTAAGTTGGGTTCCTAGATATTTTATTCTCTTTGAATCAATTGTTAATGGGAGTTCACTCATGATTTGGCTCTCTGTTTGTCTGTTATTGATGTATAAGAATGTTTGTGATTTTTGCACATTGATTTTGTATCCTGAGACTTTGCTCAAGTTGCTTATCAGCTTAAGGGGATTTGGGACTGAGATGATGGGGTTTTCTAAACATACAATCATGTCATCTGCAAACAGGGACAATTTGACTTCCTCTTTTCCTAATTGAATACCCTTTATTTCTCTCTCCTGCCTGATTGCCCTGGCCAGCACTTCCAACACTATGTTGAATAGGAGTGGTGAGAGAGGGCATCCCTGTCTTGTGCCAGTTTTCAAAGGGAATACTTCCTGTTTTTGCCCATTCAGTATGATATTGGCTGTGGGTTTGTCATAAATAGCTCTTATGGAGAATACTGAATTTATTGAGAGTTTTTTTAGCATGAAGCATTGCTGAATTTTGTCAAAGGCCTTTTCTGCATCTATTGAGATAATCATATGGTTTTTGTCTTTGGTTCTGTTTATATGCTAGATTACATTTATTGATTTGCATATGTTGAACCAGCCTTGCATCCCAGGGATGAAGCTCACTTGATCATGGTGGATAAGCTTTTTGATGTGCTGCTGGATTCGGTTTGCTAGTATTTTATTGAGAATTTTTGCATCAATGTTAATCAGAGATAATGGTCTAAAATTCTCTTTTTTTGTTGTGTCTCTGCCAGGCTTTGGTATCAAGAGGACGTTGGCTTCATAAAGTGAGGTAGGGAGGATTCTCTCTTTTTCTATTGATTGGAATAGTTTCAGAAGGAATGGTACCAGCTCCTCCTTGTACCTCTGGTAGAATTCGGCTGTGAATCCATCTGGTCCTGGACTTTTTTTTGGTTGGTAGGCTATTAATTATTGCCTCAATGTCAGAGCCTGTTATTGGTCTATTCAGGGATTCAACTTCTTCCTGGTTTAGTCTTCGGAGGGTGTATGAGTCCAGGAATTTATCCATTTCTTCTAGATTTTCCTGTTTATTTCCGTAGAGGTGTTTATAGTATTCTCTGATGGTAGTTTGTATTTCTGTGGGATTGGTGGTGATACCCCCTTTATCATTTTTTATTGCGTCTATTTTATTCTTCTATCTTTTCTTCTTTATTAGTCTTGAGAGCAGATTACTTTTATTGATGTGCGTGTGTTGAACCAGCATCTTAGATCCCAGAGATGAAGCCAACTTGATCATGGTGGATAACCTTTTTGATGTGCTGCTGGATTCAATTTGCCAGTATTTTATTGAGCATTTTCACATGGATGTTCATCAGGGATATTGGTCTAAAAATCTCCTTTTTGGTTGTGTCTCTGCCAGGCTTTGGTATCAGGATGATTCTGGCCTCATAAAATGAGTTAGGGAGGATTCCCTTTTTTCTATTGATTGGAATATTCTCAGAAGGAATGGTACCAGCTCCTCTTTGTACCTCTGGTAGAATTTGGGTGTGAATTGTCTGGTCCTGGATTTTTTTTTTTTTTTTTTGGTTGGTAGGCTATTAATTATTGCTTCAGTTTCAGAGCCTATTTTTGGTCTATTTTGATATTCAACTTCTTCCCGGTTTAGTCTTGGGTGGATGTATGTGTCCAGGAATTTATCCATTTCTTTATTATTTTCTAGTTTATTTTCATAGAGGTGTTAGTAGTATTCTCTGATGGTAGTTCGTATTTCTGTGGGATTGGTTGTGATATCCCCTTTATCTTTTTTTATTGCAACTATTTGATTCTTCTGTCTTTTCTTCTTTATTAGTCTTGCTAGTGGTCTGTTTTGTTGATCATTTCAAAAATCCAGCTCCTGGTTTCATTGATTTTTTGAAGAGTTTTTGTGTCTCTATCTACTTCAGTTCTGCTCTGATCTACTTATTTCTTGCCTCTGCTAGCTTTTGAATTTGTTTGCTCTTGCTTCTCTACTTCTTTTAATTGTGATGTTAGGGTGTCGATTTTAGAACTTTCCTGCTTTCTCTTGTGGGCATTTAGTGCCGTAAATTTCCCTCTACACACCGCTTTAAATGTGTCCCAGAGATTCTGGTACGTTGTATCTTTGTTCTCATTGGTTTCAAAGAACATCTTTATTTCTGCCTTCATTTTGTTATGTACCCAGTAGTCATTCAGGAGCAGGTTGTTCAGTTTCCATATAGTTATGTGGTTTTGAGTGAGTTTATTAATCCTGAGTTCTAATTTGATTGCACTGTGGTCTGAGAGAGAGTTTGTTGTGATTTTTGTTCTTTTACATTTGCTGAGGAGTGCTTTACTTCCAATTATGTGGTCAATTTTAGAGTAATTGCAATGTGGTGCTGAGAAGAATGTATATTCAGTTGATTTGGTGTGGAGAGTTCTGTAGATGCCTATTAGGTCTGCTTGGTGCAGAAGTGAGTTCAAGTCCTGGATATCCTTGTTAACGTTCTGTCTCATTGATCTGTCTAACATTCACAGTGGGGTGTTAAAATCTCCCCTTATTATTGTGTGGGATTCTAAGTGTCTTTGTAGGTCTCTAAGGACTTGCTTTATGAATCTGGGTCCTCCTGTATTGGGTACATATCTATTTAGGAGATAGTTACCTCTTCTTGTTGAATTGATCCCTTTAACATTATGTAATGGCTTTCTTTGTGTCTTTTGATCTTTGGTAGTTTAAAGTCAGTTTTATTAGAGACTAGGATTGCAAACCCTGCCTTTTTTTTCTTTCCATTTGGTTGGTAGATCTCCCTCCATCCCTTTATTTTCAGCCTATGTGTGCCTCTGCACATGAGATGGGTCTCCTGAATACAGCATACTGATGGGTCTTGACTTTTTATCCAATTTGCCAGTCTGTGTCTCTTAATTGAGGCATTTAGCCCATTTACACTTAAGGTGAATATTGTTATGTGTGAATTTGATCCTGTGATTATTATGTTAGCTAGTTATTTTGCACGTTAATTGATTCAGTTTCTTCCTAGCATCCATGGTCTTTACAATTTGGCATGTTTTTGCAGTGGCTGATACCAGTTGTTTCTTTCCATGTTTAGTGCTTCCTTCTGGAGCTCTTGTAAGGCAAGCCTGGTGGGGTGGTGACAGAATCTCTCAGCATTTGTTTGTCTGTAAAGGATTTTATTTCTCCTTCACTTACAAAGCTTAGTTTGGCTGGATATGAAATTCTGGGTTGAGCATTCTTTTCTTTAAGAATGTTCAATATTGGCCCCCACTCTCTTCTGGCTTATAGGGTTTCTGCTGTGAGAGCCGCCATTAGTCTGATGTGCTTCCCTTTGTGAATAACTCGACCTTTCTCTCTGGTTGCCCTTAACATTTTTTCCTGCATTTCAACCTCGGTGAATCTGACAATTATGTGTCTTGAGATTGCTCTTCTAGAGGAGTATTTTTGTGGTATTCTCTGTATTTCCTGAATTTGAATGTTGGCCTGCCTTGCTGGGTTGGGGAAGTTTTCCCAGATAATATTCTGAAGAGTGTTTTCCAACTTGGTTCCATTATCTCTGTCACTTTCAGGTACACCAATCAAACATAGATTTGGTCTTTTCACGTAGTCCCATATTTCTTGGAGGCTTTGTTCATTCCTTTTTATTCTTTTTTCTCTAACCTTGTCTTTTTGTTTTATTTCAATAATTTGAGCTTCAATCACTGATACCCTTTCTTCCACTTGATCGATTCTGCTGTTGAAGCTTGTGCATGTGTCACGAAGTTCTCATGCCATGGTTTTCAGCTCTATCAGCTCATTTAAGGTCTTCTCTACACTGCTTATTCTAGTTACCCGTTCGTCTAACCTTTTATCAAGGTTTTAGCTTCCTTGTGATGGGTTGGAACATGCTGCTTTAGCTCAGAGAACTTTGTTATTACTGACCTTCTCAAACCTACTTCTGTCAACTTGTCAAAGTCATTCTCTGTCCAGCTTTGTTCTGCTGCTGGTGAGGAGCTGCAATCCTTTGGAGAAGAGGCACTTTGGTTTTTAGAATTTTCACCTTCTCTGCTCTGGTTTTTCCCCATCTTTGTGGTTTTATCTACCTTTGGTCTTTGATGTTGGTGACCTACAGATAGGATTTTGGTGTAGATGCCCTTTTTGTTGATGTTATGCTATTCCTTCCTGTTTGTTAGTTTTCCTTCTAACAGTCAGACTCCTCAGCTGCAGGTCTGTTGGAGTTTGCTGGAGGCCCACTCGAGACCCTGTTTGCCTGGGTATCAGCAGCAGAGGCTGCAGAACAGCAAATATTGCAGAACAGCAAATATTGCTGCCTGATCCTTCCTCTGGAAGCTTTGTCCCAGAGGGGCAGCTGCCTATATGAGGTGTCTGTCAGCCCCTACTGGGAGGTGTCTTTCAGTTAGGCTACACCGGGGTCAGGGACCCACTTGAGGAGGCACTCTGTCCATTCTCAGAGCTCAAATGCCATGCTGGGAGAACCACTGCTCTCTTCAGAGCTGTGAGACAGGGACGTTTATGTCTGCAGAAGTTGTCTGCTGCCTTTTGTTCAGCTATGCCTTGCCCACAGAGATGGAGTCTATAGAGGCTGGAGGCCTTGATGAGCTGCAGTGGACTCTGCCCAGTTCGTGCTTCCCAGCCTTTTTGTTTACCTACTCAAGCCTCAGCAATGGTAGACGCCCCTCCCCCAGTCAGGCTGGTGCCTCGCAGGTCAATCGCAGACTGCTGTGAGCAAGCAGTGAGCAAAACTCCGTGGGTGTGGGACCCACTGAGCCAGGCACGGGAGAGAATCTCTTGTCTGCTGGTTGCTAAGACCTTGGGAAAAATATAGTATTTAGGTGGGAGTGTCCTGTTTTTCCAGGTACAGAGTGTCATGGCTTCCCTTAGCTAGGAAAGGGAAATCCCCTTACCCCTTGTACTTCCAGGGTGAGGTGATGTCCCACCCTGCTTCACCTTGGCCTCAATTGGCTACACCCTCTGTCTAACTAGTCCCAATGAGATGAACCAGGTACCTCAGTTGAAAATGCAGAAATCACCCGTCTTCTGTGTCAATAATGGTGGGAGCTGCAGACTGGAGCTGTTACTATTTGGCCATCTTGGAACGGAGACCCAACCCTTTTAAAGTGTACAATTCAATGGCATTAATTACATTGGCAATATTGTGACACCATCACCAGTATTTTTCCTTTTGTGTCTGGCTTGTATCCCTGAGAATAATGTTTTCCAGGTTCATCCATGTTGTAGCATGTATCAGAACTTCATTTCTTTCCATAGCTAAATAATATTCCATTGTATACACCTGCCATATTTCATTTGTCCATTCATCTGCTGATGGACCCTTGGGTTGTTTCCAACTCTTGGCTATAGTGAATAACGTTGCAGTGGACATTGGTGTGAAACTATCTGTCTCACATTCTATTTTCAGTTATTTTGGGTGTATTTTCATAGGAGAGAAATTACCAGGTCATAAGGCATCCTATGTTTAACTCTTTTAAAATTTATTTCTAACTGATATAATAGCTGTGTATATTTATGGGGTACAATGTGAAGTTTTGATCTTTGTATACATTACAGAAAGAACTCTTTGAGGGATGACAAGCTTTTCCACAGAGGTGCACCATTTTACATTCCAGTCAGCAATGTGCAAGAATTTCAACTTCTGTACATCCTTACCAATGCTTCTTATTTGCTTCATGAAAAGTTGTTTTTAAATTATAGATGTGTATGTAAAGTGTTAATGGTGGTATCTCATTGTAGTTTCCATTTCCATTTCTCTCATTTATTAACATGGTTGCTGAGCCCATTGATTTGAGACCTTTCTTCATAGAGGTGTTTTTACTGCTACGAAATTTCCCAAGTCTTTTTTTTTTTTTTTTTTACCAGCATCTCACAACTTTTGATACGTTGTGTTTTCCTTTTCAGTCAGTTCAAAACACTTGCTAATTTTCATTATGATTTCTTATTTGATTCATAGGGTAATTGAAAGCACATTATTTGGTTCCCTAATATTTGTAGATTTTCTGAATATCTCTCTTGTTAATTTCTAAGTTAATTTTATTGTATTTGGTTGAAGAACACACTTTGTGTTACTGGAATTGTCTAAAATATGTTGAGACTTGTTTTATGGCACGGAATACAGGCTCTCTTGGTAAATGTTCCACGTACTCTTGAAAATAATGCATAGTCTTCTGTTGTGGTGTGAAGGGTTCTACATGTGACAGGTCAAGTTGGTAATAGTGATGCTCGAGTCTTCTATATTGTCATTGAGTTTCTGTCTCCTTGTTTACAAATCAGTATATAGAAGGGTATTGAAATCTTTGTCTAGAATTGTTGATGCAGCTATTTCTCTGTGTAGGTCTATTCATTTTTGCTTCATGCATCTTGAAGCTCTGTTTTTAGGTGCACAAACACAGAATTGTTATCTACTCATCAAAAATTCACTGAGTTGTCATTATGACATGATCCTCTTTATCAATGGTAATATTCTTTGTTCTGAAGTCTACGGTGTCTGATATTAATATAACAACTACGTCTTTATTGTGATTAGTCTTAGCATGGTATACTGTCCCCACCTTTACGTTTAAGCTATGATGTGTCTTTATATTTAAAATGGGTTTCTTATGGACAATATACAGTTGAGTCTTGCTGTCTTTTCCAGTCTGGTAGTTTTTGTCTAGTAATTGGCATGTTGGGAACATTTATATCCAATGTAGTTATTGATATGGTTAGGTTTAAATTTACCATCTTGTGTTACGTTTTCTATTGGCCTCATGAACTTGCTCCCCTTTCCTTCTTTTTGGCCTTCATTTTTGAAAGACATTTTCACTGGGCATAGCATTCTAGGTTAGCAGTATTTTTCATTTAGTACTTCAAAAATGTTGCTCCAGTGTCTTCTTACTTGCATTTTTTCTGATGAGAAATCTGCTGTCATCCTCATTTCAGTCCCTTTGTATGTAATGTGTGGCCCCTCCGTCATTCCTGACTGCTCTTCGGATTTTTTTCATTTTGACTGGTTTTGTAAAATGTTATTGTGATGTGCCTTAGTGTAGCTTTCTCTATGTTTCTTGTGCCTGGTGTGTGTTGAGCTTCTTGGATGTGTGTGCTTAAAGTTTTTAGCAATTATGGGTAGTTTCCAGCTGCTATTTATTCAAGTATATTTTTTCTGTCCCTCCCTCCTTTATTTTGTCTCTTTCAGGGCCAACAATTGCACATATATTTGGCTGTGTGACATTGTCCTGTAGTTCTCTGTTGCTCTGTTCATTTTTCTTACATTTCTTTCTTTATACAGCTTATATTCCCATGTCCTTAAGTTCACTAATCTTTTTTTCCTGCAATGTTTAACATACTGTTAATCCCATCCAGTGCATTTTCCATCATAGATACAGTAGTGTTCATCTCCAGAAGTTTGATTTGCATTTTTTTTCTGTATCCTCCATGTCTTGACTTGACTTTTGAGCATATGAACTACAGTTATTATAACTTTTAATATTCTTCTCTTCTAATTTAAGCATCTGTGTCAATTCTGGGTTACTTTCAGTTGACTGATTTTTCTCCTTGTTACTGTCGTGTTTTCTTGGTTCTTTGTTTGTTTGCTAGGTTTTAATTGGATGCCAAGACATGAGGAGTTTTACGTTGTTGAGTGCCAAATATTTCTGTATTCTCATAATTTTTCCTGAGCTTTGTTCTGGGATGCAGTTAAGTTGCTTGTAGTTTCATACTTTGGGGTCTTGCTTTTAAGGTTTGTTAGATGAGACCAAAGCTGTGTTTAGTCTAGGACCCATTACTCTCCACTGGTTAGGTAAATCTCTTTTCAGCACTTTGTATGTTGCTCAGAGAATTGAGAGACTTTCCAGTTTGATAGTTGAGAATAGGCACTATTCCTAGCCTTGTTAAAGTACCAGGTACTGTTCCCTCTAATTCCTTTGCATGGCTCTTTCTTATCTGGGGCAGTTTCCTTACATGCTTATGTTGATCAGTACTATGAGAGGCTTTAACTAAGAATGTATCAAGTGTCTATTTCTCTAGATCATCATCATATTAGCTAACTTTTATTAAACACTTCTTATACAGAACATAATCTGTAGTTAGACTGGGGTTAATCCCTTCTGTTCCTTCTGTTGTAGTATGAGCTGTTGATGAACAGGCCTGTGCTAAGCATACCAGTTTATTTAATATATTATTCCCATGAAGAGAATGCTGTTATTATTATTCTCATTTACAGATAAAGAAACTGAGGTACAGAGAGTTTGAGTAACTTGCTCAAGGACAGACACAGATAGTAAGTGGTAAACTGAAATTTGAACCTAGTTGGTTTGACTTCAGAGATTGAACCTAAATTGCAAATCATCATGTACTAGGATGATTGGAAATACAATCAGGATGCAAGATGATGATAAGCCTGCCATTCCATATCTGCCCCATAGCAGCCAATCAGCCTCTAATACACAATCAAGTCCCTCCCTCTAAACGAAGGGCAAGGAAGTAGTGGTGGCAGATGGGAGGAAGGAAAGAGAAGATATGTATAAATATTGTGCCATCACAAATTGCCATTATTCTGTTTTTCCCCCAGAGCCCCTTAGTCTCCCGTTTTTGAGGTGGTACCCAATTCTTTGTAACAAATATGGGAGCCTAATGCCAGTGTTGCTGCCCTGCCAGTACGGGTGCTGATAAGGTCTCTTGTGCAAGAAGCAAAGACCTCCAAGGGATAGTAACAGTTTTGTCTGGGGCCACCAGTACTGGCCTTATGCTTATGGGGATGGAGTTTAGGGGCTATTTTCTCTTGTTTCATGTATCTCATTTAATGAAAAAGAGCTTCCTTCTCCATCTCTGTATCCACATGCTGAAGTGGACTATAATGCCTAAGAATTTCCTCTCCTCAGCTATCACATGTCCCAGAAAATGTGCTCACATTCTGCTCTCCCTTCGCACATCCAGCCAGACACTTCCCCTCCGAGGTCTGTCTTCTGATTTGATTTATTTTCTCGTAAGTATTCTATACCTTCTCCCCAACCAGGTAAAAAACCTTTTAATCCCCTTGAGGTTACATCTTCCTTTTTCCCTTCGTGAAATGACAAATTGGCTCTTGCAAACATTTAACTGGAGCACTCTGGCAAATGCTCGTTCTTGATTCCAGACATCCTCCAAATCAGAATGATCTTTGTATATGGTACCTTCATAAGATATATCAGGAACAGCATGGCAGTAGGAACACAAGATAGAGTTTGTGCCTCCGTGTCTGTGAAATACTGCCCTAGGAACTGACTGCTTCTTTTGCAGAGGGCACTATCACAATTTTTCACTGACACTTACTCCTGAACCCTGAGCATTGGTCACTGCTTCTTCCACCTGCCTCTAATCAGTAGGCTGCAAGCACCTTCCAGAACATTGGTGTACCAGCACAGACCAGTTTTAATCAGTGTTTCCTCTGTTTGTAACTTTAGACCAGCAGATGCCACCAAGCCTCATACCTCTGTCAATCTCAATACCGCCCCAAATGCAGGAACTTCTGGCTATTATTTTCTTGTTTCCTCTCCATGTCTGACTCTGCCCAACTCTTTTCTTAAAAGCATTCTGGCTTTTTGTTTCACACTTTAAATAATTCTCCCCTATATCCTCCCACTTTGTTTTCAGTGTTCACTCCAGCTCCTTTTCTTAATTGTAGCAATACAAGAGAACTAGGTATCATTCCTTATTTTTACCTAGTTCACCTAAAGACACCATAGTCCCACAGCATTTTTTCACTAGATGATTCTCTTATTGTCATACCCCAAACCCCATATAGACCTGGGGGCAGAGACCTCATTCTCTTCATTTCCTGGATTAATACAACACAGCAGTTAAGAGCTCCAGCTCTACAGTAACAGCTCAGCTTCCAGTTCGAATCCTAGTGTTTCCACTTACTAGCTGTGTGATCTTGGGCAAGTGAATTCACCTTTCTAAGCCTGTTTTCTTATTTATAAATAAAGACAATAAGCCCTTTCTACTTTAATTGTTGTGAAGATCAAGCTTAAATGATGTAACAGGGCTGAGTGTGGTGGCTCAGGCTCGTAATCCCAGCACTTTGGGAGGCTGAGGCACGAGGATCATTTGAGCACAGGAGTTCAAGACCATCCTGGGCAACACAGCAGCACCCTGTCTCTACTAAAAATAAAAAATAGCTGGGCATGGTGACATGTGCCTGCAGTCCCACCTACCCAGGAGGCTGAGACACAAGGGTGGCTTGAGTGCAGGAGTTTGAGGCTGCAGTGAGCTATGATCATGCCACTTCACTTCAGTCTGGGTGACAGAGCAAGACCCTGTCTCAAAAAAAGAAAAAAATGAGGTAACATTTAAAGTGTCTAGTATTGATCCTACCAGAGGAGAACCCCCACACAAGTATTATCATTATTGCTGTTACTTTCAGATTATGACTCCTTCACTCTCTTAGAAAAGCCCTTCCTCCTCTGAAGTTTGACTCAAGACAGCTACCGAGAGCCTAAATAGAATATAAACAAAGAACTGTAGTAAGATGCAGAAGACAGAAGTGGAATGTGGTTACAGCTTCCAGAATATGTAACAGAAAAACATATCCAAGTTTCTCTCTTCTTGAGCACCACCATGTGGTGCAACTAGAAATGTAGGACCACAATTTGGGGATGAGGCTGCCCTTGAGGAAGAGACTTGGAAGGCTTCCGCTGAAAAGTAGTAAGAGAAGTTATGAGTATGGATGAGACAAAGAAGGGAGGAAGAGTAGGAAGAAAACAGGGCAACGGCAGAAAATTGGAGTAATAAGAGTCTAGACTGCCTTCAAAATAAAATGTCCCTTTAACAGACATCTGGTGACTATGGATCCCATAGGAAATAAGACAGTGTGTGAAGATAAGTGAGCATGTGCACGGGCCAAGGAATAGAGCAGGACAATCTGAGTTACTTCTCCTTCTCTCCCTCCCTGCCCTCTTCTTTTCTCTCTCCTTCCTCATTTTCTCAGTGTTCCCCTTTCTCCCCATTTTATTCTTATTCATCAATCCATCCTTCCATCCATGGAGCCATCCATGATACCTCCATTCACCACTGGAACTGGGGACAAAAAATAAGTAAGCCACAGGCTCTGTTCTAACAAAGGTCACAGTCTGTGGGATGGGTAGGCTGGAGGCAATTAAGCAGATCTTTATAATATGTCAGTGCTCATCACCCAACGATCACCAGGAGCACGCCAGAAGTTGAACAAAGTTGGGTTTATTGCTTGTTGTATTAAGGGAGAATGCACCCCATGGGAAACTGCATAGCAACTCAGCAGGAGGGCATTAGAAAGGACTTAATAGGATTTGGGCAAACTTTGCATTAGATGCTTTTAAGGAGCAGAGGCAATCCTATGATTGGGTATCTTAATAAATCTTATCTAGAATGAAGGAAGAATAACTGATGCCTAGGCTGTAAGTGGCAAAGAAGCAGCAGTTACCAACAATATATAGGTGTTCCTTTTTTGCTGCAGCCTCGCCAGCATCTATCGTTTTTGGACATTTTAATGATAGCCATTCTGACTGGTGTGAGATGATGTCTCATTGTGGTTTTGATTTACATTTCTTAGATGATTAGTGATGCTGAGCATGTTTTCATGTTTCTTGGCTGCTTCTACATCTTCCTTTAAGAAGTGTCTGTTCATGTCCATCTGTTTTTCTTTTTTTTTTTTTTTTTAGTGAAACTATTTGTGTTTTACTTGTTGATTTGTTTAAGTTCCCTATAGATTCTGGATATTAGGCTCTTGTCACATGCATTGTTTGCTAATATCTTCTCTCATTCTGTAGGCTGTTTACTCTGGTGATAGCTTCTTTTGCTGTGTGGAAGCTCTTTAGTTTAATTCAGTCCTGCTTGTCAATTTTTGTTTTTGTTGCAATTAAATTTGGAGACTTAGCCAAAAATTCTTTACCAAGACTGATGTCCAGAAGAGTGTTTCCTAAGTGGTCCTCCAAGATTCTTACAGTTTGATGTGTTATAGTTGAATCTTTGATCCACTTTGAGTTAATTTTTGTATATGGTGAAAGGTGGTGGTGGGGTTCCAGATTCAATTTTCAGTAAGTGGCTAGCCAGTTATCCCATCTTTATTTATTGAATAGGAAGCCAAGTCCTTTCCTCATTGCATGTGTTTGCCAACCTTGTCAAAGATCAGATGGTTTTAGATGTGCAGCTCTATTTCTAAGTTTTCCATTCTGTTCCATTGGTCTATATGTCTTTTTTTTATCAGTATCAAGCAGTTTTGGTTCCTGCAGCTTTATAGTGTAGTTACAGAGGTAACCCCATCAGGCTAGCAGTAGTCCTATCGGCAGAAACCTTACAAGCAAGAAAAGATTGGGGGTCTAATTTCAGTGTCCTTACTGAAAAGAAGTTCCTGCCAAGAATTTCATATGCTGCCAAACAAAGCTTCATAAGTGAAGAAGAAATAAAATCCTTCTGAGACAAGCAAATGCTGAGGGAATACATTTCCACTAGGCCAACATTACAAGAGATTCTTAAGGGAGTGCTAAACATGGAATCAAAATAATGACACCTGCTACCACAAAAGCACCCTTAAGCACATAGCTCACAGGCAGTATAAAGCAACTACGCAGTCAAGTCCACATACCAACCACCAAACATCATGATGACAGGATCAAAATCCCGTATAAGAATACTAACGTTGAATATAAATGGGCTAAACACCCCACTGAAAAGACACAGAGTGGCAGGCTGGATAAAAGGACAAGACCCAACCATCTGTTGTCTTCAAGAGACCTACCTCACATGCAGTGACACCCACAGGCTCAAAATAAAAGGGTGGAAGAAGATCTACCATGCAAATGGAAAACAAAAAAGAACATGAGTCACTGTTCTTATGTCAGATAAAACAGACTTTAAACCAATAGAAATTAAGAAGGACAGTGAAGGGCATTACATGACAATCCAACAGGAAGCCTTAGCTATCTTAAATATATATGCACCCAATATTGGAGAGCCCAGATTCATAAAATGAGTTCTTCTTGGCCTATCAGAAGACTTAGACAACCACACAATAGTAGTGGGAGTCTTCAACACCCCACTATCAGCATTAGAAAGATCACTGAGGCAGAACACTAATTAATCAAGAAACCTTGGACTTAAACTTGACACTTGACTATTTGGACCTAATAGACCTCTATGAAACACTCCACCCAACAACCACAGAATATACATTCTTCTCATGTGCATAGAAAAAATATTCTAAAATCAACCATGTGCTCAGTCATAAAGCAAGTCTCAATAAACTCAAAGAAATTGAAATCTCACCAAGTGTACTCTTGGACCACAGTACAATAAAAATAGAAATCCGTATCAAGGAGATCTCTCAAAACTACACAGTTTTTTAGCATTTTAGATGCTAGATATGATACGTTGACAAACTGCAACACAGGCAATTAACAGAAATGAAATGATTAGATGGCTGTAGATGTGTGATGTTATTTCTGAGACCTCTGTTCTGATCCATTGGTCTATTTATCTGTTTTGGTACCAGGATCATGCTGTTTTGGTTACTGTAGCCTTGTAGTATACTTTGAAGTCAGGTAGCGTGATGCCTCCAACTTTGTTCTCTTTGCTTAGGATTTTCTTGGCTATGCGGGATCTTTTTTGGTTCCATATGAATTTTAATGTATATTTTTTCTAATTCTGTGAAGAAAATCAGTGGTAGCTTGATGGGGATAGCATTGAATCTATAAATTTCCTTGGGCAGTATGGCCATTTTCATGATATTGATTCTTCCTGTCCTTGAGCATGGAATGTTCTTCCATTGGTTTGTGTCCCCTTTTATCTTGTTGAGCAGTGGTTTATAGTTCTCCTTGAAGAGGTCTTTCACATCCCTTGTAAGTTGGATTCCTAGGTATTTTATTCTCTTTGTAGTAATTGTGAATGGGAGTTCACTCATGATTTAGCTCTCTGTCTATTACTGGTGCATAGGAATGCTTGTGATTATTGCACATTGATTTTGTATCCTGAGACTTTGCTGAAGCTGTTTATCAGCTTAAGGAGGTTTTGGGCTGAGATGATGGGGTTTTCTAAATATACAATCACGTCATCTGCAAACAGAGACGATTTGACTTCCTCTTTTCCTAACTGAATACCTTTATTTCTTTGTCTTGCCTGATTGACCTAGCAATACTTCCAACATTATGTTGAATAGGAGCGGTAAGAGAGGGCATCCTTGTCCTGTGCCGGTTTTCAAAGGGAATGCTTCCAGTTTTTGCCCATTCAGCATGATACTGGCTGTGGGTTTGTCATAAATAGTTCTTACTATTTTGAGATATGTTCCGTCAATACCTAATTCATTGAGAGTTTTTAGCATGAAGGGCTGTTGAATTTTGTCAAAGACCTTTCCTGCATCTATTGAGATAATCGTGTGGTTTTTGTCGTTGGTTCTGTTTATGTGATGGATTACGTTTATTGATTTGCACATGTTGAACCACCCTCTTGGATCCCAGGGAAGAAGCCGACTTGATCATGGTGGATAAGCTTTTCGATGTGCTGCTGGATTCAATTTGCCAGTATTTTATTGAGAATTTTCGCATCGATGTTCATCAGGGATATTGCCCTAAAATTCTCTTTTTTGTGTGTGTCTCTACCAGGCTTTGGTATCAGGATGATGCTAGCCTCATAAAATGTGTTAGGGAGGATTCCTTCTTTTTCTATTGATTGGAATAGTTTCAGAAGGAATGGTACCAGCTCCTCTTGTACCTCTGGTGGAATTCGGCTGTGAATCTGTCCGGTTCTGGACTTTTTTGGGGTTTTTTTGTTTTTTGTTTTTTGTTTTTTGTTTTTTGTTTTTGTTTTTTTTTTGGTTGGTAGGCTATTAATTATTGCCTCAATTTCAGAACCTGTTGTTGGTCTATTCAGAGATTCAACTGCTTCCTGGTTTAGTCTTGGGAGGGTGTATGTGTCCAGGAATTTATCCATTTCTTCTAGATTTTCTAGTTTATTTGTGTAGAGTTGTTTATAGTATTCTCTGACAGTAGTTTGTATTTCTGTGGGATCCGTGGTGATATCCCCTTTATTATTTTTTATTGTGTCTATTTGATTCTTCTCTCTTTTCTTCTTTATTAATCTTGCTAGCAGTCTACCTAGTTTGTTGATCTTTTCAAAAAACCATCTCCTGGATTCATTGATTTTTTGATGGGTTTTTTTTGTGTCTCTATCTCCTTCAGTTCTGCTCTGATCTTAGTTATTTCTTGCCTTCTGCCAGCTTTTGAATTTGTTTGCTCTTGCTTCTCTAGGTCTTTTAACTGTGATGTTAGGGTGTCGATTTTAGATTTTTCCTCCTTTCTCTTGTGGGCATTTAGTTCTATAAATTTCCCTCTACGAACTGCTTTAAATGTGTCCCAGAGATTCTGGTACGTTGTGTCTTTGTTCTCATTGGTTTCAAAGAACATCTTTATTTCTGCTTTCATCTTGTTATTTTACCCCCAGTAGTCAGTCAGGAGTAGGTTGTTCAGTTTCTATGTAGTTGTGTGGTTTTGAGTGAGTTTATTAATCTCAAGTTCTAATTTGATTGCACTGTGTTCTGAGAGAGAGTTTGTTGTGATTTCTGTTCTTTTACATTTGCTGAGGAGTGCTTTACTTCCAATTATGTGGTCAACTTTAGAATAAGTGTGATGTGGAACTGAGAAGAATGCATATTCTGTTGATTTGGTGTAGAGACTTCGGTACATGTCTATTAAGTCTACTTGGTCCAGAAGTGAGTTCAAGTCCTGGATATCCTTGTTAACCTTCTCTCTCTTTGAGCTGTCTCATATTGACAGTGGGGTGTTAAAGCCTCCCATTATTATTGTGTGGGAGTCAAAGTCTCTTTGTAGGTCTCTAATGACTTGCTTTATGAATCTGGGTGCTCCTCTATTGGATGCATATATATTTAGGATACTTAGCTCTTGTTGTTGAATTGATCCCTTTACCATTATGGAATGGCCTTGTCTCTTTTGATCTTGTTGCTTTAAAGTCTGTTTTATCAGAGACTAGGATTGCAACCCCTGCTTTTTTTTCTTTTTTTTTTTCTTTCCATTTGCTTGGTAGATCTTCCTCCATCCCTTTATTTTGATCCTATATGCATCTTTACACATGAGATTGGCCTCCTGAATACAGAACGGTAATGGGTATTGAGTCTTTATCCAATTTGCCAGTCTGTGTCTGTTAACTGGGGCATTTAGCATCTTTACACTTAAGGTAAATATTGTTATGTGTGAATTTGATCCTGTCATTATGATGTTAGCTGGTTATGCTGTCCATTAGTTGATGCAGTTTCTTCGTAGCATTGATGGTCTCTACAATTTAGTATGTTTTTGCAGTGGTTGGTACCAGTTGCTCCTTTTCATGTTTAGTGCTCCCTTCAGGAGCTCTTATAAGGCAGGCCTGGTGGTGACAAAATCTCTCAGCATTTGCTTGTCTGTAGAAGATTTTATTTATCCTTCACGTATGAAGCTTAATTTGGCTGGATGTGAGATTCTGGGTTGAAAATTCTTTTCTTTAAGAAAGTTGAATATTGGCCCCCACTCTCTTCTGGCTTGTAGGGTTTCTGCTGAGAGATCTGCTGTTAGTCTGATGGGCTTCCCTTTGTGGGTAACCCGACCTTTCTCTCTGGTTGCCCTTAACATTTTTTCCTTCATTTCAACCTGAGTGAGTCTGACAATTATGTGTCTTGGGGTTGCTCTTCTCAAGGAGTGTCTTTGTGGTGTTCTCTGTATTTCCTGAATTTGAGTGTTGGCCTGCCTTGCTAGGGAAGTTCTCTTGGAGAATATCCTGAAGAGTGTTTTCTAACTTGGTTCCAATCTCCCTGTCCCTTTCCGGTACACCAATCAAATGTAGATTTGGTCTTTTCACATAGCCCCATATTTCTTGGAGGCTTTGTTCTTTTGTTTTCACTCTTTCTTATCTAATCTTATCTTCTCACTTTATTTCAATAATTTGATCTTCAATCACTGATATCCTTTCTTCCACTTGATGGAATCGCCTATTGAAGCTTGTAAATGTATTACAAAGCTCTTGCACCATGGTTTTCAGCTCCATCAGGTCATTTAAGGTCTTCTCTACACTGTTTATTCTAGTTTGCCATTTGTCTAATCTTTTTTCAAGGTGTTTAGCTTCCTTGCAATGGGTTAGAACATGTGCCTTTAGCTCAGAGAAGTTTGTTATTACTGACCTTCTGAAGCCTACTTCTGTCAACTTGTCAAACTCATTCTCCATCCTGTTTTCTTCTGTTGCTGGCAAGGAGCTGAGATCTCCTTGGCAGGAGAAGAGGCGCTCTGTTTTATGGTATTTTCAACTTTTCTGTTCTGGTTTCTCCCCATCTTTGAGGTTTTATCTACCTTTGGTCTTTGATGTTGGTGACCTACAGATGGGGTCTTGGTGTGGATGTTCTTTTTGTTAATGTTGATGCTATTCCTTTCTATTTGTTACTTTTCCTTCTAACAGACTCCTCAGCTGCAGCTCTGTTGGAGTTTGCCAGAGGTCCACTCCAGACCCTGTTTACCTGGGTATCACCAGCGGAGGCTGCAGAACAGCAAATATTGCTGCCTGATCCTTCCTCTGGAAGCTTCATTTTAGAGGGTCACCTGCTGTTTCAGGTGTCTGTCGGCCCCTATTGGGAGGTGTTTCCCAGTGAGGTACACAGGGGTCAGGGACTTTCTTGAGAAGGCAATCTGTCCATTCTCGGAGTTTGAACGCCATTCTGAGAGAACCAGTGCTCTCTTCAGAGCTGTCCGACAGGGATGTTTAATTCTGCAGAAGCTGTCTGCTGCCTTTTGTTCAAATATTCCCTGCCCCCAGAGGTGGAATCTATAAAGACAGTAGGTCTTGCTGACTTTCAGTGGGCTCCACCCAGTTCGTGCTTCCCAGCCGCTTTGTTTACAGGATAAGCTACTCAAGGCTCAGCAGTGGCAGATGCCCTTCCCCCCATCAAGCTGCAGCATAGCAGATAGATCTCAGACTGCTGCAATAGCAGTGAGTAAGGCTCTATGGGCATGGCCCCTGCCAAGCCAGGCATGGGAGGGTATCTCCTGATCTGCCAGTTGCTAAGACTGTGGGAAAAGTGCAGTATTTGGTCAGGAGTGTACCGTTTCTCTGGCTACAGTCTGTCATGGCTTCCCTTGGCTAGGAAAGGGAAATGCCCCAACCCCTTGTGCTTCCTGGGTGAGGCAACGCCCAACCCTGCTTCATTCATCCGCTGTGAGCTGTACCCACTATTCAACCAGTCCCAGTGAGATGAACCAGGTACCTCAGCTGGAAATGCAGGAATCACCTATCTTCTGTGTCAATCTCGCTGGGAGCTGCAGACCGAAGCTGTTTCTACTTGACCATCTTCCTAAGTCAGCATCTATTTATTTATTTTCTAAGACAGAGTCTAACTTTGTCATCCAGATTCGTGTGCAGTGGCATGATCCTGGCTCACTGCAACCTCCGTCTCCCAGGTTTGAGCGATTCTTCTGCCTCATGAGTTAGCTGGGAATACAGGCAGGTGCCACCACACCTGGCTTATTTTTGTACTTTTGGTAGAGACAGGGTTTCACCATGTTGGTCTGGCTGGTCTCGAACTCCTGCCCTCAAGACATCTGCCTGACTCAGCCTCCCAAAATGCTGGGATTACAGGCATGAGCCACCATGCCCGGCCCTACCTTTTAAACTGTTTAAAGGGGTGGCTATTAAATTTTGGCCAGAAAGGAGAACAAGGGATTATAAATCCTAGAACTAGTGAACTTCAGAGTAATAGCTAGAGTCTGGGAGAAAGTACAAAATAATTTTTGCTTTTTTCTTAAGTGGTAGAAGAAAACCATAGGGGAAGCAGAAAAAAGATAAAAAGATCATGTTAATGTTCCAGAGGGTGACACAGCCTAATAGGCCATAGGACTGGTGAAAAAAAGTGCTGGAAAAAAATCAGAAAATTCATCTCGTTCTGCAGTTTTGGGAAGAAGTTGTCCACTTCCAAAGTAGGTGGTTCATTCTATAGTTTTGGACGGAATCTGTCCATTTTTGAAATCAGCTGCTTCTGAAGAATTTCTAAGAATCCTCAGTTTGAGGTTCCCTAATGGAATGGGCTTCCAGTAGTTGGGACAAAATGGTGTATTTTTTTCTAATAGGCAGGTATGATTCCTAGATCTATTCTGTGTTGTTTTATTGTTGTGTCAGTTATTAGCAGTGCCTAATAAGGTCTTTTTCATGGAGGTTCAAGGGCACTTTTCCTTTTATGTCACTTCCAAAAGACTAAATCTCCCAGTTACAGATCTTACAGAAGCTACTTAGGTGGGGTTTTGGAAATGAAGCTTGTACTTGGTGAAACACCTGGAAGCATCATATGATCTCTTGTATTCAGGCATATTGTAGTGTGGCAGAAAGTAGGACTGGAAGCAATTTCCAAACGTGTGGGGCAGTCTGATAATTAACTCAGGAGTAGAGAACTTGCAGGGCCCGAGGAGGATTGATCTTATTGTCATCAAGGCCAGTGGAAATAGTTCAGTGCTTGGAAGTTTAAGGATACCTGAGAGCTTTGAAAATTCTAAATTGAGAATTATGTTAGCTCTCTTTATTTTTTCTGCAGCCTGCAGATGATAAGGACAGTGGAGTTCTGAATAAAAGGTAGTAAATTATTCTTTAATAATAGTTCTAGTGAAATATGTGTCCATGTTACTGAAGAGATAAGTTGGAATTCTCCAACTTTTGAATGTAAAGTAATTTAAAAAATCATGACAGCCATAGCTGTTCAACTAAGACAGTGCACCTACCCTAAGAACGAAAAACAATAGCCAGAACGTATTTATGGATCGATGCTGAAGGCACTTGTGGAAAATCCATTTGGAGGTGTTCAAAGAGGCCTTGAGGTTTTGGTTCTGTTCCACGTCTTGCCTGCATAGTCTTGCCAGGATTGTGTCATCAGCCAGTAGATATGCATTGGAAACTTTCTTGACAATATTCTTAAAATTACTCAACTAATATTGAATGCTTCAACATCATGGCCAACTTATCTCTGCAATTGTGAGAAATATCATGAAGCATTTTTTGTTTAAACTCCACTTTTATTATGGCCATACCTCTAAGTGCAAGTAAAAGATGTCAAGGATTTAAGATTTATATCCATTTTATAGGGCTTCCTGTAAGGAGAGAAAACAAAGTTTAGATATAGAGAAACATTTTGATAAACACACACACTAAAGAGAGTGACAGTGTGGCTGATTTGAGGACTCAAGCCCTAGACAATATTATCAAGCCACATGAATAAAGAGCTGGGATGTATTAATCCAAGTGATGGAAATGAAGATGGGACTGACTCCTATATTAAACAAAATGATCTCTCATTTAGGCAGCCAGGAAAAAATAATCTCCTCATGAAGATTGATTCACATTTTGTTTTGTTTTTAGGGTACCTGTCAAATGAAAAACCTAATTCATGTCAAAATGTCCCCAAAAAAGGCCATAGCAATTTTCAAATTGGCCCTAGTGAAATTGTGTCAGTTAGGGACAAGTACACATGCTAACATTACAATGAGAAAACATGAAGGAAACAGGTGTTTGTCCTGGAAGAAATGCAGTTTTAGATAGAATGACTCCATAAGAAACAACAGTCTATAAGGATGGCACTTCTGTAACCTAGTGTCTGTGGAATTTGGTGCAAGGCCAGTTGCCACCCATCAGAGGCCAGACAATACCAGCTATTCTGGGCAAGTAAAACTGAACAAAGCAGTTTTGACAAACTGACACAAACACAAGACTACAGAAAAGGTCCTTAAAACGTTTTGATATGGTGACCTGAGACAATGTAGGTCTGAAGAAAAACGGTCTTGGGAGATCTTCTGAGCTTCTCAGTCCAAGGGACTGGCTTGCAGACAGACTTACCGAGTTTATGCCTATCCTCCTCCACTCAGTAACCATTTTACAGACAAATGACACTTAAGATACTAAACAAGCAGACTGACCATAAGAGCAGCTTTAGAAGGCCAGAAAGCAACTGCACCAAGGAACAACACAAATTTGACCAGTGAATCAAACAAATCCCAAGAGACTGTATTCCTAGGAAACCGAAATAAGTCCAATGATGGAAGGATTCAATAAACCCAACGATGAGGAGATTCAAAGGTTAATTCAGCATCAACTTTCTACCAGCCATGGGTAAGATGACACCTTGAACAGGTAGCGACAACAAGGGGTCTCAGATATGCACACTCTTATTGAGTTGACGGTTCAGGTCCAATACAGTAACAAGTTCAGCTGAATCCTGGCTGGAAACCCTGTTTGCATAAATAATTTCCAGGCAACAACCAGCAGGATCTGATCAAAATATGAAAAATAGAACTACCATACAACCCAGCAATCCCACTGCTGGGTATCTATCCAAAGGAAAAGAAATCAGTATATCAAAGGAATACCTGCACTCACATGTTTATAGCAGCACTATTCACAATAGCCAAGATATGGAATCAATCTAAGTGCCCATCAGTGGAGAATGGATGAAGAAAATGTGGTATGTACACACAATAGAATACTATCTGATCATAGAAAAACATAAAAATCACATCAGTTGCAGCAACGTGGATGGAACTTGAAATAAGTGAAATAAGCCAGGTTCAGAAAGACAAATTTCACATGTTCTCACTTGTATATGGGAGCTAAAAAAGTTGATTTTAAGAACATAGAGAATAGACTGATAGACACCAGAGACTGGGGAGATTGGGTAGGGGGGAAGGGGGTATGAAGAGAGTTTGGTTATAGATACCATCATACAGTTAAAAGAATTAAGTTCTAACGTTTGGATAGTGAATTAGGGCAACTGTTCTTAAAACCAATACAGTTTACATTTCCAAGTAACTAGAAAAGAGGGGTTCAAATGATACCAACACATAAAATGATAAACACTCAAGGTAACAGGCACTCCAGTTACCCAGACTTGATCATTATACATTCTTTGCATGTAAAAAACACCCACATGTACCCACATGTATGTAAGTTTTTCTATGTCAGTAAAAGGGATAAAAAAGAAAGTATAGGAGACAACCTTCGTGATAATAGATTAGGCAAAAATTCTTACATGTGGCACTAAAAGGATAAAGAAAGAAAAAAATACCATTAAAAAAAAACTGATAAATTGGACTTTGTCAAATTTAAAAACTTTTGCTCTTGGAAAGACCCAAGTTAAGAGTGTGAAAAGACAAACCACAGAATAAGAAAAAAATATTTGCAAAGCATATATTTGATAAAACATTTGTGTTAAGAATATATAAAGAATTCTCTGCTGGGCACAGTGGCTCATGCTTATAACCCCATTGCTTTCTGAGTTGCCTTTTTGATTTCTTGTTCATCTATTTCATAATTGGTGTCTGAAATTGCTACTGATTTCTGTATGTCAATTTTGTATCTGCAACTTTACTGAATGTGTTTAATCAGTTCCAATGGTTTTCTGGTGGGGTCTTCTCTTTCTTCTAGATATAAGATTATGTTGTCTGGAAGGAAGGATATTTTGACTTCCTTTTTTCCAGTTTGAAAGACTTTTTTTTTTTTTTTTTTTTTTTTTTTTCAGTTTCTTGCCTGATGGCTCTGGCTAGGACTTCCAGTACTGTGTTGAATAGAAGTGGTGAAAGTGGGCATCCTTGTCTTGTTCTAATTCTTAGTGGAAAGGCATTTAATTTTTCCCCATTTAGTATAATGTTAGCTATGAGTTTGTCGCATATGGGCTTTATTATTTTAAGGTTTTGTCCTATGCCTACTCTGTTGAGAGTGTTTTATTTTATCATGAAAGGGAGTTGAATTTTGTCAAATGTTTTTTCTGTGTCTATTGAGATGATCACATGGTTTCTGTCCTTCATTCTGTTGATGTGATGCACCATGTTTATCGATTTCTGTATGTTGAACCACCCTTACATCACTGGAATAAATCCACTTGATCATGGTGTATTTTCTTTTTGATGTGCTGTTGGATTTGGCTTACCAGTATTTTGCTGAGGATTTTTGCATCTAAGTTCATCAGGGATATCGGCCAGTAGTTTTCTTTTTTTGTTGTGTCCTTGTCTGGTTGTGGTATCAGGGTAATGCTAACCTCATAGAATGAGTTAGGGAGAATTCACTCCTCTTTAATTTTTTGAATAGTTTGAGGAGATACCATTGTTTATCAAATTCAAACACAAAATAAAGCCTTTAAACAAAAGAGGCCCATAGGTGACAATAAGGATCCCTGACACCCAAATCGCCAAGATCTCAAACAGACTCTCTGACACTAGAAGCTGAGATTTAGGCTTCCTTGACCACTTAGTAGCAGGGAAAACTGTTTCAGAACTATAGGTTATCTATACTCTCACCACTTCTATTCAACATAGAACTGGAAGTCCTAGCCAGAGCAATCAGACAAGAGAAATAAATAAAGGGCATCAAAATCAGTAAAGAGGGAGTCAAACTGTCGCGGTTTGTTGATTATATGATTGTATATCTGGAAAACCTGAAGGACTCCTCCACAAAAGCTTCTGGAACTGAAGCACGAATTCAGCAAACTTTCAGGATACAAAATTAATGTACAAAAATCAGTAGCTCTGCTATACACCAACAGCAACCAAGCTGAGAATCAAATCAAGAATTCAACTCCTTTTACAATAGCTGCAAAAATAAATAAAATAAAATAAAATAAAATAAAATAAAATAAAATACTTGGAATATACCTAACCAAGGAGGTGAAAGACCTCTACAAGGAAAACTACAAAACACTGCTGAAAGAAATCACAGATGACACAAACAAATGGAAACACATCCCATGCTCATGGATGGGTAGAATCAATATTGTGAAAATGACCATACTACCAAAAGCAATCTACAAATTCAATGCAATTTCCATCTGAATACCACCATCGTTCTTCACACAACTAGAGAAGATAATCCTAAGATTCATATGGAACCAAAAAAGAGTCCGCATAGCCAAAGCAAGACTAAGCAAAAAGAACAAATCTGGAGGCATCACATTGCCGGACTTCAAACTGTACTATAGGGCCATAGTCACCAAAACAGCATGGTACTGGTATAAAAGTAGGCACACAGACCAATGGATCAGAATATAGAACCCAGAAATAAAGCCACATACTTACACCCAACTGATCTTCGACAAAGCACACAAAAACTGAAGGTGGGGAAAGGACACCCTGTTCAACAAATGGTGCTGAGATAACTGACAAGCCACATGTAGAAGAATGAAACTGGATCTTCATCTCTCACCTTATACAAAAATCAACTCAAGATGGATCAAGGACTTAAATCTAAGACCTGAAACTATGAAAATTCTAGAAGATAACATGAGAAAAACCCTTCTAGACATTGGCATAGGCAAAGACTTCATGACCAAGAACTCAAAAGCAAATGCAAGAAAAACAATGATAAATAGGTGGGACTTAAACTAAAAAGTTTCTGCACAGCAAAAGGAATGGTAAACAGGCAAGTCACAGAGTGGGAAAAAAATCTTCACAATCTAAACATCCGAAAGAGGACTAATACCTGTAATCTACAAGGAACTGAAACAAATTAGCAAGAAAAAGACAAACAATCCCATGAAAAAATGGGCAAAAGACATGAATAGACAATTCTCAGAGAAGATATTCAAATGGCCAGGAAACATATGAAAACATCACCAATGATCAGGGAAATGCAAATCAAAACCACAGTGTGATACCACCTTACTCCTGCAAGAGTGACCATAATAAATAAATAAATGAATAAAAATAGATGTTGTCGGGGATGCGGTGAAAATGAAACACTCTTACACCACTGGTGGGAATGTAAGCGAGTACAAAGCACTAGTGTGCAACTAGTACAAACAGTGGAAAAGAGAAGTGTGGAGATTCCTTAAAGAACTAAAAGTAGAACTACCATTTGGTCCAGCAATCCCACTACTAGGTATCTACCCAGAGGAAAAGAAGTCATTATATGAAAGAGATACTTGCATATGCATGTTTATAGCAGCAAAATTTGCAATTGCAAAAATATGGAACCAGCCCAAATGCCCATCAATCAGTGAATGGATACCACTCAGCCATAAAAAGGAATGAAATAGTGGCATTTGCAGCAATCTGGATGGAATCGGAGATCATTACTCTAAGTGAAGTAACTCAGTAATGGAAAACGAAACATTGTATGTTGTCACTCATAAAAGGTTGCTAAGCTATGAAGATGCAAAGGCAAAAGAATGATACGGTGGACTTTGGGGACTTGGGGGGAAAAGGTTGGGAGGGGGGTGAGGGATAAAAGACCACAAATTGGGTACAGTGTATACTGCTTGGGTGATGGGTGCACCAAAATCTCACAAGTCACCACTAAATAACTTAGGTAACCAAACACCACCTGTTCCTGAAAACCGTATGGAAATAAAATGAAAATGAACTCTAGGATGAATGGCCCAGAGGTATCCCTTTCTGGGGCAAATGCTGGGCCATTGATTTTATATGACTCTCCCACTAAATGGCCTCTCTAGCTTCCCCAAATTTTGTCAATGGAACCGATAGCTCTATATAATAGAGACTTGGCCACCTTTGGTGCCACCTCCGGGGTCATATAGCCATATACAGCCCTGGTGGTCCATTGGTTCCCTCATAATACTCAACACTTTCTGGCCTTACTCAACACAGGTTCTTTGGTCACTTGAATTGCTGGGGATCCTTCCAAAATGAAGCAGAGGATTCTTTTTCACCAAGGTGGATTATGGGCTATAGAAGCAAGGGTATGCAATCCCCTGCCAACCCTCACCATTGAGACCATTACTCTGTGTGATTTTTACCATGGTCATAGCATCCATTAAATTCAACAGCCTGATAATTTGCATTGATGCCCTGACTCAAAGAACAACAAGATGGGTCAAACTAAAAATGGTTGTGTTAATTATTGGAGCCAAATGGACCCCAGTAATACTTTCCATATGGGTGAAATTTGTCAATCCCCGCAAATACATGAATATATTTGGACTCCAAGTCATGGATTCCCAACTCTGATTCCCATTTCCTGAGCACAATCCCCATACTCTATTTCTGTTTCCTTTTTTTTTTTTTTTTTTTTTTGACCCAAATGCAATCCACAAAGAGTTGACACCTGGACCCAGGGCAGGATAATACACTGGGATCCACTGGCCATAGATGGAACAGTAAAATATCCAACATAACTTTTCTATTTTTTCTGGAATGCAGGCACTACCACTTTCTAAGGCTTTCCACAGTTATGATGCATTTAAAGGTTAGCTAATTTCAGGCCCTTCCTAACAAGAAATAAAAGTGTTGGCCTATAGACCCATGCCTACCACCATGTAGATCTTGCAGAAAGGAGAGAAAGATGGCTGTCACTGACCTAGCTATGCCTGATATGGCTGATGGCTTGGATCTGGGACACAGTTTCCTCTACTCAATGCCAGGCCACCAAGGCAGTATTGCACCCACAGTGTCATCTCTATCCACAGTGTACAACTAGTCCTCTACAAAACCATAGACTAGGCATATGAACAGTATCCTGACCAGCCATCAGGATGAACGAAAAATAACGTGGTCCTACACTGGTAGTGCTCCCTGGAGCTACCTTTAGCGTAGTTATGATGATAGACTTTCTGACCTTGACCTGTGCCTCCAAGTCCTGGATTTGGCTCAAGAGTCATACTGGCCCTGGGAGGCCATCGCCACATCCTAGATGATGACTACAGTCCAACCAACCAAAGTATCTCAAAGGATGACCACAGACCAAACAACCACCACCTTCTAGACTCCTGGGTCATAACTCTCTCCTTCCCCATCCTCCTCATTGTGTGCATAAAACCACACTATTAAGACCAGCTTCACTAGAGTTTCCATACTCACCCTAGTAGAACAATGCCCATTACCACCAAGACTAAAACTTTGCCCCCGTGTGCCTCCCGAGGCAAGGCTACTGCTTGAGGCTACCTACCCCCTGTGCTAATCTGTGTGTATTCACAGCTGAAGTTACATCCCAAAGGCGGGACCTCACACAATGCAAGGCCTGCTTCCTGCCCCCACAAGCAGAGCCCCCTCTTATTTGCTGACCTGAAGCTCATGAAACAAACCATAAAGCCATCCATACCAAACGTTATCGTTTTAAGGCCTTGGGTTTTCCTCTATGCTGTCCAGGTCCAGATCGAGGGGATGCTGATGTCTCAGGTCTGGTACCAGGCCCATGATTCCAGGTCAGGCAATTATCCAAATGCATGTGGTCCTATATGTTTTCCTATGCCCACATAGCATAAGCGGACATAATACCCCACACAATAAAGAAACCCTCAGGTAAACTTGAGAGTGGCATGTGCCAGTCTCCTAGATGACTCCCGCCTGCTAAGCTCACTCTTAGAAACCTCACCTGCACATTGCTAACGCTGCTCTTCCTCACTCCACTCACTCCTCACCCGCCCCTCCACTCTGTGGGCTGTCAGAAATTGGTCCGTTTCCCCTCCCCTGACACTATTAAAAACTCCTACAGGGGGGTTCCTTTTCCTGTATATATTTCCAGGTGCTCCACTCCCTCCCCCACGCTTCCCTTTCCCTTCCTCTGGGATGCCCCCACTTTAACTACCCCTGAGAGAATAATACACCTTTGAAATACTTGAGATAATTGCTGGCTCTGGTGTGGAGTGTGCTTGACACTGATACCTTTAAGAAGAGGGGAGCAGCAGACCTCACAGCTAGCCAGGTCGTCGGGCTGTACCACCGTCGATAGGAGAATAAACGCACTGTGATGTATTTGTACAATGGAATACCACTCAGCAATAAAAACAAACAACCTGTCAATACACACAACAAAAAGGATGAATCTCAAAAAAACGTTAAGTTGAGCAAAAGAAGCCTGAAATAAATGAGCACTGTGGTTCAGTTTCTATAAAGTTGTGGAAGAGGCAAAATTAATCTGCGGTAATAGAAATCAGAAAAGGGGTTGGCACTGGAGGGAGGGGTGGGTGGATACTGACTGACTGCAAAGGAACACAAAGGAACTTTCTGGGGCGATTGAAGTCCTCTCTATTCTGATCTGTGTGACAGTTACCAAAGTGAATACATTGGACAAAAATCAACCATCTCTATACTTAACCATTTGAATTTGTGCATTTTTGTGTATGTAATTTATACTCCCAATTTAAAGTGCTGCCAGTATAAGAAAAGCAATAAAAAAAAAAAACTGCTACCCCAACTTACTTTTTGTTTTATATTGTTTTCCGCACTTTTGTTCTCAATCTTTCTGTTTATTTTTATTTATTTATTTAGTTAGTTAGTTATTTATTTATGTAAACGTCTTTCTTGGTTCTCATTTTAAAAATACAACCCGAAGGTCTCTTTTGGATTTTTGGTGAGTTTAGCAGATTCACAATTACATTTACTATAATTATTTTACATTAAGACTTACTCATGCCATATTATTTGGCCATATATGAACAACCCATAGCTCAACAGCCTGAGACATATTTGGAAGCTACAATGAACAGAGCTGGGATGGAACTATATGGGTGATCCTTGTTCCCTGACCAAAGTCAAACTGAACTTGCCAGTTGAGAATTTTCTTATGGATGGAACAAAATAGGACATGCAGCTGCTCTTATGCAATTTTGGATAGTAAGAACTCAGGGGGAACTTACCATAATGTAAATTATGCATATGATAAAGATATCCTAATTAGAACAGTGTTGTGTTGGCTCAAGACAAGATAAATAGATCAACAGAAAAGATCACAAAGCCCAGAGACAGACCTTTGCATGTAGGGAATTTGATAAGTGTAACATTTTTTGGCACTGCAAGTCAGTGTTGCAATGATGAACATTTGATGGGAAGTACATACTTCAAACCCCCCAAATAAAAAGCCCCGCTCCAAAGATGACCACTCTTAAAAGGTTGACGAGTAGCCCTTTAGACTTCTTCTGTGCATTTACACTAGTATTTTTACGCACAGAAATGTATAATTGAGTTTTGCTTTGTGTTACTAAATAATGACAATCCTATATATTATTCCTCAACATTTTATTTATTTATTATTTTTTTTATTATACTTTGAGTTCTAGGGTACATGTGCATAACGTGCAGGTTTGTTACATATGTATACTTGTGCCATGTTGCTGTGCTGCAACCATCAACTCGTCAGCACCCATCAACTCCTCATTTACATCAGGTATAACTCCCAATGCAATCCCTCCCCCCTCCCCCCTCCCCATGATAGGCCCCGCTGTGTGATATTCCCCTTCCTGAGTCCAAGTGATCTCATTGTTCAGTTCCCACCTATGAGTGAGAACATGCGGTGTTTGGTTTTCTGTTCTGGTGATAGTTTGCTAAGAATGATGGTTTCCAGCTGCATCCATGTCCCTACAAAGGACACAAACTCATCCTTTTTTATGGCTGCATAGTATTCCAAGGTGTATATGTGCCACATTTTCTTAATCCAGTCTGTCACTGATGGCCATTTGGGTTGATTCCAAGTCTTTGCTATTGTGAATAGTGCCGCAATAAACATACATGTGCATGTGTCTTTATAGCAGCATGATTTATAATCCTTTGGGTATATACCCAGTAATGGGATGGCTGGGTCATATGGTACATCTAGTTCTAGATCTTTGAGGAATCGCCATACTGTTTTCCATAATGGTTGAACTAGTTTACAATCCCACCAACAGTGTAAAAGTGTTCCTATTTCTCCACATCCTCTCCAGCACCTGTTGTTTCCTGACTTTTTAATGATTGCCATTCTAACTGGTGTGAGATGGTATCTCACTGTGGTTTTGATTTGCATTTCTCTGATGGCCAGTGATGATGAGCATTTTTTCATGTGTCTGTTGGCTGTATGAATGTCTTCTTTTGAGAAGTGTCTGTTCATATCCTTTGCCCACTTTTTGATGGGGTTGTTTGTTTTTTTCTTGTAAATTTGTTTGAGTTCTTTGTAGGTTCTGGATATTAGCCTTTTGTCAGATGAGTAGATTGCAAAAATGTTCTCCCATTCTGTAGGTTGCCTGTTCACTCTGATGGTAGTTTCTTTTGCTGTGCAGAAGCTCTTTAGTTTAATTAGATCCCATTTGTCAATTTTGGCTTTTGCTGCCGTTGCTTTTGGTGTTTTAGACATGAAGTCTTTGCCCATGCCTATGTCCTGAATGGTACTACCTAGGTTTTCCTCTAGGATTTTTATGGTATTAGGTCTAACATTTAAGTCTCTAATCCATCTTGAATTAATTTTCGTATAAGGAGTAAGGAAAGGATCCAGTTTCAGCTTTCTACTTATGGCTAGCCAATTTTCCCAGCACCATTTATTAAATAGGGAATCCTTTCCCCATTTCTTGTTTCTCTCAGGTTTGTGAAAGATCAGATGGCTGTAGATGTGTGGTATTATTTCTGAGGACTCTGTTCTGTTCCATTGGTCTATATCTCTGTTTTGGTACAAGTACCATGCTGTTTTGGTTACTGTAGCCTTGTAGTATAGTTTGAAGTCAGGTAGCGTGATACCTCCAGCTTTGTTCTTTTGACTTAGGATTGTCTTGGAGATGTGGGCTCTTTTTTGGTTCCATATGAACTTTAAAGCAGTTCTTTCCAATTCTGTGAAGAAACTCATTGGTAGCTTGATGGGGATGGCATTGAATCTATAAATTACCTTGGGCAGCATGGCCATTTTCACGATATTGATTCTTCCTATCCATGAGCATGGTATGTTCTTCCATTTGTTTGTGTCCTCTTTTATTTCACTGAGCAGTGGTTTGCAGTTTTCCTTGAAGAGGTCCTTTACATCCCTTGTAAGTTGGATTCCTAGGTATTTTATTCTCTTTGGAGCAATTGTGAATGGAAGTTCATTCCTGATTTGGCTCTCTGTTTGTCTGTTACTGGTGTATAAGAATGCTTGTGATTTTTGCACATTAATTTTGTATCCTGAGACTTTGCTGAAGTTGCTTATCAGCTTAAGGAGATTTTGGGCTGAGACAATGGGATTTTCTAAATATACAATCATGTCATCTGCAAAGAGGGACAATTTGACTTCTTCTTTTCCTAACTGAATACCCTTGATTTCTTTCTCTTGCCTGATTGCCCTAGCCAGAGCATCCAACACTATGTTGAATAGGAGTGGTGAGAGAGGGCATCCCTGTCTTGTGCCAGTTTTCAAAGGGAATTTTTCCAGTTTTTGCCCATTCAGTATGATATTGGCTGTGGGTTTGTCATAAATAGCTCTTATTATTTTGAGGTACGTTCCGTCAATACCGAATTTATTGAGCGTTTTTAGCATGAAGGGCTGTTGAATTTTGTCAAAAGACTTTTCTGCATCTATTGAGATAATCATGTGGTTCTTGTCTTTGGTTCTGTTTATATGCTGGATTATGTTTATTGATTTGCGAATGTTGAACCAGCCTTGCATCCCAGGGATGAAGCCCACTCGATCATGGTGGATAAGCTTTTTGATGTGTTGCTGAATCCGGTTTGCCAGTTTTTTATTGAGGATTTTTGCATCGATGTTCATCAGGGATATTGGTCTAAAATTCTCTTTTTTTGTTGTATCTCTGCCAGGCTTGGGTATCAGGATGATGTTGGCCTCATAAAATGAGTTAGGGAGGATTCCCTCCTTTTCTATTGATTGGAATAGTTTCAGAAGGAATGGTACCAGCTCCTCCTTGTACCTCTGGTAGAATTCGGCTGTGAATCCATCTGGTCCTGGACTTTTTTTGGTTGGTAGGCTATTAATTATTGCCTCAATTTCAGAGCCTGCTATTGGTCTATTCAGGGATTCAACTTCTTCCTGGTTTAGTCTTGGAAGAGTGTAAGTGTCCAGGAAATTATCCATTTCTTCTAGATTTTACAGTTTATTTGCATAGAGGTGTTTATAGTATTCTCTGATGGTAGTTTGTATTTCTGTGGGGTCGGTGGTGATATCCCCTTTATCATTTTTTATTGCGTCAATTTGATTCTTCTCTCTTTTCTTCTTTATTAGTCTTGCTAGCGGTCTGTCAATTTTGTTGATCTTTTCAAAAAACCAACTCCTGGATTCATTGATTTCTTTGGAGGGTTTTTTTGTGTTTCTTTCTCCTTCAGTTCTGCTCTGATCTTAGTTATTTCTTGCCTTCTGCTAGCTTTCGAATGTGTTTGCTCTTGCTTCTCTAGTTCTTTTAATTGTGATGTTAGAGTGTCAATTTTAGATCTTTCCTGCTTTCTCTTGTGGGCATTTAGTGCTATAAATTTCCCACTACACACTGCTTTAAATGTGTCCCAGAGATTCTGGTATGTTGTATCTTTGTTCTCATTGGTTTCAAAGAACATCTTTATTTCTGCCTTCATTTCATTATGTACCCAGTAGTCATTCAGGAGCAGGTTGTTCAGTTTCCATGTAGTTGAGCGGTTTTGATTGAGTTTCTTAGTCCTGAGTTCTAGTTTGATTGCACTGTGGTCTGAGAGACAGTTTGTTATAATTTCTGTTCTTGTACATTTGCTGAGGATTGCTTTACTTCCAATTATGTGGTCAATTTTGGAATAAGTGCGATGTGGTGCTGAGAAGAATGCATATTCTGTTGATTTGGGGTGGAGAGTTCTATAGATGTCTATTAGGTCTGCTTGCTGCAGAGATGAGTTCAATTCCTGGATATCCTTGTTAACTTTCTGTCTCGTTGATCTGTCTAATGTTGACAGTGGAGTGTTGAAGTCTCCCATTATTATTGTATGGGAGTCTAAGTCTCTTTGTAAGTCTCTAAGGACTTGCTTGATGAATCTGGGTGCTCCTGTATTGGGTGCATATATATTTAGGATAGTTAGCTCTTCCTGTTGAATTGATCCCTTTACCATTAGGTAATGGCCTTCTTTGTCTCTTTTGATCTTTGATGGTTTAAAGTCTGTTTTATCAGAGACTAGTATTGCAACCCCTGCTTTTTTTTTGTTCTCCATTTGCTTGGTAAATCTTCCTCCATCCCTTTATTTTGAGCCTATGTATGTCTCTGCATGTGAGATGGGTCTCCTGAATACAGCAGACCGATGGGTCTTGACTCTTTATCCAGTTTGCCAGTCTGTGTCTTTTAATTGGAGCATTTAGTCCATTTACATTTAAGGTTAATAATATTATGTGTGAACTTGATCCTGCCATTATGATATTAACTGGTTATTTTGCTCGTTAGTTGATGCAGTTTCTTCCTAGCCTCAATGGTCTTTACATTTTGGCATGTTTTTGCAATGGCTGGTACCGGTTGTTCCTTTCCATCTTGAGTGCTTCCTTCAGGGTCTCTTGTAAGGCAGGCCTAGTGGTGACAAAATCTCTAAGCATTTGCTTATCTGTAAAGGATTTTATTTCTCCTTCACTTATGAAACTTAGTTTGGTTGGATATGAAATTCTGGGTTTAAAATTCTTTTCTTTAAGATTGTTGAATATTGGCCCCCACTCTCTTCTGGCTTGGAGAGTTTCTGCCGAGAGATCTGCTGTTAGTCTGATGGGCTTCCCTTTGTGGGTAACCCGACCTTTCTCTCTGGCTGCCCTTAAGATTTTTTCCTTCATTTCAACTTTGGTGAATCTGGCAATTATGTGTCTTGGAGTTGCTCTTCTCGAGGAGTATCTTTGTGGCGTTCTCTGTATTTCCTGGATTTGAATGTTGGCCTGCCCTACTAGGTTGGGGAAGTTCTCCTGGATGATATCCTGAAGAGTGTTTTCCAACTTGGTTCCATTTTCCCCCTCACTTTCAGGCACCCCTATCAGACGTAGATTTGGTCTTTTTACATAATCCCATACTTCTTGCAGGCTTTGTTCATTTCTTTTTCTTCTTTTTTCTTTTGGTTTCTCTTCTCGCTTCATTTCATTCATTTGATCCTCAATCGCTGATACTCTTTCTTCCAGTTGATCGAGTCGGTTACTGAAGCTTGTGCATTTGTCACGTATTTCTCGTGTCATGGTTTTCATCTCTTTCATTTCGTTTATGACTTTCTCTGCATTAATTACTCTAGCCATCAATTCTTCCACTTTTTTTTCAAGATTTTTAGTTTCTTTGTGCTGGGTACGTAATTCCTCCTTTAGCTCTGAGAAGTTTGATGGACTGAAGCCTTCTTCTCTCATCTCATCAAAGTCATTCCCTGTCCAGCTTTGATCCGTTGCTGGCGATGAGCTGTGTTCCTTTGGAGGGGGAGATGTGCTCTTATTTTTTGAATTTCCAGCTTTTCTGCCCTGCTTTTTCCCCATCTTTGTGGTTTTATCTGCCTCTGGTCTTTGATGATGGTGACGTACTGATGGGGTTTTGGTGTAGGTGTCCTTCCTGTTTGATAGTTTTCCTTCTAACAGTCAGGACCCTCAGCTGTAGGTCTGTTGGAGATTGCTTGAGGTCCACTCCAGACCCTGTTTGCCTGGGTGTCAGCAGCAGAGGGTTAGTTGAAAATACAGAAATCACCGGTCTTCTGTGTCTCTCGCGCTGGGAGTTGGAGACTGGAGCTGTTCCTATTCGGCCATCTTGCTCCGCCTCCCTCAACATTTTAAAACTCAAGAATAGATGTTTTTTCACGTCATACCTGTATATCTTCCTTAATCTGTCAACTTACACACGGTAGTTAGTCACAGTGTAGTTTTTAAAAAGCATTCTTACTGATGAATATTTCTGTCATTTTCAATTTTGGTAACCATTATATACAAGACAGCAATGACAATTCTTGCACACATCTCCTTGTGCATAGGATTGGGTGGTTCTCTAGGATTAGGGTCGCCAGAGTTAGCAAATAAAAGTACAGGAAACCCAGTTACCTTTGAATTTCCCATAAGCAATGAATAATTTCTTAGCATTTAGTAAGTGTTTTAGCACAAGAATGTCTCAAATATTGCATACAGGACACACTTATACTAAAAAAGTGTTTGCTGTGAATCTGAAGTTCAAGCTTAACTGGGAGTCCATTATTTTATTTGGTACCAATATGAAGGATGAATACCTGTAAGTGAATTTTTGTTGTTGAGTGTATATGCATTTAATATTGTGCAGCTGATTGAAAGTCTTTACAATGGCGTTTTGCCATATTTGATATTAATCTACTTAAAAGATGGATTTGCTGTATGTTGAGTAAAGAATTGTATCTCTTTGTTGTTTTATGAGTATTTCCCTGATTGCTGGTGGAATCAAAGAATTTTCTTTTTTCGATTCTCCTGCATCAGCCTCCCGAGTGGCTGGGATTACACGCACACACCACCACGCCTAATTTTTGTATTTTTAGTCGAGGCAGGATTTCACCATGTTGGCCAGGCTGGTCTTGAACTCCTGACCTCAAGAGATCTGTCCGCCTCAGCCTCCCAAAATGCTGGGATTACAGGTGTGAGCCATTGTGCCCGACCTGAAGATTTTGTTGTTTGTTTGTTTTTTATTATTATAGTTTAAGTTCTGGGGTACATGTGCACAACATGCAGGTTTGTTGGCCATCTGAATTTCTGACTCTGGGGAGTAGGTTCATATGTTTTGCCCATTTTCTACATTTTCTTTACTTTTTTAGAGCAGGCTAGCATGGGCAGTGTGTAGGGTGGTAAAGGGAGGCAGGGCATAGGCCTATGCTGCTGCAGAGAGAAGCAGAGAGAGAGCATGAGGAGAAGGAAGCTTGAATGCATCACTCAGTCTGAGTATGCCTAGCAAGCACACTGCTCTCAGCTTGGGTCATCCTCTGGCAGTCCCTCTTCAAAAGTGTAAAGCATTTTGGCCTTGGCTTTTCCTCTTTCCTTGGCCTACAGAGGCCCTCTCAGGTCTGTCTGTGGACACAGTAGTGGATTGGATAGCTTTTTGGTGAGGTTGGGTGACTTTCTCATGGGGAGAACAGAGAGCAGTTGTGAGCAAATACTACAGTGGGGAGCGATCCAGGGAACAGAGCTCTTCTTCACCTCACAGGCTAAAACCCTCCACATAACCAGCAGTTGGGTTCAGTGGGCAATGTAGAGAGGATTCTATAGTACTTACAGTATCTTAATGAGAGTCTGCAGCCAAAGACTCACCAGTTACAGTTTTTGTTTTGTTTTGTTTTGTTTTGTTTTGTTTTGAGACAGAGTCTCGCTCTGTCACCAAGCTGGAGTGCAGCAGCACAATCTCAGCTCACTGCAGCCTCTGCCTCACAGGTTCAAGCGATTCTCTTGCCTCAGCCTCCCGAGTAGCTGGGACTACAGGCACGCGCTACCACGCCCAGCTAATTTTTGTATTTTTAGTAGAGACGGGATTTCACCATGTTGGCCAGGATGGTCTCGATCTCCCGACCTCGTGATCCGTGTGCCTCAGCCTCCCAAAGTGCCGGGATTACAGGCAAGAGCCACCGCGCCCCGCCCATTGCAATGATTTCTAATGCATATCTCTTGTTTCTGTTGTCTGCATTTTCCAGGCTTCTTTAAATATAAAAAGCCCTTATGGAAGAAAAACCATGTGAATAATTTGATCGATAATGACAAGACATTTGATGCAATTTAAAGTACATTGGCAAAGAAGAATAAGAGGAAGAAGATGAAGGAGAGGGAGGAGGAGTTGGCGGCAAAGGTGAAGAAGAAAGCCTGCTAAAAAGTTTGGTTCACAGGGAAACATCTCCAGGTTGATAAGTGGTATGTGAGTCGGGGCCCAATCAAGAGAGAGAAACCATGCAGGTTATTTGGACAGAGCACAGTGAATACAAAACATAGCTAAGGGGTAGAAGGAGGTTACCTACTAAAAGGCGTAAAAGAGAACTTAGAGAACTTTAAGGGGTCCAGGAGTAGCAGTTGCAATAGAGCAGCTACTACCTCTAGGATGAGGAATAGCAGGCAATAAAGGAGTAGGAGAGTTCACCGTCCCTCCCCAGCTGAGAATCAGACCTCTTTGAAGAGGATGTGGCTGCCAAAAGAACTTGCAGCCTGCCAGTGGTGTGGAAACTTACCAGAGAGTGTGGGCCTTTGCTAGTCTGTGGAAGAGACCACCAAGGCAGGAAGGTGGTGGGCGGTGGTCGTGCATGCGAAGGCTGGAGCTGCTCAGAGGCAACTGATAGTAGGGAGATCATGGTCTGGAGGTGCAGCTGGAGCTTGCCTGCACTGGTCTCTGATCTCCTTCAGTGAATATCATCAAACGGGAGACTGCTACTAGGAGGAGGGACAAATTTTCCTGCTGGGATTTGTAGAGTCACCCCCAGTGCTCTCTATGGCCAGAGCCTAACATTCTGTTAGCTGGCATAGGAGAAAGATTCACAAGGATCACCTCTAGTGTGACAAAGCAGGGCAAAGAAGGAGTAACTTGGACTTGACAGACAATATGTTGATAAATGTCACAATCGATATCCGAAACCAACAACATATTTACCCCAAATGAACAGAGTACTTTCCGCGAAGAGCGGGAACAAGGACAACAAAAAAGTTTCACATCACCACTATTAGCTAACAGGGTACCACGGTCCTAGTCAGCGTGATAAGAAAAGGGAAAATGAATATTGTATTAACAATATGCAGAGATTGTGATTGCCTACCTAGAAAACGTGCGAGAATCCACTGAAAAAGCATTCTGATTAAGGAGAGGTGATATTAAGATGGCCGTATGCCCCAAAGTATACAAAACCAGGAGGCTTCCTGTATGTCAGAAATAAGTAATTAGAAGACATAATGGGAAATACACAATTCATAGCAGCAATGAAACTAAAAAGACTGCCAAACTTAAAGACAAACGTAAGAATTATGCAAAAGCTATATAAAGCAAACTAAAAGGTGACTGAAGTATTCTGATTAAAAAGCAGAATCAATGGAAGAAGATGAAGAACATGCTATATTTTGTGGCTGAGGAGCCTCCATCTTCTCGTGTTAGTGAGATGTTATTTATTCTCACAGTAAACTATAAGTCCTAAGAAATTCTAGTTAAAATTCAAGCCAGGGATTTTTTTTTAACTTGAAAACTTTGATTTTGAAGTTCTTATAGAGGACAACATTTTCCAAAATATTTTGAAAAAATTTTGTAAAAGAAGAATAGTGAGGGGAGAATTAGTTCTACTCACACAAAAACAATTTCTAAATCTTTACAGCAGAATTAGCAACAACAGAATTTAGATCAATGGAAGAAATTTGAAGTGCAAGCGTGGACATTATATGGAAATTTAGTACATGTTATTGCAAAGTATAACAATTGCTATATAAAAGTCGACCGTAAGCCGGGCGCGGTGGCTCACGCCTGTAATCTCAGCACTTTGGGAGGCCGAGGAGGGCGGATCACGAGGTCAGGAGATGGAGACCATCCTGGCTAACACGGTGAAACCCTGTCTCTACTAAATATACAAAAAATTAGCCGGGCCTGGTGGCGGGCGCCTGTAGTCCCAGCTACTCGGGAGGCTGAGACAGGACAATGGCGTGAACCCGGGAGGCAGAGCTTGCAGTGAGCCGAGATTGCACCACTGCACTCCAGCCTGGGCGACAGAGCCAGACTCCGTGTCAAAAAAAAAAAAAAAAGTCACCATAATCCCAGCACTTTGGGAGGCTAAGGAAGGCGGGCTTGAGGTCAGGCGTTCAAGACCAGCCTGGCCAACAGGGCAAAACCCCGTCTCTACTAAAAGTGCAAATATTAGCCGGGCGTGATGGCAGGCGCCTGTAATCCTAGCTACTCAGGAGGCTGAGGCAGGAGAAGCTTGAACTCAGGAGGCGGAGGTTGCAGTGAGCCGAGATCGCACCACTACACTCCAGCCTGAGTGACAAGAGCGAGACTCCTTAACAACAACAACAACAACGTGACCGTTTTGTTATGTGTGAGGAGGCTGTGCTGGTTACTGTCTAGAAAGGTTAGGATGAAAGAAAGGAATGCTAAGTTGTACCACATGATACAATAAGAGAACGCACTTGCTGGAGTGGAGGAGTCTTCTTGCTATTTATTTGCAGGCTTCCTAGCGGCTGACCTCAAAGCAGGAGTCCATTTAAGGTCCCCAAATCTCAGATGAGAGTTGAAATGGGAGCGCGCTCTGTAGAGAAAGGATGAGGCGCAGTGACATGGGAGTAAGAGAAGTAAGAAGAGGATGTCATTATGCGAATGGTGGTTTGGAAAGTCAGATTACAATTAACAATAACTTTCCAGACTGTGTAGGAGAGAAATAATACACAAGAGAACTGATGTTGTGCACCCCAGATCCACTGATCATAAAGAAAAGGAAACATATCTTCAGTTCTCCATGGAGGTCACTTGTTTCCCGGGTCCTTCCTCCACATCTCGATGACCACACGGTGCAAGCAATGTAGATACGATGTACGCTATAATAATGAAACGAACGCAAAGGAAAACTCACTAAGTGGTTACTCTAGGCCAGGCACTGAGCAAAGCAGCTTCAGGTAGATGATCTGAAGAGGAAGCTGCAGAGGCAGCCGCCGGACAGAAATGCCTACGCTCTTAGGGAGTATTCTCCACAGGAGAGAAGGAGGGATACGAAGATAATCCAGAATGATCGGATTCATCACAACAGGTAACAGTCATTAAGCGCTTCCACTGGGCCTGGCTTCTAGGCTTATGGTCTCTTTCAAGCCTCACATGAGCAGCCCCACCTCTGGGAGCAGCGCCCCCGCATCCCTCAGGCTCTAGCCTGCGGTACTGTTTTCTGCCAGAAGAGGCACTGCGGGGCGGCGCCCGCCCATTCCCACAGCTCCGGGAAGACCCGGGCGGCGGAGGCTTAGCCCCCTCCCCTCCGGCTTCCTCCTCTTCCTCCTGCCGGTCTGAGGGCGGCGGTCTCCAACTCAAGACCCTGGGGCTCCGGGTCTTCTCAGCAGCCGCCGCAGCAGCCGCGGCGACGTCACTGTCCTCGCGGCCTGGCACACAGCGCTCAGGCCGCCGAATGCCCGTGGACGCGCATCTCTTCCCAGAGTTCCTGCTTCCTGGGCCAGCCAAAGCCGCAGGTGAGAACGTCCGCGGTAGAGGTGACACCCAGGGCCTGCGGGTCTCAGAGGCCCGGTGGCCTCCTCCTCTCCTCCTTGCCTAAGAAACCCCCATGGGGGCGCCTGCAGCGGGGACAGCAAGTGCTCCCCGGAGCCCTGGGAGCACTTCTTCTGAGGCGTGGAGCCCCTGCTCAGGTGCTTCTGAAAGTTCCTTTGTAGACCCCAGAAACCCCTAGGCAACTGTCTGCCCCGCCCCGCGCCCCCGCCGCCCCCGCAGCCTCCCGCCCCCGCCCCCGCAGTACCCCGCGGGCCCCCAACATCCCCGATGCGCATGCCCAGGGGCCCTGTGAGCTAGAAAGTAGCTGAGCTGGTGCAGTACCTGCTGGTTAAGAACCGGAAGACGGTGGCGATCAAAAGGGCAGACATGCTGAAGTATGTCATCAAAAGGTACAGGAGCTTCCTCCCTGAGATTTTCAAGGAAGCCTCTGACCTCCCCGAGTTAGTCTTTGGGTTCTATCTGAAGGAACTTGATTCAGCAGAGCACTCCTATGTCTTGATCAGAAAAATCGATCCTGCCCTGGTTTGGGGCCTGACAGGCGACCAGGGCACACCAAAGACCCGGCTCCTGATGATTACTCTGGACTCCATCTTCATGCAGGCCAGCTGTGTCCCCGAGGAGGTGGTCTGGGAGGTGTTGAGGGTGTTGGAGGCACATTTCGTCTAAAAAGCATTTCGTCTTTGGGGAGTCCGTGAAGCTCATCACCAAAGCTAGTGTGCAGCAGAAGTACCTGGTGCACAAATAGGTGTCCCACAGTAATCCCACGCTCTAGGTATTCTTGTGGGGGCTCTCAAAGGAAACAAGACAGATGGAAGTCCCGAAGTTTGTGACCAAAGTGAAGGACACCCACCCCGGTTCCTTTCCGTGGCAGTAAATGAGGCATTGAGAGAAGAGGAGGAGATACCCCGTGCCCGAGATGGCAGCTGCCGTTGGTGACGTGACAAGTGGCAGTGTTAGTGCCAGTTCCAGTTCCAGGGCCTATGCCATGGCTGAAGCAAGCATCAGCACCAGCACCAATGCAAGTGCCAGTTGCCAGTGCCAGGGCTAGAGCCATGGCTGGAGCAATTATCAGTACCCGGGACAGTGCCAGGGTGGTTGCAATCTCAGGCTAGCGTCAGGGACTCCTCCTGCCAGCAGTGAAGGCTGAGGCTGAGTCTTCACTTTGTTTTGCTGTAGATAGTCAAAAGGGCCCCACAGCAGTGGGCGCTGGGGTCCTGACTTTTCGAGAGTCGAAGGGTAGAGTGGGGTTAGGGAGAACCTGCCGCCCATGGTATCTGTGTTCCAGTTCTATTTGTGTTTCTCAGTGATTTAGCTTTCAATTTGCATATTGCAAAGTTTTGTTTGCCTTAATTAACTTGTTTTATAATGACGATCAATTTACAGGAAGTAAACTGGTTAAAACTACATGATGGCAGAATTGTATCAAAGTTGGAACAAACGCCATCCTTAAGCATTTTTTCAAAATCCTTTGTTCCATAGACACTTGATTGAGTACTTAAGTTGAACATCTAGGTTTATGAATGACATTGGTCAAATGTTTTATTTTTCTCTGTTTCGGTTTTAGCAGGAGAGATTTGCTGTTTCATAAAAGAAATTGGGAGACTATCTCATTTTATGCCTGTAACTTATTATAGCATTGGAATAAGCTGTTCTTTGAAGGTTTGAGAGACTTTACCAGTACAATCCTTCCCCCCCTCCAAATATAAAAAGATAAAATAAAAAGCCGGTCAGTGTCTGTTGCACAAAATTACAACCGCTCTCTGCTTGTATTTGCCTAGTGCTCCAGAATGTAGGGAAAAATAAAAATTCAATGAATTAGACACCTTGCTCATCGACTCATTTATTCAACATACATTTACTGACTACCTACTATATGTGAGGCACTGTGCCGGGCGCTGCAGATACAGGAATGCACCAGACTCAGCCTCTGCCCCACATCTGAGAGTCTAGATGGGGCTGTCATGTAAGTAAATCAGCCAGATGTGGCAGTTTGATGTATTAATTGCTGGGATGAGGATAAGGACCAGGTGGTATGGGAGCCTAGAGGTGAGACACTTAACCCTGGGTGGCGGATGTCTGGGAACAAGGAGGGCTACCCTGTAGTGAGATGCCATCTGAGATCTGAAGCACTGAAGGAGTAGTAAGTGCAGTGTGTCCCCGAGGCAGGGTATTGTGGGCGTCGGGAGCAATCCATGTTCTTCAGTGGAACTGGAAGGTTAGAATTTCGGGAGACTGGGGAGAGGATCTGGGGGTGGGGACCTGTACAGGAGCCATGATCCTCAGTTGGTGGACTTCATGGCTGAGAGATTAAAAAATAATAATAATAAAATACACGTGTAGTGGAAAGTGACTCTTTGGAAAGCAGCTGCTCTTGGCTCTTGGATGAGCCAGAGAAAAGACTCCACCTGTGGCATGCCTAGAAGCTGTCCTGGACTCTTGTCCCTGTGCAGTTTCCACAGTGCACACAGCAGGTGCTTTATATTCAGCATCCGTAAGGAGCGATGGGCAAGAGGGTAAGTGTTGCCCTCACCGGAGCTGATTCCCAGAAGCCACTGAGCAGATGTTCGCCCCTGAAGCCTGGGAGAGACAGAGCTCAGTGGGTTATATGACTACAGTTAGTTGTTGTTGTTTTAAGAAACAAAGGCCTAGATGTTAGAATGGATAAGTTACCCTGTTTATATCAAGGGAAAACTGTTTGTCGGGGTGAGAGAGAAGTCTAGACTAGCCTGGAGCGAAGCCAGGAAGAGCCTTGATGGCTCTAACCTGATTTGGGGGGCCCAGGAAGCTATGGAGGTTTCCTGAGCAAGGAAGGATCTGATGAAGGCCAAACCCTACCAAAATTACAGTGGCCAGCACCAGCGTGGTTTTCAAAGGACCAGTATTCTCCATGCCTTAGAATGGTCCTGGTGGGTATAGTGATCATAATAACTAGCCTAAAATTATCTTCAGTTCTTAGAGATTGACGTGCATGTTTTACATCCCTGCCCGTTGGCCTTGCACAGCCTTTTTGTGCCCTTCGTCACAAACACCGTGGGATCCTGGCACCAGTTCTCTCAGGGCCTACCCTAGGATATGTAGGATCCAGATAATATTACGTTGTAACCCCTCACTCGCATTCCTCTGCTGGCGTCAAGGAAAGGCTGGAGGTGGTGGTGGTGGTGGTGGTGGGGTGGTGCAGCGGGGGTGGAGGTATCATAATATGAAAACATGCAATCTGAGGTGAATGGGGAAAGGGTTTTGGAAGGGCTCTGTCTTAGTTTGGGGTGGGGATAGTGGGAGCCGATTATGTGTACCTCAATCTGAGGCCTTTCCTCCAAATCCCAAGCCACCTGCTCTCCATTTGAAGCCAATAAACATTGTCAGGTATGAAGGGTGTATGCATTTGGGCAGGGAGAGATGATACTTTTTCTGCGTTGTTACACTGAATTGCCCTCCTCAAGGCCATAGCAAGATACCTGTGGAAAAAGCATTGTCTATAGGCCACAGTCCTAACAGATACTTAGGAACAAGCAATGCTGTCCCATGACTATAACCACATACATGAGCCCAGATACGTATATATGTCTTAAGCTCCTCTCCATCTCCAACAGCCAACCCTATCCCAACTAAATAATTTTCTCAAGAGGTGTAAAAAGATCTTGACCCATAAAACCACCAAACACTTCCAGATTTATTTCAGTCTTAATGAGAGAGAAGCAAGAGAGTGTGCCAGCAGGGAGGATGGGTCAGCCTCCTGTGGGAGTGGGTCCTCGAGAGTGTTGCTCTCCCCTGGGCATGCTGAGACACTAGAGCTGCCCAGCCTGCAAAGCCGAGAAGCCCACTCTGGGAGCACCAGTGGGACTCAGCTCCTCATTCAGAAAGTAAGCAGATCAAAGTAATTTGACGTGGGCCCTTATGAGGGCCTCCCACCCATTACTGTGTGTCTGAAAGGCCCGCCGTCTCTCCATTGACCTTGGTGATTGCTTGTGTTGCAATTTCTAACAGGTTAAAGGAAGAAGTATGCTGCAACCCCCTTTGCAGAATTCTCCTGCTGATACTATGTTGCAGCACATATCAAGGTCACCTTAGGAGGGCAAAAGAAAAAAGAATGAAGCCCTCCTCTTATGAAAACGAACAATGCGTAGTTGAAGACGAGGCCGTCTGTTGGAAGGGCTCTCTGTCTTGCGGTGGCGTAGGGGGGCCTGGGAACTCTTTGTCAGTATAGGGGTTAACGCCTTTTCTGAGATCCACAGATTCTTCCTCCACATGACCCTCCCACCTCTGCCCGTAAACACCGCCCAGTTTTCCTCAGCTATGAAGATGGTGTGCATTGCTAGGGGAAAGAGAGATGTTATTCCGTCCTCATTCCTGCATGTGAGATGTTAATCCGTCCTCATTCCTGCATGTAAGTGCCTCACCAGGGTCAGAGCCGCCAGCTGTGGAAAATTCATTGACTGGCCACAGCCCATTGCCACCAGGACCCAGGAACAAGCAGCGCTGCCTCGAGGAGGAGGGCGGACAGCCTAAGGAAGATGCTAGCTCTCTCCCTCTACAACCCCACCGCTGCCAAAGCTGACCACCCCCAGTTCACCCGACGTGTTGAAAGTTCCATCAAATGCCACAAAGCAAAAACAGTCAAGCGTGCCAGCATTTATTTCAGGTCCGGTGACTGGGACTCTGCGGCGAGTTAGGGGCATGGAGCATCAGAAGGGGCTTGGTCACCGTTCACGGCTCTGTGTCTGTGGCTTCGGTGGTCTCAGATTCTGAGTGTCTGGTATCCTCCCCTAGGGAGGAAAGCAGAGTGACAAGTAGACCCTTGGGAGCCTTGGGGATTTCTGGCTTGGCCTGAGGTTCTCTTGGTGGAAGAGGAAGGGGAGGCGGATGGGCTTGGTGGTGAGCATTGAGAGAGGCAGGGGTTGGCTCCGAAGGAGCTCTCGCCTGAAGCACTTGGTGAAACATGCCAGGGCTCTCTGGAACCGGCTCCTCCAAGACCCTCGCAGAAGAGCAGGTTCCCTGGGCAAGGCTGTGCCACTGGATGGGTCCTCCGTGGCATCAGACGCAGCCACCCATTCCTCAGCGTCTTTTTGTGGCCCTTTCACATTCTAAAAGCCAGAATAAATAGCCAGATCCTAACGGTCCCTCCCATCCCTGGCTTCCTTCACCCCATCCAATAACTGTTGTGTGCATCTCTGGCCCTCTTCCAGGGGCTGGGGATGCAGCAGTGACCTGCACAGACCAAAGCCCAGCCTCCTAGGGGACATTCCAGAACAATGGAGGGAAGCCAGACTCACCAGGTCAGCAGGTGGAAGGAAGGGAGTGAAGATCATGCTTCCGGGAGTGTGTGATGTGCCGGTAGGGACCAGCAGGACTTCATTGAAGACATCGGCGAAGCTCATCACTCTGCCGGGTGTAAAGAGGCCGAAGGCCTGCCCCCTCCACACCCCATTCAGCCCCTCTGCCCCTGCCTCATCGTCCCTCCCTCCTACAGCCTTGTGCTCCAGTAGGGGATACATTTTTGGTATGTCACATTCGGTCTGTTCCTGTGTTTCTTACTCCCACTCCTCCAATCTTTCTTTCCTTTGTTTCTTCCTCCTGGCCCTCCCAGCAGGCTCGAGTCACGTTTCTGCTTGCCGAGCAAAACAACCCCGAGGGTCCTCCTCGAGAGAGCATGATGTGTAGAGGTCTTCTACAGGTAGTTCATTGTATTTGGCAATGAATGATTCATTGCATGCCAAGGTCGCCCATGGTCCTAGTTTGCCATGAGTGGGACCATTCCAGGTTTAAAACTTAAAGGCCCCTGTCCTGGGAAAGCTCTCAGTCCCAGGGAAACTGGAACGGTTGGTCACCCTACTTCATTCATGTGGACACTATTGTCACATTACTGTGCACTGTTTTTCTCACATTTAATAGTTGAACCTTACAGATGAAATTGTAAGAGTGATCCTGATACATAAGACGTAGACATTTATGAGTAATCGGTGTGTATTGAAGGCTCTTTATATCTTCATAGTGTGGAGGTAAATGCAGCATTGTGTGTTTGCCCCCAAATACATATCCACCAAAAGCCTATGATTGGACCTCAGCCATCACATCTGCTCTTGGGGTGTCACCCCAGAGTTCTAGATGGACCCAGAATTGCAGAGAGACAAGGGCAGGGGAGGGAGCCGGGAAAGAGGTTAACATGACCGCAGATGCTGCAAATGGGATTCACACGAAGATGTCCTTGCCAACAGCCAGGCCATCGCTGGCTTTGTAAGGTAATGGGATGATCAACATTAGAGGTGTTGAAGCACAGCCTGAGCGGTCACTTGTACAGTATGCTGCAGAGAGGAGGGTTCAAATGGTTTCAGACAGCCCTGTGATTCATAGGATTCGTGTGCAAATCAGAGGTAAAGAGCCCTTAGCTTTCATGTAAAGACATAATTCCCCCTGATGTGTACAAAATCCTGTGAATTTCCAGGCAAGTGTTGTGAAATACTTAGAAATTCCTCCAAGAAGTGAGCAGGTCTCACTGTCTGTCCTATCTCCCCTTTCTCTCCTTCAATCTACCCCAGTTAGATTTTCTCCTACACCACTCCACTGAAACTTAGGAGTTAATTGAGCATGAAGCAATGAACAAGTGCAAGTAGTGTTTCTTATAGTTGTATATGACTAGCTATGTGATTCGAATGAACAAACCAGCAAGTTGTGTTTAAATGCTTGATAAAAGCTGGGTTTAAATTGTTACCTTAAAAATGGATAGAAATGAAGACCCAAATAACTACACTGTCATCTCCCAGCACAACTTTCATTCTCATATAAAGAAAGTCGTTTTCTAAGTAGGAAGGTTGTTCCAAAGTGCTGGAAATTCCCAGGAAGAAAGGCCCAGATTTTGTGGAGCTTCCACCTGTCTCCTTGTAGACGCAGCCAACTGCCACCAGGTGGCAGAACAAGACGAGAAAAACTGCCCCACGCAGTCCCTGAGCCCCTTCTGAGGCAGTTTTTGGGTGAGTTTTCTCAGGGGCCGGAATCAGTCCTGGGGAACCATCCCAAGGATCTGACCTCTTAAGATATTCCAGGGTGCACCCAGGGCCTTGTCCAGGGTTTCTGACATCTATGATGACGCTTAAGGCGGTGACATCGATCAGCAGGGCCTCTGGGCTGGGAGACCCAATTCACCTCCTCCTTAGTAACCCTGGGATGTGGTAGTAGGTGGCTTTAGGCAGGATGCGGGGCCAGTTGTATCTGTCAGTGTGTCAAGGTAGTGACATCTGTGATTCTGCAGGGACATTTGGACAGCAGAGAATCAGAAACGCCAGAAAGTGAGGGTCTGCAACAAAAAACCTTGCCAACTGCTGTGGACTGAATTGCGTTCCCCCACTCTGCAATTAATACATTGAAGCCCTGACCGTGTATGGGACTGTATCTGGAGCTAGAGCCTTTAGGAGGCAATTAAGGTTAAATGAGGTCATAAGGGTGGAGCCCTGCTCCGACAGGATCAGTGTCCTTATGAGAAGAGACGCCACAGGGCTCATTGTACGTGTCATATCTCGAGGTAGTGACAACTGTGCTTCTGCAGGGACATTTGGGCAGCAGGGATGTCTCCTCTTCTCTGCACTGCATGCACCCAGGAAAGGCCATGTGACGTCTTAGCAAGGAGGAGGCAAACCATGAGGAGAGCCTTCAGCAGAAACCAAATCGGCTAGCACCTTGATCTTGGCCTTCCCAGCTGGCAGAACTGCGAGAAAATAAATGTCTGTTGTTTAAGTCACCCAGCCTGTGACATTTTGTTACGGCAGCCCGAGAAGACTAATATACCAACCTAGTGATTTTTCAAAGAAATGAGACCCGGGCTGGCCCAGGAGGCCAGGCTGCTCAGTCCCCGAAGCCTGATGGCGGGTGAGGTGGACAACCCTGTTGTCCCGCCCAGTAACATTTCCTTTTCTTTCTGAATCTCCTCTGAGAAAATAAGCTGCCTCTGTGCAACTGCCTTGAATGGACCCAGAGTTCTGCAAAGAGTCAGGGAGGGGCTATGAGTGATGGTGATAAGACCCGCCCCACACCACCCTGCAGATGGATGGGATTTATATCGAGAAAGGCTACCATGTCAGCCCCCAGCTTTATACCATGTCTCCCTCAGCTGAGATTAAACAAGTGTGTAGGGATTCAAGAAAAAGTTGATATTTTAAATTTGGAGTGGATGTTACAGGGAGTAGGGGTCAACTGGATTTTGCCAGCCCCGAGATTGAACTGGATAAATTACAGGTAAATTATATGTGTGAAAGCACTGGGTACGTGAGAGGATCTCAATACAATTTTGTTGACTTGCAAGCGAGTTTCGCAGAAGCTCCTGCAAGAGGGGAAGTGATTCTTATGATTACAAACAATAACAGTTTCTTTTTATTAAAGACCTAGTAAGTACAGGTATATCACCTGTTTACAATATTGTCTTATTTATGCAAATAATCCTTGTGTCCGAAAACAACACAGATAAAACGGTAGTCTCCCTTGTCCACCCCTCTCCGTCACCAACCCCTCAGTAATGGTTTAATATGTTTCCTCAAAAATTCCTCAATCAATGCATTTACATACACATACATGCACTAATAGAAACCTATGCTTGTCTTTTATGGGGCCATAAGATACATACTGGCTCATGATGCACGTATTGTGTGGCACTTGATTTTTGCATTTTACAGCAAGTCTGGGTGAACTTCTCCTGTCAGTTCATGGAGAACTGTCTCATCATTTTAAACTTCTACACAGTGTTCTAAGTGATATGCCATAATTCTTTAACTACTTTCACACACAACGACCTTCACATTTTTCCCCAGCTTTTAAAGTTCTCAAAAGTTTTTCCAATATCTTTGTTCGCAGAGGATGTGTTGCCCTAGAAGAGATACACAGAAATGGAATTCTGGCACAAAACCCTAGAAATATTTCAACACTGAGTAACCATTGATAAATGGATCTGAAAAGAGGTGGCAGCAATTTCTTCTCAGGAGCAGTGTAGGATAGTGTTCATTGTCCTTCACCGTCTCTCTTGATGTTATTTGTCCCTTGAAATATTTGCTAATCTGGTGGTTGATATATGAAAGGTTTTGAGACAAAGCCTTCCTTACAGAATCTGTGAAGGTCCAGGACTGGTCATGTCTGCAAGCCCATACTCAGATGTCGCCTCCAGTGGGCCGGTTGGGGAGAGGCCGAGAAAGGCACAACAGAGTACAACAGAGAGTGACAGGAGGAAGTTTCGGGGTCCATGAGGAGGCTCAGACAGGACACCCACTCAGCCTTGGGGATGTTAATGGAGTCAGTGGAGGTTTCCCAGAGGATTAGATGCCTGAAATGTGTGAGGAAAGCATTCAGACAGGGAAAGGGAGAGGAGGAACAGCGCTTGAAGCACAAACACCAGGCCACTGAGGTGATTTTGGAAACTGCAAATAAGCTGACCCAGTTTCTATTCTGTGCACTTGTAGCAGTCAAGATTGGCTACCATGAAGCGTGCCGGATTAGAAACGTGTGTCCCAGTGGAGACCCCGAGTTCCTCTGCTGCAGTTCTCTAGAATGAGGGTGCTCAACCAGGGGCTAGCCTGAGTTCCAAGGTCCAGGCCTTGAGGATCTTCTGGGTTGCGTCTAGGCCCTGGCCTAGAGTTTCTGAAGTCTGTCATGGGACATAAGATAGGGATATATGTGTGTGTGTGTGTGTGTGTGTGTGTGTGTGTGTGTGTGTGTGTGTGTGTGTAGTCTCCTAAGGACCTAGCCTGGGAGACTCTAGTCAGCTGCCCACCCATTCTGTAGCTCTGGGATATGAAAAGAAGCCATTTTAGGCAGGGTGAGATGCCAATGGTGTCATGCAGTATCTTAGGGGATAGTGAGGGTACCCTTAGAGGATACTGAAAATACTTGCATTAGGGCTCATGGGAGGCATAATAGCCCCCAGGGCACTTGCAACTAGGCAACTGGCTGACACAGCAGGTAGCTGTGAATGTAACAGTCCCCTAAGCCACAGGGTCACCAAATGTCTGAGAAGAACAAGAATTTGGAGATCATTTAGCCAAAGATTTCAGAATGTCAATAGGGCAATGGAAGCTCTGAAAGGTATAGCACCTTGCTCAACACAGAGAGAAAATGTATCACTATGGTGAAACAGTGAAGTGAGGGCACTGTGACTAACACTGACAGATGAAACCTGTCTTCCCCTGAACCTGAGAAGTTCTAGAAATCAACAGCCTGTGCAAATGGGTCATCACAGCAAACCGCCTGAGGAGGTTCATGGCAGCCAGGTCCCAATCAGCAGCAGTGTTGTGCTTCTGAGGATATAATGTGTGAGGGTGTTTTGGTGTGTGAATCAGCCTCTGATGGGTGGTGAACAGGGGGCTCCAGGCTGGCGTTCTCTCTCTCTCTCTCTCTCTCTCTCTCTCTCTCTCTCTCTCTCTCTCTCGTGTGTGTGTGTGTGTGTGTGTGTTCTAGAGGTGAGGTCCCCTTGTCACCAAGCCCTGCTCTATTAAATCCCACTATGACCACTTGGGTTTCGACTTCGACTGCTATTTTCCAAGTTATGGCCCCTCGTAACCCACCGGATTGGTTGGAGGGTGGTATCATTGCAGCCAAGGGTCCTCCCTCTGAGCCCAAGGGAAGGAGGGAACAAGGTGGCCTCAAATCTTGTCCCCTGGGCCTGAGCCTTTTAAGCTGCAGTGGTAGCTTCATCCATATGTGTGTCCCACACAGTCTCATATCCCTTGCCCTACCTATATTCAGCCAGCCCAGATTCATTTCTGGACTGGAGAAAAGGCCTCAGCACCTCCAGGAAGACAGCTCTGAGTCCAGACATTGAAAACATCTGGCCCCTGCTGAGCGGGAGGCTCTGGGCTCCAAGCTAGAGGAAATAAAAGGAATACTTCTCACCCTTATCCCAGATCGGAGAGTCCAGGCACAGCAAAGCTCTAGTGGACACATGCTCATTGATTCGTTTTCTTCAATAAAGATTTATTGGTGCTATGCCGTAGATAAAGCCCTGTGTCCAGGTACTGGCTGTTCCAGGACTAACAAGGCAGAGCTCATGCTCCAGAGATGAGAGCCCAGATGAGGACAGTTGTGCAAATTAACCTGCCAGAGGGGGCAGTCTAGCACGAGAAATACTATGATAGAGAAGGGTACACAGTATGTTTGTGTGTTAGTCAAATATTTCATCATATAGATAGGAAAATGGAAGCCCAGAAAGGTATAGCAACTTCCTCAAGGTAACACAGAGAGAAAATGTATTACTATGGTGAGACAGTCAAGTGAGGACACTGTGCTTGGGACTGGCCTAGTGGAGAGGAGACATGTTACCAAGGGAAAAAGGACGTGTTCTTTTTGAGGGTAGGAACATCAGAGATCAAAAGAACAAGTGAAAGGCTGAGCAAGGAAATGGTGGCTCCAGAGGAGAGCCATAATGCAAAGGCCCTGAGGCAGGGCAGAATTAACAGTCATTTTCGAGGGTCCTGAAGGCAAATTTTAGCCATACTGTGGAGGAAGACGAGGCTGTAGGAGAGGAACAGAGTTGAGATGTCCAGATGGAAAGTCTGAGGGATGAGAGACGATGTCCTGGATAGAAAGGGGCTCTTACAGAATCATCTCATTTGGATCTGGGTGGTATAGAAGGAAGCCTCCATTACTGGTCCAGGATGAGTCCTGGGCTCCCGTCCCTGTGCAGTTTTCTACAGTGCATACACTGGGCCTTCTAAACACACCAACTCTAAAGTGCAATGGTGAGGTCAGAGTGATGCCCACCCAAGCTGTCCCCTAGAAGCCAGTGATCAGATACCATCCTGTGTGGCTGGGGAAGCTGGCAAACAGTGCATAATGAGGACATTGATATGGGTTCATCTAGAATGAAACCAGGATGACATAAAGAAGGGCTGGGTTTCTAGTAGGGGTCAAATGAGTGCAAAGAGGCAGAGTTGTGGGGTTAAGATATTGGAATCAGGCATCGGTGAGAGGGGAAGGTAGAGAGAGAGAGAAAGTGAGGAGAGGGAGAGGAAGGGAGTGACAGAGGGAGAGAGGGAGGAAGGGATGAATGGGGGCAGGGAGGAAGAGAAGAATCTAGGGAGGGAGGGAGGAGAGCATTTGGTCCTTTGCATAAGGGATATGGCCTATGAGCTGCAGCCTGCTGGGGCTGCCTCCCTCACACCAGAATTTTTGGAAAAGTATCCACTCTGTTGGGCCTCTCTTCCTGGAGAACAGATGCTTTTGTCCTACTTGCTAGGAAGATATTTTTCCTGCACTGTTTTTGGGTTTTGGTTTTTGTTTCTTGGCACTGGAATGACCCGGAGTCACCCGGGAGCTCCCAAGAGGAGGATGCAGAGTCCCAGGTCAACTCTATTACTATTCATGTCTGCCACTTACTGAGGGCCTAAAACATATCACACACTCTCTCGTGTGGATTACTTAAGCCGGCACTTATCTTTCCAACGGTCCTGGAAGTTCAATGTCAGTCAAATTTTACAGAGCTCTAAACTGGGGCCGGAGACTTCAAGATACTTGTCCAAGGTCACACAGATATTTACTGAAAAAGCTGGGACTTGACCCCAGGTCTGACTAAAACATGGGTGCACCATGCACCACCCTGGCACCCAAGCTGGCACCCAAGAACCCCTCCCAGCCTTAATCGAGCCTTCTGTGTCTTGCACCCAGTCCCTAGCCCCCAGATATTCCTGCTGTCTTAATTGTTATTGACTACTGCATAGAAAAACTACCCCAAACCTTTCAAGTTAAAATGATAAGCAGTTTTTCTCTGAGAGTTCTGCAGATCAGGGATCCGGGTATGGCTTAACTGGATCCTCTACTTCCCAGTCTCTCACAAGGCTGCCAGCCCAGGGACAACAGTCTCATCTGTAGGCCTGACTGGGGAAGGGTCGACTTCCAAGCTCACTCATGTGGCTGTTGGCAGGATCTAGTTCCTCATCTGTAGGCTCAACTGGGGGAAAGACAGACTTCCAAGCTCACTCATGTGATTGTTGGCAGGATTTAGTGGGTCGCTGGCCTGAGGGCCTCAGTTCCTCTATGGCTGTTGGCCAGAGGCTTCCATCAGCTCCTCGCCAGCTGGCCTTCTCCATCTGGGCAAGCACGCATACAAGAAGAGCCTGAGGGAGAGAATGAATGCCAGCAGGTCAGAAGTCACAGTCCTGTTACAGCCTAAGCATGGAAATGACACACCATCACCTTTGCCAAATTTTGTTTGTTAGAAGCAAGTCACTAGGTCCAGCCCACCCTGAAGGGGAGGGAATCCCATAGGAGGAGCATGGGTGCCAGGAAGGGGGATCCTTGAAAGCCATTCTGGAAGGCTGCCCACCACACCTGCTCCTGCACCCACCTCAGTATAGTGAGTCCCTTTGGGTATCAACCGCCTTGACGGAGCAAATGGTTGATGGGCCACCTTCGACTGTGCTATGTGGCCTGCATCTATCTGATCCCACCTCTCTTCCAGCAGACCCAGGACTCGAGTCTGCCTGGCCTTGCCTTCCTCCCCATCCCTACCAGCTACTCCCCGCCACTGAGCCCGTGAGATGTCACAGCAGCTGAAAATGGACCTGCTCCCTGTGACTGAAGCACAAACCCATCACTTGGGTGGGACTGGGACCCAGGATGGTGCTCCAGGCCTCTCCTGGTAAAAGAGAGGTGAAGAGCTCAGCTCTCCCACTGAGACAGGGTGCACCTCAGGAGAACACGGGTGTAGGTGGGAGAGGCCTGGGTCCAGGGTTATCTGTGAAAGCTGCTGAGATGTTCTTGCTTTTGCCCTCTGGGTTGGGATTCTGGGTAGAATCCCCCCATGTTCTCCAGCAGGCATCACAGAAGCATCTCTAAAGCAATGCAGGAGCACCCATGCCAGAGAAGGAGCTGCTCTGAAGCTGCATGGAGACCCAGAGGTGTTCAGATGCCTAAGATTGGGGACCTACTCTAGGGAGGAGAGGAGTGAGTATAGATTGGGAATGATTTGTGTGTCTCCATAATGTATTTAACTCAAAAGCAGAGAGAGAGATGTGAAGCACATATAGCAAAGCATTTTTAAGTAGGGATGGTGACTGCTCTATTCTTCTCTCTGTTTTTCTGTAGGTTTGAAATATTTCAGTAGTACAATACTCTAAAAGTAGAAAACAGAAGAGAAGGTGGGGCTCTCAGGACCCCAACACTCCACATTTCCCCGACGAGTCTCAGAGCCAAATGTGTCAAGCTAGGGGGTGGCATGGTGAACTTGTGAGTTTCCTAGGAACCCAGTAGTTCCATTAGGCCATGGGGATCGGGACTGCAGGTGGCTGGACTCCCACGGCAGAACCTTAGCCAGGAGCAGAGCCATCCCAGAGAAGCCTGGGCTTTTTCTAGTTCTGGGAAGCATCCACCAGACTCAGCTCTTCCTACTGCTGCTATTTTCTTGCAATGTATATCAGGGGCAGCTGACAAAGAGACACGGTATCATAATAAGAGATAAACAACCTGAGGTGATGGATGAGGCCATGTGTTGGAGGGGCTCTCTCCAAGGTTGGGGTGGGGGTTGTTGTGCTCAAATTATAACTTAATGCCTCTGAAGCCTTTCCTGTGCATTCTACGACATCTTCTTTCCTTCTGACCTCACCTCCTTGTTCCTCAACCTACAGCCCTCCTCCCCGGCCCAAGGGTTATCACTCAGTCAGTGCACATCAGCCACCCTATATGAAGTGTTTGAAACCAGTAGCTGTTTACTGTCCATCAACCATTGTGCTATTGCAAAAGTGACTGGGGGACATGCAGTACTGCTCCAAGGCACAAGGACAGCAACCCATTTAGCTAGGTACCCTGTGCCTAACTCTCTCTCCACAACGACCCCCTTCCCTGCCACCTCCACCGAAAGAGGCAAACCATAAATCACAGGAGGTGGATCCTCATGTAGAGAGGGACATCAAATATAACACCAAAAGAGTCAAGTGTGCCAGTATTTATTTCAGGCCCACTGGGGTGAGCAGGGTCATGAAGCAGCAGAAGGGGCTCAGTCACCGTTCACGGCTCTGTGTCTGCAGCCCCCGTGGTCTCAGCTTCCAAGTGTCCGGTAACCTCCCCTAGGGAGGAAAACAGAGGGACAAGTGGACCCTTGGGAGCCCTGGGGATTGTGGCCTGGCCTGAGGTTCTCTTGGTGGGCTTGGCGGTGAGCAGTGAGAGAAGCAGGGGCTCTCACCTGAAGCACTTGGTGAAACATGCCAGGGCTCCCTGGATCCAGTTCCTCCAACACCCTCTCAGAAGAACAGGTTCCCTGGGCAAGCCTGTGCCACTGGATGGGTCCTCTATGCTGTTGGCAAAATAAACCAAGGGCATAGTGTCTTCAGCTGAGCCAGTCCTGTTCAGGAAAATAGGGAAAAATCATTCTAGCCAGCACTAACATTGCTTCCTTCATTCATCAGGTGTTCGCCGAGGGCCTGTTATCTGCACACCAGGATCAGTTGCAGGTACTGGGGATACAGCAACGAACTCTAGAAATCTAGATCCCAGCTCTCCTGGGGCTGACTATCTGCCACACTGGAGGGAAATCAGGCTCACCAGGTCCTTGAGAGTTTGCTCTTCCTTGAGAAGGCTACAAACTGGAGCTGCCCACCTTGCAAAGTTGAGCGCACCAGTCTGGGGAATGCGGCTTTCTCCATACAGTCAGATCAGGACTCAGCAGCAGCAGGAATGCCAGTGAAGTTCATGTTTTCTGAGAAGTGCGATGTACATGTGGTGTCTGAAAGGATTTACTGTCAGAGGCCAGCAGAACTCTTCATTGTGCTGGGCCTCTGGTTCAAGGCCTGTCCCCTTGGTGAAAATCCATCCGCCTGTCCTTGGCCTGGATCTTCACCCTCTCCTCCTGTAGATGAGTACGCTCTTTTCAAGCAGTTGATACATTCTCATAAACTCCTTCAAGTGCTGAGCTGCCTCATTGACTAGTATCATCGCTTCCTTTTCCTCTCTCCCAAGTGTGCCTTGAACCCACTCTAATCAGCTTCCAGTCCCACAACGTGACTCTCACATAGATGATTAAATGACTAATTGCAAGTGATGTTTTCTGATTTTCACATTACTCTACTTATATAAGCCTAAAGACTAAAGGAAAGATCTATTTGTGCATCGTTATCTTTAAGGTTTACTGAAATTCAAACCGGGGTACTTGCCAATTATATTTTTCCCCTCACCAGCTCCATCTTCATGTGAAGAAACTCAGTGAGTAGACAACCCTGAAACTACTCCTAAATTCCCAGTGAGCAGAACCCCAGCATTGCTGGGGATCCACAATCAAACTCCAGGTTTCTCTTCTGTGCATTAGTGGAAGCCACCGTAGGGCGCTTGAGGGAAGCATGGATGTGGAAAACTGTGTCTCACAGAGCCCTGAGATTTTTAGCTGTAATTTTTGAGTCGGGCTGCTCAGTCAAGGCTCAGGCTCAGCCTACAGGAGCCTTCCAAGGTCCTGGCCTTGAGGATGCCCAAGGGTTTGTCAAGGGCTTGACAGAGCCCTTTTAGGACCCTGTGATGGGCCTTGAGACAGTGGCATCTGAGCCGCCAGGCCTCTGGTCTAGGAAGCATCAGTTTTCCCACCCTACTTCTAGTTAAGATTGGTGTCAGGAGGAAGAAAGAATTTGGGGATGCACCATAGGGTAAATATATTTAAACCGTTTAATCCCTGACAAATGGCACTCCAAATGTGGAGTGCACATTTGGTGCATAGCGTGAATCTGTGCCAATTCACACTACCAGCGTCAGAACCTCAGTATATGATACCCGATTGGTATCATTATAATTTTAAATGTTTCTCAAGTTGCAGTTTGAAAAGTGGAATCACATTGTTATCTTAATTCCATTATGACTTGTGATGTGGAGCTCCTCTTCCCTTCATAGTGGCCGTTTGTATTTCTATAAATGGCCTGCTCAGATTGTTCGTTAGCTTTTTTATTGTTGTTTGTTCTCCCATGCGTTTCTTGAGCTGTCTCATCAAAGCTCTCTGTATATTGCAAATACGATTATTTAGTCTGTTATAATTGAAGAAGATGTTTGCTCCCAGTCTCTCACTTCTGTTTGCATTTGATTTCCTGTGTCTTCTTGTATGGACACTTTTCATTTGGGGTGTTCATACAGGCTGCTTTATTCAGGCCTCGCCACAACCAGGTGAGGTTGTTAGTATTTACCTCAGTTTTCTTTTTGTTTGGTTGGTTTTCTTTACATTTAATGAATACTTATTGAGTTAGGTGTCAGAGATACTCTGCACACTGGGGACAGAATCACCATAGTTCCATGCGCCAAGATCACAATGAGGACTGGCGGCACAATAATGAGCTCTACCCTTACAGAGCTTTCCACCTGTAAGAGTTTCAGGTACACTCTTAAACTTTTTTTTTTCATTCACGATTTAAAAATGTATTACTTACAGATAATTGTACATATTTATGGGGTACCGTGTGATGTTTCCATCCCTGTATACATTGTATAATCATCAAGTCAGGGCAATTACCATATTCATCACTTTAAACATTTGTCATCTCTTTGCAGTGTTAACATTTAAAATCTTCTAGATTTAAAATCTTGAAGTATACACTACATTGGTATTTTCTATACTCGCTCTACTGTGTAATAGAACACCAGAACTCGTTCTTTACATCTAACCCGTAACTTTTTACCCTTTACCAACCCCTCCCATTGCCCCACACCCGCTTCCCTCCCCAGCTTCTGGTAACCACTATTCTAGTTTCTGCTTCCATGAAATCAACTTTTCAAGATTCCACACCTGAGTGAGGTCATGTGGTGTTTGTCTTTCTGTGCCTGGCTTATTTCACTTAACATAATGTCCTCCAGGTTCATCGATGTTGCCTCAAATGACAGGATTTCATTTGGTTTTATGGCTGGATAGTATTCCATTGTATATACAAGCCACACTTTTCTTTATCCATTCATCTGTAGATGGGCATTTAGGTTGATTCCATATCTTGGCTATTGTGAATAATGCTGCAACGAACACAGGAGTGCAGATGTCTCTTCAACGTGATGATTTCCTTTTCTTTCACTATATACCGAGTAATGAGATTGCTGAATCACACAGCAGTTCTATTTTTAATTTTTTGAGGAATCTTCACACTGTTTTCCATAATGACTGTAGTAATTTTCATTCCCACCAACAGTGCATAAGTGTTCCTCTTTCTCAACATCCTCTCCAGCATTTGTTACTTTTTGTCTTTTTGATAACAGCCATTCTAACTGGGGCGAAGTGATATCCTATTGTGGTTTAGATTTGTATTTCACTGATGATTGGTGATGTTGAGTGTTTTCATATATCCGTTAGCCATTTGCACATCTTCTTTTGAGAAAAGTCTATTCAGGCATTTTCCCCAATTTCTAATTGAATTATGATGAATTTCGCTATTGTTTGGGCTCCTTATATATTCTGGATATTAACCCCTTGTCAGACGTATAGTTTGAAAATACTATTTCTCTCTTTCTGTAAGCTGTCTCTGTACTCGACTGATCGTTTCTTTTGCTGTGCAGATGTTTTATAGTCTGATATAATCCTTTGGATCTATTTGTGCTTTTGTTGCCTATGCTTTCGAGGCCTTACTGAAAAAAAAAAAAATCCTTGCCCAGTTCAATTTAGTGAAATGTTTCCCCTATGTTTTCTTCTAGAAGTTTCAGAGTTTCAGGTCTGACATTGCAGTCTTTAAGCCATTTTGATTTGACTTTTGTATATGGTGAGAGATAGGGGTCTGGTTTCTTTCTTCTGATTGTGAACATACAGTTTGTCCAGAACCATCCATTGAGGAGACTGTCCTATCCTCCATGTATGTTCTTGGCTCCCATGTAGAAAATCAGTTGGCTGCTAATGCGTGGATTTATATCTGGATTCCCTGTAACGTTTTATTGGTCTATGTATCTGATTTTATGTCAGTGTCCTGTTGTATTGGTTGCTTTTGTGTATTTCGAGGTCAGGTAGTGTGTTGTCTCCAGCTTTGTTCTTCCTGCTTGTGACTGGTTTGGCTATGAGCATCTTTTGTGGCTCCATACAAATCTAGGATTTTTTTTTTCTGTCTAGACTGTCATTGGTATTTTGACGGGGATGTCAAATGTTGAACATGGAGATCACTTTGGTTACTACGGACATTGTAACAATATTAATTCGTGCATGAATATGGGATCTCTTTCCATATATTTTTGTCCTCTTCAATTTCTTTTATCAGTGTTCTACAGTTTTCACTGTAGAGATCTTTCATCTCCTTGCTTAAGTTTATTGCTAGGGATTTTATTTTATTTTAGTTTTTTGTAGCTATTGTAAATGGAATTACTTTCTTGATTTCTTTTTCGGATAGTTTGCTATTGGCAAACAGACATGCTACTGATTCCTGTATGCTGATTTTATATTCTGCAACTTTACCAGATTCACTTATGAGTTCTGATAGTTACCTGGTGGAGTCTTTAGGGTTTTCCCTGTATAAGACCATGTCATCTGCAAACAGGAACAATTTGACTTCCTGCTTTCCGGTTGGATGCTGATATGCTTTGGCTGTGTCCCCACCCAAATCTCATCCTGAATTGTTGCTCCCGTAATTGCCACGTGTTGTGGGAGGGACCTGGTGGGAGATAATAAAATCTTGGGGGCGGTTTCCCCCATACTGTTCTCGTGGTAGTGAATAAGTCTCATGAGATCTGATGGTTTCATAAGGTGTTTCCCTGTTCGTTCAGCTCTCATTTTCTCTCTTGCCTGCCGACGTGTATGATGTGCCTTTTGCCTTCCATCGTGATTGTGAGGACTCCCTAGTCATGTGCAACTGATAGTCCATTAAGCCCCTTTTAAAAAATTAAATTAACCAGTCTCGGGTATGTCTTTATCAACAGTGTGAAAACAGACTAATACAGGTGCTCTTTATTTCTTCCTCTTGCCTAATTGGTCTGGCTAGAACTTCCAACACTAAGTTGAATTTAAGTAGTGAAAGTCAGCATTCTTTTCTTTCTGAGAGAAAAAGCTTCCAACTTTTTCCTAATCAGTATGATATTAGCTTTGGGTTTATCATATGTGGCCTTTATTTTGTTGAGGTATGTTCCTTTTATGCCCACTTTGCTGGGAGTTTCTATCACGAAGGGATGTTGAAATTTTTGAATGCTTCTCAGCATCTCTTGAAATGAGTGTATGGATTTTGTCCTTTGTTCTATTGATGTGAGGCATCACTTTTATTACTTTGCACATATATTGAACCAACCTTGCATCCCTGGTATGAATCCCACTTGGTCATGATGGAAGATATTTTTAATGTGTTGCTAGTGTTTGGTTGAGGGTTTTCGCATCCATGCTTATTAGGGATATTGGTCTTTAGCTTTCTTGTTTTGTAATGTCCTCGTCTGGCTTTGGAATTACAGTAATGCTGGCCTCATAAAATGTTTTTGAAAGTATTCCCTCCTCTTCATTTTTGTTTGTTGTTTTTAGCCTTTGAGAAGAATTGGTACCAGTTCTTTACATGCCTGGTAGAATTCACCAGCTAATCCATTAGGTCCTGGACTTTTCTTTGATGGGAGAGTGTTTACTCCTGCTTCAATGTTATTATTCCTTATTGTTCCTGTTCAGGTTTTCTATTTCTTTGTGATGCAATCTTGATAGCTTGTATGTGTTCAGAAACTTACTTCTTTCTTCTAGATTTTGAATTTCTTGGCAGATGGTTGTTCATGATAGTCTCTTATCATCATTTCCACCGCTGTTGTGCCAGTTGTAATGTTTCCTTTTTTTATCTCTATTTTTATTTGAGTCTTCTCTCTGTTTTCCTAAGTTAGTCTAGCTAAAGATTTGCCAATTTCTTTATCTTTTAAAAAGCTAACTCTTTGTTTTTTGATTTTTAAGTTGTTTTAAAAAAATCTCTATTTTGTTTATTTCTGCCCTGATCTTTGTTATTTCTTTTCTTCTGCTAACTTTGGGTTTTTTTGTTCTTTTTCTAGTTCCTTGGGGCATAATATTAGGTTGTTTATTTGAGATATTTCCACTCCTGTTACACAGGCATTTATGTTATAAACTTTCCTCTTAGAACTGCATTTCCTGTATGTATTCTGTGGCTTTTGGATGGAATGATCTGTAAATATATGTTAGGTCCATGGGGTCTAGAGTGCAGTTTAATGGCAACATTTCTTTGTTAATTTTCTGTTTGGATGATCTGTCCACTGCTGAAAGTGGGGTATTAAAGTCCCTCACGATTATTGTATCATGGTCAATCTCTCCTTTTAGGTCTTTTAATATTTACTTTACATATTTGGATGCCCTGGTGTTGGGTGCATATATTTACAACATTTATAAATATATATATTTTTACAATATATATATGTTTACTTTATATATATTTACTATATATATTTACTATTATATTTATAATATATATTTACAGTTGTTAAAAATATATTTAACAATTAAATATATATTACAAATGTATTACAGTTAAAAATATATATTTTGTAATATATATTACTATATATACAATTGTTAAAAAACGTATGTATATATATACAAACATATATTTACAATTGTTATATCCTTTTGCTTTATTAACCTGTTTAACATCATATCAATGGCCTTCTTTGACTTTTTCTTTTTCAGTCTATTTTATCTGATCTAAATAGAGGTACTCCCACTCTGTTTTGGGTTCCATTTGCATGGTATGTCTGTTTCCAACCCTTTGGTTTCAGTCTGTGTGTGTCTTTGTCGGTGAAGTGAGTTTCTTTTAGACAGTATATAGTTGGGGCTCGTGTTTTTAGCCACTCTATGTCTTTTAATTGTAGAACTTAGTCCATTTACATTCAAGTTTATCATTGACAGGTAAAAGTTTAACACTACCATTTTGTTACCTGTTTTGTTTTTATTTTTATTTTTGTAGATCTGTTCTTCCTTTGTTCTGCTCTTACCGTCTTCTTTTGCTATTATGTGGTTTTCTCTAGTAGTAAATTTTGATTCCTTGCTATTTATATTTTAGTGTCCCTATTATAGGTTTTTGCTTTGTGGTTACCATGATGCGATGTACAAAATATGTCTTATAATTACAACAGGTTATTTTAAACAGGTAGCAGTTGAACTTTAATCACAGGAAAAATGAACGAAAACAAACTCTACACTTTAACGCGTCCCTCCAGCCACACTTTGACTTTTTGATGTTTTAAGTTACATCTTTTTTATATTCCTATCTCTTAACCAATTGTTGTAGTTATTACTGTTTTGAACAGTTTTGTCTTTTAGATTTCATACTTAAGATGTATTTGGCAACCCGCGATGACAATATTACAGGATTGTAAATTTGCCTGCTTTCTTACTATTACCCGCGAGTTTTATACCTTCATATATACTTTTGTTACATGTTAGTGTTCTTTTCTAGCATTTCTTGTAAGACAGGTGTTGTGTTGATGATTTTTCTCACCTTTTTTCTTTTCTGTTTTTTCTTTTTGTCTCAGGAAGTCTTTTTCTTTCTTTTTTCTTGGAAGGATAGCTTTGCTAAATACGATATTCTTGACTGACAGTTTTTTCCCCTTCATCACATTGAATGTATCATTCCTCCCTTTCCTGGCCTGCAGGGTCTGTGGTGAGAAATCCACTGAAAGCTGTATTGGTGATCCATTGAGTGTGATATGTTGTTTTTGTTGTTTTTCTCTTGATGCTTTGAGCATTTTTCTTTGCCTTTGATTTGTTTAAATAATTTGAATTTGGTGTGCCTTGGGGAATTTGTCTCTGGGTTGAATTTTATTTGTGACCTCTGAGCTTCCTGTACCTGAATGCTATGATCTTTCTCCAGATTTGGGAAATTTCAGCCATTATTTTTCTAAATATGCTTTCTAGACCTTGTTTTTTTTATTTTTATTTTTATTTTTTTGGTCTTCTTCAGCAATTTCTATTATGCAGAACCTAATTTTCTTGATGATGTCTTATAATTCTTAAAGGCCTTCTTCCCTCTTTTAAAATGCTTTTGTCCTTTTCCTCCTCTATATATGTTCTGTCTTGGAGCTTGCAGATTCTTTCCTCTGTTTGGTCAACTCTGCTGTTAAACCTTTCTAATGAGGTTTTCAGTTCAGTTGCTGTATTCTCTATTTAGGGCTTCTGGTTTTTTTTTTTTTTTTTAATTGTTTTTATTTCTTTGTCAAACTTTTTGTTTTGTTCCTGGATTGTTATTCAAATTTTATTTAATTTGTTGTCCATATTGTCATGTACTTCCCCAAACTTCTTTAGGATTATTCTGAATTGTCTGTCAGACATTCCATAGATGTTCAGTTTTACTGGGTCTGTTACTGGAGTTTGGTTGGTCTCTTTTGGCATGTCATATTTTGTGAGTTTTCACAATCCTTGTCTCTTTATGTTGATGTGTGTGTGTTTGAGGAGATGCCCACCTCTTCCAGGTTTTGCAGCTGTTCCTTGGTGGTGTTAAACCTTTACTACTTAATATTGGAACTTAATCCCTGGCCGGCTGTTGCTTTCAGTCTGGAAAAGACTTACTGTGAGCACCAGAACTTAAATGCTCCACTGGAGCTATGTTGCTGCCCTGCCACTATTTCTTGGTCTGGGGAAGACTTAAGTGAACACTGGCCCATTATTGACAACGTTTTAGTTCTTTCCAGGACAAGGGAAGGCTCCAGGTGATCACATGGGCTTAGTGGGAAATCTGGCCAGGGATTTGGGCCTTCCTGTGTGTTGCGCCCCCAGCAGTGCTATGGCTCTGGCCAGTCTCCTCAGCAATGGCATGCCTACTGATTGTGGCACAGAGCAGCTGTGAAGATCCACGTCAGAGTTGCTGTGATCAGTGCACCCACTTTCTCTTCCCAATTCACCCCAGGTGTTTTAGCTCTCTTCCGGAACTCTGAAGGGTACCCGTGGCATAGGGCTGGAGGGGATTTCCCATGAAGATTCCCAGACTGATGGGGAAGTCACATGTCCACCTCCAATTCCCTCCTCCCACCTCAGAAATTGTGGGTCTAGAGAAATTCTCTGTGAGTAGCATTATGCTGGTTTGGGGGAGGAGGTGGCACAGTCTAACGTGACTGTTGTTCCTCTTACTGGTTGTGGCTTTTCTCAATTTTGTCATCCCAGAAAGTTTCCTTGTTTCTCCCCCAAGTTCTAGTGAAATCAGGGTGGTTTTCTTGTCTTTGATTAATTTGTAGTTATACTTTTGTAGGAAGAGTGATACTGTGGGATCATCTGTTCAGCCATCTTGCTGACCTCACTCCTCCTATTTACCCCAGTGTTCAAATGCAGAAAGCCAGGCTAAGAAAAGATGCAGGGATTTGTCCCTAGATTCTAATCCAAGATCCCAACCTATGTGCGCCTAACTGGAAAGCTATACAATGACGTGGGCCCATGGCAGGCTATGGGCCAACGTTAAAGCCCTATTCATACTGGCCTCCTCCTAGACACAGAAGGAACACAGCATGTAGCAGAGCAAGCCTTCTTTTGTCCTCAGAGGAGAGTGCCTACTTCAAAGCCCACGAGACAAGGAATGGCAGAAGAAGGGGCACAATAATGGGCCTGCTGGACAGGACACTGTAGTGAGGGTTGGGAGATCTAAGGGCCAGGACAAGACCCACCACTAACTGTGACTTTGTCTAAGTAACTGGCTGTCTCCTGGCCACTTCTCTAATAACCAGATAATAGTTCTGAGCCACCGTTGCAAGTGTGGGAAAGGTGAGTTCTTTGATCCCAGCTGGAATAAAAGGAAAGGGGGTGAGATATACCTCCAGCAATAATTTCAGCAGCCCATAGCTCTTATCAATGCAAACTCTCAGGCTTAGCAGCTATTACTAGTATCATCATGTAAATGACTGCTGCTGGATGATGATCTGGGGACAAATGGCATCCAAAGCTTATCCCAAAGGGCCTGATCTCAAGGAATCTGATGGATGTTGCCTCTAGGCCCAGTACAACACCAGCTGCTCTGTGGAGGGGGCATCCCATGTAATCTTCACAACCCCTCTGTGAGACGCTTTCTTTCCTGCCCCCACAAAGAGTAATGGCAGCGGTCCTTCTCAACCACCCAGGACTGCTGTGAGGAGTAATGAGAAAACTCCCAACAGCCCTGGAAGATATTAGAAAGTGAGATACACCCGCCCTGTACCCACAACAATAAACAAACAAACAAACAAAAAAACAAGAACATGAGGAGCACGGTGCAAGTTCAACAGATTACTCATCCAGGCAATTGCAGAAAACATACCGGAACTGTGTATTATGAGATAAATGGTCATCAATATTACTACTAATCATTAAATGCCCACCGATGATACTATTCACAGTGGAGTTACAAATGCCACCCAAAGAATCCATAGCTCCTGTCCTCTCAGTAGATATGGGAAGTCAGTGTTACTGGGGACCAGGTTTTGCCTGGCATGCCCCCACACGTTGTATCCCATCCAGTTCTCACAGCAAGCAAATAAGTTACGTCTAGCTCCTACCTCTGGGAGGAGGCGGTTCACCCTCCCCTCACAATCCCCAGAGGACAGTGATGAATAAGTGAACCAAGGCCAAAGCCTCCTAATCTATGCTCCATGGTGTGTGCCAACGGTTAATGATGTCTCTGCAATACAGGTCTTGTCCACCCTTAAGTGGCCCATTAGAGCCTGGGACAGCCTACAAATATTACCCAACACGGTCGAGCACCACCAGTTTTGAGCCTCACCTTTGCACCATACACCAAAACATACATGTGCTATCGCGTATGTAAAAAAACTGCAAACCAAGCTGAAACAAGAACAGGATGTGTATAAATTTCCTGAATGGGTTAGAATTCTGGTTATTTCCTGTGTAATTGCCAAGTATGTTCAACGTAGCTTCTCAGCAACCCATCAGCTGTATGAATCTTAGCAGAACCGAAGACTAGACCCGATTTCTTCAGCCTTTCGCTGAATTCTCCTCCTCTGCATGTGGTCCCGATTTTGGTCAACGGTACCCCAGGGCCACAAGTCACTCAAACCAGAAACCTGGGTGTCATCCTTGGCCCCTCTCTGGACCTTGCCCCAGGCCCACCTCCAACCTAAGACAGCACCATTCTGTCTATCCTATGAAAAGCCTCTTTCAAATAATGCCACTTCCCTCCAAACCCTCTTCCACTTATTTTCCCCACAAACTTTAAAACCCACGAGTGAGTGAGTGCATCTTCTTTGGGTACGCTTTCTCCCTATGCCCATCTATTTTCGGACTGAGACTATGGGTGTCTAAAGATGGCCAGTGAATGAATAAAATGACTGGCAGGGTCACGGAAACAAGCAAAGCCCACGTTGACCCTCACTGGCATGATCTCATTACACTTCCTCATGCTGGAGTCCCAGGAAAGCCAAGTCCCTCTTTGTAATCAGTGCACGGAGGATGGAGGGATCAGTCTTTTATGAGAGTGGTCTTGGAGCGGGTGCTCTCCCTTGGGATGGCTTAAAGGTTGAGCTGCCCACCCTGTGATGCTGAGGGCACCACTCTGGGGGATCCGGGGAGATGCAGCTTTCCCCCTACAGGAAATAAAACAGATGAATGTGATTTGATATGACCAATGTGAGGTCCCATCACTCATTAGTATGTGTCTGGAAGGCCCATGATTAGGCTCCATCTTTTGTAGGAGACCAGCAGTCTTCCGACTGTTCTCAGGAGTACTCTGGAGGTCTGTAGAATTACCTCAGGTGACCGTGGGGAGCACTGGAGGAGGGGCACAGCAGATGCAGTTTTTTCCCCATTAAGTCACACTGTCATTTTTACCAGTCAAAACAATTCCCCAGTGGGTGCAGTGTGGGAGGAGATTGGGCACTGTGTGGTGGGAACTGCCTCCAGGCACCCTGTTACCTGGGAACCCTGACTCCATGAATGTTTTAGCTTTGTTGCATGTAGGACTGCAAGTACAGTGTCCCCATCACCAAGAGCATGGGCTGTAACTCACAGTCCATTAGGAGCCCCTAGATTTCTAGTTGGTGACAGTGGCTCTTAGACTGCATTGCTGTAATGGAAGGGTCCTTGCCTCAGATCAACCAGGGACTGTATCTTGGCTCCCTCTTGTGCTGGCGATGCGACCTCAGAATGGTGAGCCCACCACTCACCTTGATCCGGATGGTGGAATAATAAAACGAAAACATGTGATGCTCCTGTAACACAGCAGTCTGGGTAACATTTCGTGGAGCTAAATACAAATGTTCCTACCTCGGTAAGGTTGCCCAGGATTCACGGGAACGTAGCACCGGAGAGATTGAGAATGGGTGGGGCAGAAAAACAAGCTTAATCTCTGGCTCATTTACACAGTCCAGTGGTCTTCTGTTCACCGGAAGTGCTGGGTGATCCTGGAGCAGTGGAATTTCTGACCCCACACCTTCTTCTGAGGCACTGTCCACTTTACTGACCTACCTGAGACATCCCTCAGGCACGGGGATTGTCAGGTGATGTAAACATGGGTCGGGGGCAGGTATAAGCAAAGGAAAAGAACTCGTAACTCGGGGACAGTCATATTTCAGAAACAAAGGTGTAAAGCTGACGACCCATGCCTTCCCCTATTGCTGACCTGTCTTTTCCCCTTCCTGCATGTGATTGCCCTGTATGCTCAAATGGTTCATCATGCAATGGGTAATGGGCCTCCTCCCGAGATGCACCAGCATCTGTTTTGTGTCGCTATAACAGAATACATGAGACTGTGCGATTTGTAAATAAAAAAAAAAAATTTATTTAGCTCATGGTTCTGCAGGCTGGAAAGTTGAAGGGCGTGGCCCTAGCTTCAGGTGAGGGCTTGTGTGCTGTGTCATAATGTGGCGAGGAAGGCCAAGGGGGAAGCGGACACACGCAATGAGAGGAAACCCGAGGGACATCCTGGCTGTATAGCAACCTACTCTCTTGGGCACTTTGTCCATTCCTGTGAGAACTAATCTAGTCTCGCCAGAGCAAGAACTCACACACTACTGTGAGGAGAGCACCAAGACACCTACGGGGACAAAGGTGGAGCCCTCATGACACCAACAACCTTACACTAAGCCTCACCTCCCAGCACCACCACCTTGGGGATGAAATTTCAACATGAGTTGAATCTCCTGTGCATACAGGACTGGCAGAGGAAAGCATCTTCTGCTGTGAGGCTGCAGAGTCCACCCGTCTGCACAATGAGGAAGGCAGAGACGTACACATGGTCCATCCAAGCCAAGAGGGCCTGAGGTGGACGATGGCAGCTAGAGGTCGAATCAGCAGTGGAGGTATTCCTTTCAGGAGATGATGGGTAGGAGTGTGGGAGTCAGTCAGCATCTGGTGGGTAGTGGGCATATGGTTCTGGGCAAAGCAGACTTGGACAATGTTAGGGTCAGATTGGAGAGCCCTGGACAGAGTGTGGTGCTGGGGAGAAGGGCTCCTTGTTGCTGAATCTGGCTGCCTTTAAATCCCATCTCTGCCACTTGGGTTTCAAGTGTGACTGCCAAGTTGTGCCCTATCCACCAGATTTCCCCACATCATTCTTTGTTTCAACAAGTATTCACATCCTAAATACACACACACAAGCACAAGCATGCCCATGCACACTCTCCCTGACACTCCCTTCCCAGTGCAATGACTGAGCTCATGGTTATGACAGCAGCTATGAAGGAACGAACGCCCAACAGGCCCCCAGCCCTAGGGAGGTGGAACGCTGCTCCGCTTTTGGACAGGGCTAAACCCAATGATGTGAAGTCCTAGCCCCTTTTGGAGAAGCAGCGACATGGAGCTGAACTTCGCCCACTGAGTGAGTTAGGGCCCAGCTCAGGAGGACAGAGGCATTGTGGGGAGATAGGTGGTACCTGTGCCATCGAAAAAGCTGCAGAGACATGGGATCTAAAGAATTCCATCACTCCATAATTAGCAGCTTCATCTGTTCAGTACTTATGGGTCTCACTGTGGCTGTTCCCTGGGAATATAGGAAAAGGGGCTGTGGGACTTCCAAATGCTGTCGCCTACCTGAACCTTATCCCATCTGGATTTCATTTGAGCTTAAAGGCCCTGGACCTCTGAAGAACCAGAGGGTGAGTAATTCACCCAGCAGGCCCTATGAAAGCATTTTTATTTCTCCCTTGGCTTTGCATAGAGGACTCCATGAGATGGGGGAGGGGGAGAGAGAATTTTGGTGTTCCCGTGTCCCAGTTAAGCTTCTTGACGCTAAAAAGCACATCCAATATCCTTGTCCATTTACTTTGGCGACTCCTGGTGTTGCAGTTTTTAACGGGGCCTCCTCCATGGTTGTTAGTTAACAGGGACAAGTATGCTCCAATCCCCCTTTTCAGAATTCTCCTGCTGATCCTATGTTGCAACACATATCAAGGTCACCTTAGGAAGGCAAAAGAAAAAAAATAAAGTCCTCATCTTATGGAAAGGAAGAATGCATAGTTGCAGACAAGGCCGTCTGTTGGAAGGAGTCTCTGTCTTGTGGTGGAGTAGGGGGGCTTGGGAGCTCTTTGTCAGTATAGGGGTTAACGCCATTTCTGAGATCCACAGATTCTTCCTCCACATGACCCTCTCATCTCCGAATATAAACACCGCCCAGTTTTCCTCAGATATGAAGACCATGTGCATTGCTGGGGGGAAGAGAGATGTTATTCCGTCCTCATTCTTGCATGTGAGATGTTATTCCGTCCTCATTCTTGCATGTGAGATGTTATTCCGTCGTCGTTCCTGCATGTAAGTGCCCCGCCAGGGTCAGAGCTGAGAGCTGTGGAAAACTCACCATTGATTGGCCACAGCCCGTTGCCACCAGGACCTAGTAACAAGCAGCGCTGCCTAGAGGAGGAGGGCGGACAGCCTAACAGGGCTAAGGAAGATGCTAGCTCTCTCCCTCCACAACTCCACGGCCGCCAAAGCTGACCACCCCCAGTTCACCCGACGTGTTGAAAGTTCCATCAAATGCCACAAAGCAAAAACAGTCAAGCGTGCCAGCATTTATTTCAGGCCCGGTGACTGGGACACTGGGGCGAGCACCGTTCATGGCTCTGTGCCTGTGGCTCCAGTGGTCTCAGACTTCGTGTGTCCAGTATCCTCCCCTAGGGAGGAAAGCAGAGTGACAAGTGGACTCTCGGGAGCCCTGGGGATTTCTGGCTTGGCCTGAGGTTCTCTTGGTGGAAGAGGAAGGGGAGGCGGATGGGCTTGGTGGTGAGCAGTGAGAGGAGCAGAGGCTGGCTCCGAAGGATCTCTCCCCTGAAGCACTTGGTGAAACATGCCAGGGCCCTCTGGAACCGGATCCTCCAAGACCCTCACGGAAGAGCAGGTTCCCTGGGCAAGGCTGTGCCACTGGATGGGTCCTCCGTGGCGTCAGACACAGCCACCCATTCCTCAAGGTCTTTTAGGGGCCCTTTCACATTCTGAAAGACAGACTAAATAGCCAGATCCTAACGGTCCCTCCCATCCCTGGCTTCTGTGACGCAACTGTTGTGTGCATCTCTGGCCCTCTTCCATGGCTTGGGGATGCAGCACTGACCTGCACAGACTAAAGCCCAGCCTCCTTGGGGACATTCCAGGACAATGGAGGGAAGCCAGACTCACCAGGTCATCATGTGCAAGGAAGGGAGTGAAGATCATGCTTCCAGGAGTGTGTGATGTGCCGGTAGGGACCAACAGGACTTCAATGAAGACACCTGCGAAGCTCATCACTCTGCCGGGTGCAAAGAGGCCGAGGGCTTGCCCCCTCCACGCCCCATTCAGCCCCTCTACCCCTGCCCCATCATCCCTCCCTCCTATAGCCTCGTGCTCTAGCAGCAGATACATTTCTGGTATGTCACATTCCGCCTGTTTCTGTATCTCTTACTCCCACTCCTCCAATTTTGCTTCTTCTTCCTGGCCCTCTCAGCAGGCTCGAGCCACGTTTCTCCTTGCCGAGCGGAAAAAGCAGAGGTCTTCAAGCTGGTGGTGAGTCGTGATTTGGTGGGGATGCCACAGACCAGAGTGTCCATGTGGGTGCTCTCCTGCCTTTGATTCACAGGATTATGTACATGGTTGCCCTGGGCAGGTGTATGAGTCCAAATGAGTTGTCACAGCAAGGAGGGTGAGCTGGGTAATGGTATTCAGAGTCCAAATCAGCAGCAGTTTTCTTTTCAGAGGTTTGTGTGAGACTCCATGTCTGTGTAACGGTCAGTATCAGGTGGTTTAGGGCCTGGAGGGCTTGGAAAATGTGAGAGAGAGAGTGAGAAGTGAAGGGCCTGGCCTGGGGTGACTTGAAAGTAGAACAGCCAAGCAGCCTGGGCAGGATAGGGAGACCCCGCCCCCACAGAACATTTCAAAAGTAGCTTGGCATGGTGGCACACACCTGTAGCCCCAGCTACTCAGGAGGCTGAGGGGGGAGGATTGCTTGAGCCTAGGAGGCGGAGGCTGCAACGAGCCATGATCGCACCACTCCGCTGCACTCCAGCCTGGGAGACAGAAGGAGACTCTGTCTCAAAAACAAACTGATAAATCAAAGAAACAAACAAAAGAAAGTACAACAGCAGAGGTGAAAGTTCCCTGTTGCCTAGTTTTGCTATGTCAAAATCAGGCTTTGACATTTGGGTTACAAGCAATGCTGCCAAGTTATGCCCCCTGTTTACTAACCAGGTCTGTGGGGTCTGCACCGCTGACTTCACAGGAACTCCCTGCAAACAGTACCCTGAAGGGAAAGTGGAAGTAGGTGGCCTCAGAGTCTTTTATTTGGCTTTTGAAATAATAGTGCTGTTTAGGAAAGCATCTCTTACATAACCCTGAGGCTACAGAGCTGATCTCTGTGAACCTATCATGGGCCGTGCCCTGAATGAGGCTCTGCTTCAAGCTCTTCTGTGAGGGAGAAACTGAGAGAGGCATGAATGTAACAGGGAGTGATGGAGAGACGATCGTGGGGCTATGGGAGGACTGGGGAGGCGGGCAGTCACTCAGTCTTGGGAATTGGAACGGAGTCAGTGAAGAGTTCCCAGAGGAGGCGTGCCTGAAAGGAGGGACAAAAGAAGTTGGTCAAGAAATAGAGAAAAGGGAGAGCATCACAAGTAGAAGTCCAAGACAATACCGTGAATTTTTGCAACTGAAAATATGTAGGCCTGGTTTTCTGTTCTAGGGTTTAATAGAAGTCAAAGTCAGTCACAAGATTCCAGTACAGGAGTCTGAAAACCTGTGCCTCACAGAGACAGGGAACCCTGGTTTTTGAGAACCCAAAGTGTAATGTTTAATAGAATTTTGATAGCAGTCCATTGATCACTTTTCCAGTGTGAGTCATGCTTCATGTGTCCTACCTAAGATATCATTGCCTAGCCTCACAACAGAGATGTTCTCTTCTGTTGTTTGTAGGTTTTAATATTTTGCAATTTACACTTGGATCTAGGATTTATTTTGAATTAATGCCTGCAAGAAGTGTGAATAATGTTGGGATGAATGGTGAGATGTTGAAGTTTTTTGGGTCTTCCATAAAGAGATCTACTTTTTCCAGCACTATTAGTTGTCAGCTAATTTAATTATCTTTGAGCCTTTATTAAAAATCAACTTACTATATATATGTAAGTCTATTTCTAGCCCTTCTTCTATTTCATCCAGTGATCCCTATGTGAATTCTTAAGGTTATACCAGGCTGTCATGATTACCATGACTTCACATTAAGTCAGAAACTTTGGTGATGTAAGTCCTTCATGTTTGTTCTTTTCCAAATGGCTTTGGATCTTCTATGTCATTTTCATTTATATATAACTTTGAGAAACAGTTCTTCACTTTATTGATGATTATGGCGAGCCTATAGATCTGCATACAGGTCTTTCACATATTACATTAAAATTCTCAATAGATACCTCATTTATTTTGCTATAACTATAAATGACATTTTAAATAATGTCATCTCCAATTATTTGTTCCCAGGATGTTAAAAGACAGTGGGTTTTTGTATGTTGAGTTTCTGTCTTGTAACTTTGTTATGTGACTTGTTAGGTCTAAGAGATGTTTATCCCCGCATTCCTTAGTATTTTGTATACAGACTGTCATGCTGTTTGTAAATGGAGAGTTTTTTTTTTATTCCTTCCTGTTCAACCTGTATGCCTTTTATTTATTTTCCTTGGCTCATTGCACTACCTGGGGCCTCAAGTACAATTGTGTACACATAGTAAGAGTTTGCCTTATTTTTAATCTTATGGGAGAAGCATTCAGTATTTCACCATTAGGTATGGTGCCAGCTGCAGGCTTTTTGTAGGAGCACTTTATTAGGTTGAGGACGTTGCTTTCTGTACTTATCAAGTGGTTTGGGTTTTTTTGGTCATGAATGGGTGTTTCATGTTATCAAATTACTTTTCTGTTATATATCTTGATAATAACTGTTCTTTGCTTTTGTTCCATTAATGTGGCGAAATACATTCACGGATTTTTAATGGTAAAATGACCTTACATTCCTAGGACAGCCAGTGCTTGGCAATAGATTACTTTTTTCATATATTATTGGATTCAAGTTGCTAAAATTTTATCAAGGAGTTTTGTATCTATGTTCATTAGGATCACTGGTTTGTAGTACTTTTTTTTTTCTTCTGGAATCTTTTTTCTATCTTTTTTTAAATAAAAGTAATGCTGCCATCATAAAATGAATTGGAAAGTGTTCTCTCCTGTATTTTCTAAATGTGTTCTTTTAGGACTACTACTATGTTTTCTTTAAATGTATGATACTGCTCACCAGTAAATCTATTGAAGACTGAAGTTTTCTTTATGATTTATAAATTTGATTTTAAAAAGTCTCCACATAACCATTCTTTTAACCTTAACAAGGTCTTTAGGGATGACCACCAATTAATTATATGTAGTTATTAGAAGAGTGTGCTTAAAAATTTTTCCTCAGCTTTCAAATGTCTTCTTTTCTTTTTTTTTTAATTTTTATTTTTCTTTATTTCCTCTAAAAAAAAAAAAAACGGGACACATGTGCAGAACGTGCGGGTTTGCTGCATAAGTATACATGTGGCATGGGTGGTTTGTTGCACCCATTGACCCATCCTCTAGGTTGCCTCCCCTCATCCCCCACCCCCCAACAGGTCCTGGTGTGTGTCGTTCCCCTCTCTGTGTCCATGCGTTCTCATTGTTCAACTCCCACTTATGAGTGAGAACATATGGTGTTTGGTTTTCTGTTCCTGTGATAGTTTGCTGAGAATGATGGCTTCCAGCTGCATCCATGTCCCTGCAAAGGACATGATCCCATTCCTTTTTATGGCTGCATAGTATTCCATGGTGTATATGTACCACATTTTCTTCATCCAGTTTATCATTGGTGGGCATTTGGGTTGGTTCCAAGTTTTTGCTATTGTAAATAGTGCCTGCAATAAACATACGTGTGCATGTATCTTCATAGTAGAATGATTTCTATTCCTTTGGGTATATACCCATTAACAGGATTGCTGGGTCAAATGGTATTTCTAGTTCTAGATCCTTGAGGAATCACCGCACTGTCTTCCACAATGGTTGAACTAATTTACATTCCACCAACCGTGTAAAAGTGTTCCCATTTCTCCACAGCCTCACCAGCATCTATTGTTTCTTGACATTTTAATAAATGGCCATTCTGACTGGCATCAGTTGGTATCTCACTGTGGTTTTCATTTACATTTCTCTGATGATGAGTGATGTTGAGCTTTTTTTCATATGTTTGTTGACGGCGTAACTGTCTTCTTTTGAGAAGTGTCTGTTTGTATCCTTTGTCCACTTCTTGATGGGAGTGTTTGCTTTTTTCTTGTAAATTTGTTTAAGTGCCCCGTAAATTCTGGATATTAGCCTTTTGTCAGATGGGTAGGTTGCAATAATTTTCTCCCATTCTGTAGGTTGCCTGTTCACTCTGATGATCGTTTCTTTTGCTGTGCAGAAGCTCTTTAGTTTCATTAGATTCCATTTGCCAATTTTGATTTTTGTTGCAGTTGCTTTTGATGTTTTCATCATGAAGTCTTTGCCCATTCCTATGTCCTGAATAGCATTGCCTAGGTTTTCTTCTAGGGTTTTGATGGTTTTGGGTTTTACATTCAAGCCTTTAATCCATCTTCAGTTAATTTTTATATGAGGTGTGAGGAAGGGGTCCAGTTTCTGTTTTCTGCATATGGCTAGCCAGTTTTCCCAGCGCCATTTATTTAATAGGAAACCCTTTCCCCTTGTTTTTGTTAGGTTTTTTGAAGATCAGATGGTTGTAGATGTGTGGTGTTATTTCTGCAGTCTCTATTCTGTTCCATTGGTCTATATGTCTGTTTTGGTACCAGTACCATGCTGTTTTGGTTACTGTAGCCTTGTAGTATAGTTCGAAGACAGGTAGCATGATGCTGCCAGTTTTGTTCTTCTTGCTTAGGATTGTCTTTGCTATACGGGGTCTTCTTTGATCCCATATGAAATTTAAAGTAGTTTTTTTTTTTCTAGTTCTGTGAAGAAAGTCAATGGTCTTGATGGGAATAGTATTGGATCTATAAATTACTTTGGGCAGTATGGCCATTTTCACGACATTGATTCTTCCTATCCATGAGCATGAAATGTTCTTCCATTTGTTTGTGTCCTCTCTTATTTCCTTGAGCAGTGGTTTGTAGTTCTCCTCGAAGAGGTCCTTCACATTCCTTGTGAGTTGTATTCCTAGGTATTTTATTTTCTTTGTAGCAATTGTGAACGGGAGTTCACTCATGATTTGGCTCTCTGCTTGTCTATTATCGGTGTATAGGAATGCTTGTGATTTTTCCACATTGATGTTTGTATCCTGAGACTTTGCCGAAGTTGCTTATCAGCTGAAGGAGATTTGGGGCTGAGACGTTGGAGTTTTCTAAATATACTGTCATGTATTTTGCAAACAGAGACAATTTTAGTTACTCTCTTCTTATTTGAATTCCCTTTATTTCTTTCTCTTGCCTGATTGTCCCGGCCAGAATTTCCAATTCTATGTTGAATAAGAGTGGTGAGAGAGGGCATCCTTGTCTTGTGCCAGTTTTCAAAGGAAATGTTTCCAGGTTTGTCATAAATAGTTCTTATTATTTTGAGATACGCTCCATCGATACTTAGTTTATCAAAAGTTTTTAGCACGAAGGGGTGTTGAGTTTTATTGAAGGTCTTTTCTGCGAGTATTGAGACAATCATGTGGTTTTTGTCATTGGTTCTGTCTATGTGATGGATGACGTTTACTGATTTGCGTATGTTGAAATAGCCTTGCATCCCGGGGATGAAGCCAACTTGATCGTGGTGGAAAAGCTTTTTGATGCGCTGCGGTATTTGGTTTGGCAGTATTTTATTGAGAATTTGTGTATGGATGTTCATCAGGGATATTGGCCTGAAATTTTCTTTATTTGTTGTGTCTCTTCCAAGTTTTGGAATCAGGATGATGCTGGCCTCATAAAATGAGTTAGGGAGGAGTCCCTTTTTTCTACTGTTGGAAGTACTTTCAGAAGGAACAGTACCAGGTCCTCTTTGTACCTCTGGTAGAATTTGGCTGTGAATCCGTCTGGTCCTGGGCTTTTTTTGGTCAGTAGGCTATTAATTAGTGCCTCAATTGTAATTTTCCTTTTAATGTGGTGCATCACATTAATTAATTTGCATGAGTTGAACCATCCTTGCTTCCCAGGGATAAATCCTGCTTAGTCATGGTGAACGATCCTTTTAATGTGCTCCTGAGTTTGGTTTGCTCGTATTTTGTTGAGAATTTCTGCATCTATGTTCATCAGAGATATTGTCCTCCTGCTTCCTTTTCTTGAAGCGTTTTCATCACACTTTGGTATCAGGGTGACCCTGGCCTCATAGAACAAACTTGAAAGCATTCTCTCTTCTTCAAGCTTTGGGAAGCGTTTGAGAAGGTTTGGGGTTAATTTTCTTTAAATGTTTGGTAGAATTCACCAGGGAAGCCATCTGATCCTTAGCTTTTCTTTAATGGGAGGTTTTTGATTACTGACTCAGTCTCCTTACTCTGTATTGGACTGTACAGATTTTCTGTTTTTTAATGATGCAGGCATGGCTGGTTGTATGTGTCTATGAATTTATCCACTTGTGGACTGACCCAATTATTGCTGCGTAATTGTTCACAGTTGTCTCTTATGGTCCTTTTTATATTTCTGGCATCAATTGTAAAGTCTCTTCTTTCATGTCTGATTTTATTTCCCTGATTCTTCTCTCTTTTCTTCTTATTTAGTCTGGCTAAAGGCTTGTTAATTTTGTTTATCTTTTCAAAAAACCAACTCTTTCATTGACTATCTTCCTGTGGTCTTCTATTCTCTATTTTGTTTGTTTCTGCTCTAATTTTTATTATTTCATTCCTTCTGCTAACTTTGGAGTTAGTTTGTTCTTCTTTTCCTAGTTCCTGGAGATAAAAAATAAATTTAGACCAGGTGCTGTGGCTCATGCCTGTAATTCCAGCACTTTGGGAGGCCGAGGCGGGCAGATCACGAGGTGAGGAGATCGAGACCATCCTGGCCAGCATGGTGAAACCCCGTCTCTACTAAAATACAAAAAATTAGGCGGGCGTGGGCGCCTGTAGTCCCAGCTACTCGGGAGGCTGAGACAGGAGGATGGCTTGAACCCAGGAAGCAGAGGTTGCAGTAAGCTGAGATTGCACCACTGCACTCCAGCCTGGCAACGGGGAGAGATTCCGTCTCAAAACAAAACAAACAAAACAAAACAAAACAAAACAAAATAAAATAAAATAAAATAAAATAAAATAAATAGAATAAATAAAATAAAAATAAAAATAAATTTAATGGACATCAATATATTTTGTTTAAATCCATGTACTTGATGTTTGTTTTCTATTTTCCCATTTGTTCTTTACTCCTCTCCTCCGTTTTTTTCATCTCATCACTTTTTCGTTGGGCGTTTTAGGAATCCGTTTGTCTTCACTACTGTCTTATTAGCTCTATATTTATTTCAATTTATTTAAATGGTTGCTCAACTTATCACACTCTATCTTCAAGTAATACTATACCATTTCACATACAATGTTTGAATCTCACTAGAGTATACCTTATTTTTCTTCTCTTTTTTTGCAGTGCTATTGTTACGCATTTTATTTCTACATTTGCTATAACTTATGTATGTTATAAACATCATTCCGCTTTGAAGTTAGTTTGTTATAAACCATCAGTTGTCAGTTGTCATTTATATATATATATATATATATTTTATATATATATTTTATTATATATATATATATATATATTTTTTTTTTAATGAGGAAAATGCTATCTTTTGTATATAGCCATAGGTTTCATTCATTCCTCTTGGTCAATCCTAGTTTCCACGTGGTATCATTTTACTTCTGCCTATATTTACTTCTGTCTGTATATTTTTTGGAGAGAAATGGCTGTTCACATCTTTTGCCCATTTCTCAATGAGATTATATGTTTTATTATTAATTTCTAAAACTAATCTCTATAATCTAGATACAAGTCACTTATAAGTTATATGATTTGCAAATACTTTCTCCCATTCTGGGGCTTCTTTTTTCACATTCTTGATGGTCTTATTAATTGCAGCAAAAAGTTTTTAATTTTAATGAAGTCCTGTTTATCCTATCCCATTGTAGTTTTGGTTTGCATTTCTCTGATGATCAATGATGTTGAGTACCTTTCCATATGTCTGTTTGCCATTTGTATGTCTTCTTTTGAGACGTGTCTATTTAGATCCTTTGACTATTTTTTAATCGGATTATTACATTTTTTCCCTATAGAGTTGTTTGAGCTCCTTAGGTATTGTGGTTATTAATCTCTTGTCAGACAGGTAGTTTGCAAATATTTTCTCTCCCATTCTGTGGGTTTGTCTCTTTACTTTGTTGATGAACAAAGGATTCCACTCGAGACTCCTAGTTTCATTGATTTTGTCCCCATGGTTTTCTATTTTCTATTTTCTTTTCATTGTTGATGGTTTCCTTTGCTGTGGCAGAAGCTTTTCAACTTCATGTGATCCCACTGGTCTATTTTTTTTTCTTGCTTTGGTTGCCTGTGTGTGTGGGGTATTACTCAAGAAATCTTTGCCCAGTGCAATATACTGGAGAGTTTCCCCTAATGCTTTCTTTTAGTACTTTCACAGTTTGAAGTCTTAGATTTAAGTCTGTAATCCATTTTAATTTGATTTTTGTATAAGGTGAAAGATAGAGGTCCGGTTTCATGCTTCTGCATATGAATATCCAGTTTTCCCAGCCCCATTTATTGAAGATACTCTTTACCCTAGTGTATGTTCTTGGCACCTTTGTGGAAAATGAGTTCACTGTAGGTGTGTGGATTTGTTTCTGGGTTCTCTATCCTGTCCCATTGATCTATGTGTCTGTTTTTATGCCAGTACCATGCCTTTTCGGTTGCTATAGCTCTGTAGTATAATATGAAGCCAGGTGATATGATTCCTCCAGTTTTGTTCTTTTTGCTCAGGACGGCTTTTGCTCTTCTTTTGGCAATCTGTAGATTGTTTTGGATAGTATGAATATTTTAACAATAATAGTTCTTCCAGTCAATGAACATGGAATAGCTTTTCATATTATTGCAATCCCCTTCAATTTCTTTCATCAGTGTTTTACAGCGTTCCTTGTAGAAATTTTCACTTCCTTTGTTAATTCCTAGGTATTTTATTTTATTGATAGCTATTGTAAGTGGGATTTCTTAATTGATTTCTTTTCCAGATTGTTCACAGTTGGCAGTGATTTTCGTATGTTGATTTTATACCCTGGGACTTTACCGAATTCGTTTATCAGTGCTAATAGTTTTTTGGTGGGGTCTTTAGGTTTTTCCAAATATAAGATTATGTCATCTTCAAACAAGGAGCAAACAAGGATAATTTGGCTTTTTCCTCTCTAATTTTGACCCCCTTTATTTCTTTCTCTTGTCTGATTGCTCTAGCTAGAACTTCCAGTACTATGTTGAATAACAGTGTTGAATGTGGGCGTCCTTGTCATCGTTCCAGATCTTAGAGGAAAGCCTTTCAGTTTTTGCCCATTCAGTATGATCCTAGCTGTGGGTGTGTCATATATGACTTTTATTATGCTGAGGTATGTTCCTTCTATACTCAGTTTCTTCAGAGTTTTTATAATGAAGGGATGTTGAATTTTATCAAATGCTTTCTGAGCATCCATTGAAATTATCATGTTTTTGTCCCTCATTCTGTTGATATGATATATTACATTGACTGATTTGCATATGTCGAATCCTCCTTCCATCTTTGGGATAAATCCCATTTGGTCATGATTAATTATCTCTTTAATGTGTTGGTGAATTCGGTTTGTGAGTGAGTATTTTGTTGAGAATTTTTTGCATCAGTGTTCATCAGGGATATTGGCCTATAGTTTTCTGCGTGTGTGTGTGTGTGTGTGTGTGTGTGTCTTTGTCTGGTCTTGGTATCAGGACAACACCGGTCTCATAGAATGAGTTCAGAAGTATTCCCTCCTCCTCTGCCTTTTGAAATAGTTTGAGTAGGATTGGTATTTGTTCTTCTTTAAATGTTTGGCGCAATTCGGCAGTGAAGCCATTGGGTACCAGGCTTTACTTTGCTGGAAGACTTTTAAATTACGGCTTCCGTCTCATTACTTGTTATTGTTCTGTTCAGGTTTTAAATTTCTTCGTGGTTCCATCTTTGTAGGTGGTATGTGTGTAGGAATTTATCCATTTCTTCAAGGTTTTCAAATTTATAGGCGTATAGTTGCTCACAGTAGCCTCTAATGATCCTTTGAATTTCTGCACTATCAGTTGTAATGTCTCCCTTATCATCCCTGATTTCATTTATTTGGTTCTTTGCTTTTATTTCTCATTTATTCTGGCTAAAAGTGAGTCCATTTGGTTTTTCTTTTGAGAAAACCAACTTTTCATTTCATTGATTTTTTTTTTTTTTTTTTTTTTTTTTGAGATGGAGTCGCGCTCTGTCGCCCAGGCTGGAGTGCAGTGGCGTGATCTCGGCTCACTGCAAGCTCCGCCTCCCGGGCTCAGGACATGCTTCTGCCTCAGTCTCCCGAGTAGCTGGGACTACAGGCGCCCGCCACCGAGCCCGGCTAATTTTTTGTATTTTTAGTAGAGACGGGGTTTCACCGTGGTCTCGATTTCCTGACCTCGTGATCTGCCCGCCTCGGCCTCCCAAAGTGCTGGGTTTACAGGCGTGAGCCACCGCGCCCAGCCTCACGGACGTTTTGCATTGTTTTCTTCGTTTAGATTTTAGGTATTTCTGCTCTGATCTTTATTGTTTCTTTTCTTCTACTAATTTTGAGTTTGGTTTGCTCTTGCTTTTCTGGTTTCTTAAGATGCATTGTTAGGTTGTTTATCGGAAGTTTTTCTACTTTTTTTATATAGGGGCTTATAACTATAAGCTTCCCTCTTAGTATTGCTTTTGCTGCAACCCATAGGTTTTGGTAGTTTGTGTTTCCACTGTCATTTGTTTTAAGACATTTTTCAATTTCCTTCTTAATTTTTTCATTGACCCACTGGTCATTCAGGAACACATTCTTTAAATTGCACATTTTTGTGTAGTTCCCAAAATTTCTCTTGTTATTGGTTTCAAGTTTTATTCCATTGTGGCCACAGAAGATACTTGATATTATTTCAATTTTTTGAATGTTTTAAGACTTGTCTTGTGGCCTAACATATGGTATATCCTTGAGAACTTATCCATGTGCTGAGGAGAAGGATGTGTATTCTACAGCTGTTGGAGGAAATGCTCTGTAAATATCTATTAGGTCCATTTGGTCTATCATACAGAGCAAGTCCGATATTTCTTTGTTGAGTTTCTGTCTGGATGATCTGTTCAACGCTCAAAATGGGATGTTGACGTCTCCGACTATTGTTTGTCTTTCAACATGTTAAGTCCTTTAGTTTGTTTCCACGATGCTTGTGGTTTTGCAGAGTATAAGTTTTGCACTTTCTGTTAGGTTTATTCCTATGTATTTTATTATTTCTGATACTATTGCAAATGGAATTGTTTTCTTAATTTTGTGTTCAATGTCCTTTTTGCTACTCTGTAGAAATAGAAATTATTTTTGTGTATTGACATTGTATTCCTTCACCTTGCCAAATTCAGTTATTCTCTTTAAAGTCTTTTAGTGGATTCCTTAAGATTCTATAATTACAAGATGATGCCATATCCTAATAGAGGTAGTTTTATGTCTTCATTTCCCATCTTTTTGAAAACCAGTTACCATGGCCACAACCCTCAATACATTGTTGAGTAGTAGTGGCTACATCAGGCATCCTTGTGCTGTTTCAGACATTAAGGGTAAAAGATTCGGTCTTCTGCCATTAAATCTGATGTTACCTGTGGGTGTTTCCATAGGTGCTCTTTATCAGTTGGAGAAAATTTCCCTTCTATTCCCAGTTTTTTTTTTTTTTAAGTGTATTTCTCTTGACAGGCTGTTGAACTTTTTCAAATGCTTCTTCTGCATAAATTGAGATGAGCTCGTGCTTTTTGAATGATTATCCGTTCGTATGATAAAATCTGTTTATTGATGGGTAGCTGTTAAAGCAACCTTATGTGCCTGAGATAAATGCCACTTGGTCACCGAGTATAAATTTTTTTTTATGTTGCTGGATTTGGTTTGCCAATATTTTGTTGGGGATTTTTTCTCTCCTATTCATAGTTTTTCTTTTGAGTCTATATATGATTTGGTTGCCAGGCTTTTAAGTTATGAAGTTTTCCCTCCTCTTCTATTCTTTTGGAAGACATATTGAAGAATTGCTATTAATTCTTATTTACATATTTAGTAGAATTAAGCATTGAAGCCATCTGAGCCTGATCTTTTTTTCTGGGTAGTTTTTTTTTTTAATTACTGTTTCATTCTGTTTCATTTTTATCAGTCTATTTGTCTTGTCTATTTCTCCTCCAGTCAGTTTGCATGGTTTATGTCTACCTAGAAATTCATCCATTTCATCTAAGCCATCAAATCTATTGGCATACAATTGTTCATATTATTTCTTTATAATCCTTTGTATTTCCATAATGTAGATAGTAGTGTCTTCTCTTTCTTTCCTGATTTCAGCAAATGGTGTTTTATAGCCCACCGTATGGTCTATCCTGGAGAACGTTTCAGGTGTACTTGAGAGGAATATATATTCTGATGTTGTTGGGTGTAGTGTTCTATAAATGTCTGTTAGGTCCATTTGATTTATTGCTTTTTCAAATCTAGTATATCCTTGTTGATAATCTGACTAGCTTTTCTATTCATTATCGAAAGCAAGGTATTGAAGTCTCAAACAATGATTGCTGAATTATCTATTCCCCCTTTCATTACTGTCAGTGTTTACTTCAGGTATTTTGGTGTTCTGTTGTGCAGTGCAAATATATTTATAATTTATATATCTTCCTCTTCACACTTTTATAATTGTAGAATGTTCATGTTTTATCTCTAGTCGTATTTTGTGTTTTAAACTCTGTTTTTTCTGGAGTTGACAAAACTACTCCAGCTCTCTTGTGGTTGCTGTTTTCAGTGTATTTATTTTCTCATCCTTTTACATTCTGTTTGTGCCTTTGAATCTGAAGTGTGTATCTTGTAGACAGCATCCAGTTCAATCATGTGTTTACTGCATCCTGCCAATATCTGCTTTAAAACACATTCGTATTGTTCAGTCTATTCACACTGAACTTAATGTAATTACTGTTGGGGTAGAATTTATGCCTGCCACTTCTTGTGTTTTCTTTCTCACGTCTTAATGTTCCTCTGTCCCTGCACTGAGGTATTCTTTTCTGCTAAACAGATATTGTCTCATATACTCTATTCATTTCCCTGTTGTTTCTTTATTGTATTTTTGAGTTGTTTTCTTAGTGGTTGCCCCACAGTTCACATTTTAACTTAAAAGAATCTAGTTCAGATTGATACCACCTTAATTTCAATATTATACAAAAACCGTGACCCTATAAAGGCTCAAGAGTCTCTCCTCCTTTGTGCTACTATTGTCATAAAATTACTTCTTTATACCTGTAATGCCCATCTAGATAGTTCTATAATGATTGCTTTATGCAACAATTGCCCTTTAAATCAGGTAAAAGAAGGGAAGATTTACAAACAACAATACATTCGTACAGTCTTTTATCAATGCTGTAGTAGTTACCTCTAGTGGTGTTCTTATTTGTTCATCAGGATTTGAGTTACTGTCTGCTGTCTTTTCCAGATTTCCCTTTAATGTCTTTTTGTAAGGGAAGTCTGCTGATGATACATTCTCTCAGCTTTTCTTTATCAGGGGACAGCTTTACTTCATCATTTTTCAGGGATAGTATTTCTGGATGGAACATTCTTGGTTAACTGTTTGTTGTTGTTGTTGTTGTTTTCCTTAACCCCTTTGACTGTGACTTGTCACTACCTTTTGGTCCCCTTGGTTTCTGATAAGAACTCAGTTGTTAATCTTACTGGGGATCCCTTGTATGTGGTGAGCTGTTTTTCTTTGCCGCTTTCCACATTCTCTCATTGCCTTTGATTTTCAACAGTTTGACTAAGATGTGCCACGGTGAAGACTTTCTTGAATTCATCCTCTTTGGAGTTTCTGTGGTTCTCATTTGTGTCCATTAATAATTTGAATCAAACTTGGGGAGTTTGGGCCATTATTGTTTCAAATGTTCTCTCTTTCTTGAGTTCCAATTATGTTAGACATCATTCTCATACTTCTCTTTAATTCTTTTCACATGGCTTCCTTTAGTTGTTTGAACATATTTACAATAGCTGATTTGAAGTCTTTTGTTAGTAAGTCCAATGTCTGGGCTTCTCTCTGTGTGTTCCATACTTTCCTGTTTCTTTGCACATCTCATAAGTTTTTTGTTGAAAACTGGACACTTTAAGGAATAGAACGTGGCAACTCTGAAATTCAGATTCTCCCTTCTTTCAAGGTATTGTTGTTATTGTTTGGTGCTATTAATCCTGCTGTCATTTGTTTGTTTAGTGACTTTTCTGAACTACTTCCGTAAAGTCCGTATCCTCTGTTATGTGTGGTTCCTGAATGCCCTGCTTGGTTGGCTTAGTGGTGACCTGGTGATTGGACAGAGATATCTTTATATGCCTGGAAAAGTTAAGTTTCCCAGTCATTGCCATGGGGTTCTGTGCATATGTTGGACATGCCTTCAACTCGCAGCCAGGCAATCGACAACTCTTTCACAGAGCCTCAAAGTAAACCAGAGTTGGCTGTTTAGGCACCTTTTGGGTCCTTGCAGACCATGTCATAGTCATAGGCAAGTGTCTGGCCTTCTAGATTCCCAGGAATAGGTAATCGCTTTTAAAAGTTCCAATGGACACCTCATTACCTAGATTTCCTTTTAAGGTATTGGTTAGCCTATTGTGTGCCCCAAGTGTTATACATTGCCTGAGGCAGCTGCAGTGTTGAGCAACTGCCTCCAAATATTTTTGACAAATGCATCCAGGGAAAAAGGCATTTCAAACTGGGCGCACTCTGAGTCACTCCAAATAAAGACAGCCATGTAAGTAGGGCCTTCCAGGGAACTACCAGACAGATCAAATAATGACAATTCTCGGGAATGCGGTTTTGCAGGAGCTCCAACCCTGTTCTCTTCCTTCTGGTGGCTGCCAGGCTGCTGGTTTTCACCATGATTGCAGGCTGTTGGTATTCAAGGCTACCATGGAGTTGCATAAAGGGCCACGAGGATAGGGCTAGTTGAAATGTCACATAGTTCACTGTTCCTGCAAAGATACTGCTGTTTTTCTTGAATAAACATGCCCAAGTTGCCCCTCAGCTTTAGGTGAATTTGCAGGTTTCCAAAACCATTCATTTTGACCATTTTTGCCAGTTTTCTCACTGCATTTACGAAAGGGAGAATTTTTAGAGGTCCTTGCATTGCTGATTTTGCTGACTCTCTGAACGACTTTTCATTATACCTGCCCATGAGGGTGTTTGTTGTTAGGTGGTCCTCTGTGCTTGGAACTTACGTATCTCTCAATAATCACTTTATGGGTTACCGACCATGTGAAAGGGACCACAACCGGAGCTCTAGAAGCAAAGACGTATAGCTTACCACCTTTCATCTCAAAGTTGTCATTCTCAAGTAGATTCCATTTAACCAAAACATTTAAAACCTTATGATCACCAAGCCTGAACCTGATCACCAAATTATAACTTAATTCAGTAAAATGGGGGCAGGGATGGAGGATCAAGGATGTGGGCTGTTTTTGACCACCATGTCTTAAATATAACCAGGCCTTTACCTGCATATTTGGCAGCAGCCTGGCTAGTGTCTCTTGTCACAACTAGTTTTATTCCTACTCACTTCAGAAGTGGCTGGGAGCCTCGGTGAGTAAGAGTGCAGATGAGGTGCTGCAGAGATCTCCCATATGAAGAGCTAGAAACTGAAATTTATTTCAAAAACTGGGCTTGGTTTTGAATAACTCCTTAGCACCAACCTAGGATTTCCCACTGAAATGGCTTGATTTCTATTGATGCAGCCCACCACCTGGGCAGTTATTAATAGGCCCTTGAGAAGAAAGCAGCAGGGACCCAAGAGACTGCTCTTTACACCACAGCATGGAAATATAACTCCATCCCTCTCCTTTTGAATCAACCTCTGCATGTAAACAAATGTCACATGGTCATTGATCAAGGATCCCGTTGGTAACCTAAGACTTGAGTTTACATAGAATAACCTGTCTCTGAAACCCTTTGAACTGAAGCTGCTAACTTACTCACAACCTGTTTGTTGAGGGCGTGACTTCTCAAAGTATTCTGGTGCCTTGGATCAATATGTCTGGAAAGATGCCAAGAGCCTTCAAATGACAGTATAGTGTTTAAGAGTCAGACAAATTTTACTCTGAATCCAGGCTCTGCCACTTTCTTTGCCGTGACCATGGATAAATGACTTAGTTTCCCTCAACCTCAGATTCCTAACTTGCAAAACTGAGGATAAGACTAAAGGGATTGTGGGAAATAAAGATGACAACACATGTAAAGCATGTGGTGCACTATCCGGCAGCTAGCTAATGCTTCAAAAAATATTAGGTTTAGTTTCTATTGAGCAATGTCTTTTTTATTTTTATTTTTATCATACTGTAAGTTTTGAGGTACATGTACAGAACGTGCACGTTTGTTACGTAGGTATACATGTGCCATGGTGGTTTGCTGCACGCATCAACCCATCATCTACATTAGGTATTTCTCCTAATGCTATCCCTCCCCCAGCCCCCGCCCCCTGACAGGACGGGGTGTGTGATGTTCCCCTCCCTGTGTCCATGTGTTCTCATTGTTCAACTCCCACTTACGAGTGAGAACATGCGGTGTCTGGTTTTCTGTTCTTGTGTTAGTTTGCTGAGAATGATGGTTTCCAGCTTCATCCATGTCCCTGCAAAGAACGTGAACTCGCCCTTCTTTTTATGGCTGCAAAGTATTCCATGGTGTACATGGGCCACATTTTCTTTATCCAGTCTATCATTGATGGGCATTTGGGTTGCTTCCAAGCCTTTGCTATTGTGAACAGTGCCGCAATAAACATACGTGTACATGTGTCTTTATAGTGGAATGATTTATAATCCTTTGGGTGTACACCCAGTAACGGCATTGCTGGGCCAAATGGTATTTCTAGTTCTAAATCCTTGAGGAACCGCCACACTGTCTTCAACAATGGTTGAACTAATTCACACTCCCACCAACAGTGTAAAAGCGTTCCTATTTCTCCACATCCTCTCCAGCATCTGATGTTTCCCGACTTTTTAATGACTGCCATTCTGACTGGTGTCAGATGGTATCTCACTGTGGTTTTGGTTTGCATTTCTCTAACGATCAGTGATGATGAGCATTTTTTCATATGGTTGCTGGCTGCATGAAGGTCTTCTTTTGAGAAGTGTCTGTTCATATCCTTTGCCCATTTTTTGATGGAGTTTTTTTTTCTTGTAAATTTGTTTAACTAATTTGTAGATCCTGGATATTAGCCCTTTGTCAGATGGATAGAGTGCAAAAATTTTCTCCCATTCTGTGGGTTGCCTGTTAACTCTGATGATAGTTCCTTTTGCTGTGCAGAAGCTCTTCAGTTTAATTAGATCACATTTGTTAATTTCGGCTTTTTTGCCATTGCTTTTGTTGTTTTAATCATGAAATCTTTGTCCATGCCTATGTCCTGAATGGTACTGCCTAGGTTTTCGTCTAGGATTTTTATGGCTTTAGGTCTTACATTTAACTTTTTAATCCATCTTGAGTTAATTTTTGTATAAGGTGTAAGGAAGGGATCCAGTTTCAACTTTCTGCATATGGCTAGCCAGTTTTCCCAACACAATTTATTAAGTAGGGAATCCTTTCTCCATTGCTTGTTTTTGTCAGGTTTGTCAAAGATCAGATGGTTGTAGATGTGTGGTGTTATTTTCAAAGACTCTGTTCTGTTCCATTGGTCTATATGTCTGTTTTGCTATCAGTACCATGCTATTTTTGTTACCACAGCCTAGTAAAATAGATTGAAGTCAGGTAGCTTGTTGTCTCCAGCTTTGTTCTTTTTGCTTAGGATTGTCTTGGCTATGCAGCCTCTTTTTTGGTTCCATATGAAATTTGAAATAGATTTTTCCAATTCTGTGAAGAAAGTCAATGGGGATAGCATTGAATCTGTAAATTACTTTGGGCAGCATGGCCATTTTCACGATATTGATTCTTCCTATCCATGAGCATGGAATGTTCTTCCATTTGTCTGTGTCCTCTTTTATTTCCTTGAGCAGTTTGTAGTTCTCCTTGAAGAGGTCCTTCACATCCCTTGAAAGTTGTATTCCTAGGTATTTTATTATCATAGTAGCAATTGTGAATGGGAGTTCACTCATGATTTGGCTCTCTGTCTGTTATTGGTGTATAAGAATGCTTGTGATTTTTGCACGTTGATTTCATATCCTGAGATTTTGCTGAAGTTGCTTATCAGCTTAAGGAGATTTTGGGCTGAGACGATGGGGTTTTCCAAATATACAATGATGCCATCTGCAAACAGAGACAATTTGACTTCCTCTTTTCCTAACTGAATACCCTTTATTTCTTTCTCTTGCCTGATTTCCCCGGCCAGATCTTCCAATACTATGTTGAATAGGAGTGGTGAGAGAGGGCATCCTTGTCTTGTGCCAGTTTTCAAAGGGAATGCTTCCAGTTCTCACCCATTCAGTATGATATTGGCTGTGAGTCTGTCATAAACAACTCTTATTATTTTGAGAGACGTTCCATCAATACCTAGTTTATTGAGAGTTTTTAGCATGAAGGGCTGTTGAATTTGGTCAAAGACCTTTTCTGCGTCTGTTGAGATAATCTTGTGGCTTTTGTCATTGGTTCCGTTTATGTGATGGATTACGTTTATTGATTTGTGTGTGTTGAAGCAGCCTTCCATCCCGGGGATGAAGCCGACTTGATCGTGATGGATAAGCTTTGTGATGTGTTGCTGTATTTGGTTTGCCAGTATTTTTTTGAGGATTTTCGCATCGATTTTCATCAGGGATGTTGGCCTGAAAATTCCTGTGTGTGTGTGTGTGTGTGTGTGTGTGTGTGTGTGTGTGTGTGTATGTGTCTCTGCCAGGTTTTGGTATCAGGATGATGCTGGCCTCATGAAATGAGTTAAGGAGGTTTCCCTCTTTTTCTGTTGTTTGAAATAGTTTCAGAAGGAATGGTACCAGCTCCTCTTTGTACCTCTGGTAGAATTCGACTGTGAATCCTTCTGGTCCTGGACGTGTTTTTGTTGGTAGGCTATTAATTACTGCCTCAAATTCAGAACTCGTTATGGGTCTATTCAGGGATTTGACTTCTTCCTGATTTAGCCTTGGGAGGGCGTATGTGTCCAGGAATTTATCAATTTCTTCGAGATTTTCTAGTTTGTTTGCGTAGAGGTATTTATAGTATTCTCTGATGGTAGTTTGTATTTCTGTGGGATCGGTGGTGATGTCCCCTTTATCATTTATTATTGCGTCTATTTGATTCTTCTCTCTTTTCTTCTTTATTAGTCTGGCTAGTGGTCTACCTATTTTGTGGATCTTTTCAAAAAACCTGCTCCTGAATTCATTGATTTGTTGAAGGGCTTTTTGTGTCTCTGTCTCCTTCAGTTCTGCTTTGATCTTGGTTATTTCTTGTCTTCTGCTAGCTTCTGAATTTGTTTGCCCTTGCTTCTCTAGTTCTTTTAATTGTGATGGTAGGGTGTCAATTTTAGAACTTTCCTGCTTTCTCTTGCGGGCATTTACTGCTATGAATTTCCCTCTACACAGTGCTTTAAATGTGTCCCAGAGATTCTGGTACATTGTGTCTTTGTTCTCATTGGTTTCCAAGAACATCTTTATTTCTGCCTTCATTTCGTTATTTACCCAGTAGTCGTTGAGGAACAGGTTGTTCAGTTTCCATGTAGTTGTGCAGTTTTGAGTGAGTTTCTTAATTCTGAGTTCTAATTTGATTGCACTGTGGTCTGAGAAGCAGTTTGTTACTATTTCCTGGTTTTTTTTTTTTTTTTGCATTAGCTGAGGAGTGTTTTACTTCCAATTATGTGGTCAATTTTAGAATAAGTGCGATGGGGTGCTGAGAGGAATGTATATTCCATTGATTTGGGGTGGAGAGTTCTGCAGATGTCTATTAGGTCTGCTTCACTCACTATTATTGTGTGGGAGTCTAAGTCTCCTTCTAGGTCTTGTGAGGTTGGGTGCTCCTGTATTGGGTGCATACATATTTAGGATAGTTAGCTCTTCTTGTTGCATTGATCCCTTTACCATTATGTAATGCCCTTCTTTGTCTCTTTTGATCCTCATTGGTTTAAAGTCTGTTTCATCAGAGACTAGGATGGCAACCCCTGCTTTTCTTTGCTTTCCATTTGCTTGGTAAATCTTCCTCCATCCCTTTATTTTAAGCCTATGTGTGTCTTTGCCCGTGAGATGGGTCTCCTGAATACAGCACACCAATGGGTCTTGACTCTTTATCCAACTTGCCAGTCTGTGTCTTTTAATTGGGGCACTTAGCCCATTTACATTTAAGGTAAATGTTGTTATGTGTGAATTTGATCCTGTCAATATGATGCTAGCTGGTTATTTTGCCTGTTAGTTGATGCAGTTTCTTCATAGCGTCGATGGTCTTTACAATTTGGTATGTTTTTGCAGTGGCTGATACCGTTTGTTCCTTTCCCTGTTTGGTGCTTTCCTCAGGAGCTCCTGTAAGGCAGCCCTGGTGGTGACCAAATCTCTCAGCATTTGCTTGTCTGTAAAGGATTTTATTTCTCCTTCACATACGAAGCTTGGTTTGGCTGGATATGAAATTCTGGGCTGAAAATCCTTTTCTGTAAGAATGTTGAATACTGAGCCCCACTCTCTTCTGGCTTGTAGGGTTTCTGCAGAAAGATCCACTGTTAGTCTGATGAGATTCCCTTTGTCGGTAACCCGACCTTTCTCTCTGGATGCCCTTAACATTCTTTCCTTCATTTCAACCTTGGTGAATGTGACGATTATGTGTCTTGGGGTTGCTCTTCTCAAGGAATATCTTTGTGGTGTTCTCTGTATCTCCCAAATTTGAATGTTGGCCTGTCTTGCTAGGTTGGGGAAGTTCTCTTGGATAATATCCTGAAGAGTGTTTTCCAACTTGATTCCATTCTCCCTGTCACCTTGAGGTACACCAATCATATGTAGGTTTGGTCTTTTCACATAGTCCCATATTTCTTGGAGGCTTTGTTTGTTTCTTTTCACTCTTTTTTCTCTAATCTTGTCTTCTCACTTTATTTCATTGAGATGATCTTCAAACTCTGATATCCTTTCTTCCACATGATTGATTTGGCTATTGATACTTGTGTATGCTTCACGAAGTTTTCGTGCTGTTTATTTCAGCTCCGTCAGGTCATCTACGTTCTTCTTTAAACTGGTTATTCTAGTTAGCAATTCGTCAAACCCCTTTTCAAGGTGCTTAGCTTCCTTGCGTTGGATTAGAACATGCTCCTTTAGCTTGGAGGAGTTTGTTATTACCCACCTTCTGAAGCCTACTTCTGTCAATTAGTCAAACTCATTCTCCATCCAGTTTTGTTCCCTTGCTGGTGAGGAGTTGTGGCCCTTTGGAGGAGAAGAGGCGTTCTGGTTTTTGGAATTTTCAGCCTTCTTGTGCTGGTTTCTCCCCATCTTCGTAGATTTATCTACCTTTGGTCTTTGATGTTGGTGACCTTCTGATGGGGTCTCTGAGTGGACATCCTTTTTGTTGATGTTGGTACTATTCCTTTCTGTTTGTTAGTCTTCCTTCTGACAGTCAGGCCCCTCTCCTGCAGGTCTGCTGGAGTTTGCTGGAGGTCCACTACAGACCCTGTTTGCCTGGGTATCACCAGCAGAGGCTGCAGAACAGCAAAGATTGCTGCCTGGTCCTTCCTCTGGAAGGTTCGTTCCAGAGGGGCACCCCCCAGATGCCAGCCAGAGCTCTCCTGTCTGAGGTGTCTGTTGGACCCTACTGGGAGGTGTCTCCCAGTCAGGATACATGGGGGTCAGGGACCCACTTGAGGAGGCAGTCCTTCCCTTATCAGAGCTCGAACACTGTGCTGGAAGAACTGCTGCTCTCTTCAGAGCTGTCAGGCAGGGACGTTTAAGTCTGCTGAAGCTGTGCCTACAGCCGCCCCTTCCTCCAGGTGCTCTGTCCCAGGGAGATGGGGGTTTTATCTAAAAGTCCCTGACTGGGGATGCTGCCTCTTTTTCAGAGATGCCCTGCTCAGAGAGGAGGAATCTAGAGAGGCAGTCGTCCTTGCTGAGCTGCGGTGGACTCCGCCCAGTTCGAACTTCCAAGCGACTTTGTTTACACAGTGAGGGTAAAACCGCCTACTCAAGCCTCAGCAGTGGTGGACGCTCCTCCCTGCACCAAGCTCGAGCATCCCAGGTCGACCTCAGACTGCTGTGCTAGCACTGAGAATTCCAAGCCAGTGGATCTTAGCTTGCTGGGCTCCGTGGGGGTGAGATCCGCTGAGCCAGGTACTGGAGGGAATCTCCTGGTCTGCTGGTTGTGAAGACCATGGGAAAAGCGCAGTATCTGGGCTGGAATGTACTGTTCCTCCCGGTACAGTCTATCACAGTTTCCCTTGGCTAGGAAAGGGAAATCCCCCGACCCCTTGTGTTTCCTGGGTGAGGCGACACCGCACCCTGCTCCGGCTTGCCCTCTGTGGGCTGCACCCACTGTTCATCCAGTAGCAAGGAGATGAACTGGATACTTCAGTTGGAAATACAGAAATCAGCCGCCTTCTGCGCCGATCTCGCTTGGAGCTGCAGACCGGAGCTGTTCCTATTTGGCCATCTTGCCAGATCTCCCTGTGAGCAACCTCTTAATGCCATGAATACCCAGTCTGTTTTAGTGACCCAAATTAAGAGATTTGGAATCCAGTTGCCTCACCTGACCAACAGTGAGCTGCTTTTCCCCTGTGTTTCCATGGACATAAAGTGGCCAGGGAGAGAGATCTTCCATGTTCACGACTCTCCCTGATATGCTTAGTGATGCTAGGTGACAACACGATCAATTCTCCTCAAATTAACGCATTCACGTAATGGCCAGTTTGCCACATTTACTGAATCTCCTGATTGTCATTTTAGCAGCTTTCACAGGAATACTCATTTTTGGTTATTAAAGATGAAATATACCTTTCCGAATATTACCTCAATGGAGGTGGATATACCTTAGGAATTGGGGGAAAATCCAGAATTAAAGACTGAGAATTTTCTGAATTATTATTTTTTCAATCCAAAATCTGGCATTTTGCATATGATAGAGTTCCTTAAATATTCTTGATATGTGTGGGAGTCTTTCAAATACCATTAAAAAAATCTGTTCAACATACATACTTTCTTTTTTTCTTAGTGTTCTCTCGCATTTTTTCAGTGGCTTTATCAGACAGAATTGTTTATTTTGATTGAGAATAAAGACGGTTGACCAAATGCAGCTGGGATGTGCCTCTTCCTCAGAGAGGAAGCAAAATGTTAAGTAAATCTGCACACTTCAAACACATCTTTTGAGAGAAAACATGGGAATTCAATAAAGGGGCAATGGAAGACACTGTGGTGGAAGAGGGAGGAAGCGGGACTGCCTGTTTGGTATTGCCGGGTGCCACGACTGGACCCTGGACACAGACTGGACCCGAGGAAGGGGTGAGTGAAGGAACCCTAGGACCCCACATTCCTGCTGTGGACCTCTGAGATCGTAGACACAGGAGTTCCCTTTGAGGGACTGGCAGGCAGGGTCGCAGGGAGAAGATGCAGAGGCACTGCTTGAACCTGTGTGGAGCCCAAAAGGCTTCTGTGTGTTGGGCAGCTGCAGCAAAACAGGGCTCTAGGTGCCCACCCCCAAGGCTCTGTGTCGTGCCCTAAGCGACTGCAGCTCCTACTGTCTGCTGGACTGGGAGATAGCAGAGTCCAGGCTCGCTCATGTGCCCAACACAGGCCCCACTGCCATTGCCACAGGACCAAGGTGCATCTGAACCACATGCCCCCGTGTTTGCCCCTGCTTCCCAAGATTGCCTGCCTGGCTGTTTCTGTGGCGGTGGGAGTGGGGGAGGTCAGGAGGAGTGGGGGAGAGGGAGGGGAAGGGGGTGAGGGAAGAGGAGGGAATTCTTCCTAATTCATTCTACAAGGCCAGCATTACCCTGATGCCCAGACCAGACAAAGGCACAACGAGAAAGAGAAAACTGCCGGCCAGTATCCCTGACGAACACAGGTGCAAAAATCTTCAACAAAATACTAACAAACTGAATCCAACAGCACATCAAAAAGATGATCAATTGAGATCTATCCCAGAAATGCAAGGATGATTCAACACACACAAATCAATACATATAATATGTCTCATGAACAGAACAAAGATCAAAAATGGTATGATCAGCTCAGTAGACGCAGAAAAAGCATTTGACAAAATCGCAGCATCACTTCATGACAAAAACTCTCAACAAATTAGGTACAAAAGGAGCATACCTCAACATAACAAAAGGCTATATGTAACTAACCCACATCATACTGAATGGGGAAAAGCTGAAAGCCTTTTCTCTAAGAACAGGAACAAGAGAAGGATACTCACTCTCACCGCTCCTATTTAACATAGTACTGAACGTCCTCCCAGAGCAGTTAGGCACCAGGAAGACATAAATGACATCCAAACGGAAAGAAAGGACATCAAATTGCACCCCTTCACAGGTGACCTGATCGGATAGATCGAAAACCTAAAGACTCCCCGAAAACTCTTTAGAACTGGTAAACAAATTCAATAGAGTTGCAGGATACAAAATCTGCGTGAGAAAATCAGTAGTGTTTCTATGCACCAATAATGAACTAGTAGAAAAGGAAATCAAGAGAGCAAACCCTGCAGCCATAAGAAAGAATGAGTTCATAGCTGGAAGCCATCATTCTCAGCAAACTAACACAGGAACAGAAAACCAAACACCGCATGTTCTCACTCATAGGTGGGAGCTGAACAATGAGAACACGTGGACAAAGGGAGGGGAACATCACACACCAGGGCCTGTTGGAGGGGAGTGGGGGGAAAGGGGAGGGAGAGCATTAGGACAAATACCTAATGCATGTGGGGCTTAAAACCTAGATGACGGGTTGATAGGCGCAGCAAATCACCATGGCACATGTATACTTATGTAACAAACCTGCACGTTCTGCACACGTATCTCCGAACTTAAAGTAAAACTTAAAAAAAAGCCACTCCATTTACACTAGCCACAAAAAAAGTATCTAGGAATAAATGTAACTAAGGATGTGGTAGATCACCACAATGAAAACTTCAAGACACTGACAAAAACAATTGAAGAGGACACAAAATAATGGCAAGGCATTCCATGCTTATGGATTAGAAGAATGAAAATTGCTTAAATGACCATATTACCCAAAGCAATCTACAGATTCAATGCAATCCCACCCAAAATACCAATGATATTTTTTACAGAAATAGAAAAAAAATCCTAAAATTCATATGGGACCGCAAGAGACCTCAAATAAACAAAGAAATCCTGAGGGGGAAACAAACAAACAAACAAACAAAGCTGGAGGCATCACTCTGCCTGACTTCAAAATATACTATAAAGCTATAGTAACCAGGACATCATGATATTGTCATAGAAACTTAAAGGCTTAAATGGAAAACTTGAAACTATAAAAATAACAAAGGAGAGAAGCTTCAGGGCATTGTTCTAGTAGGGCAAATATTTTATGGGCAAGACTACAAAAGCACAGACAACAAAAGCAAAAATACGCAAATGGGACCATATAAAACCAAAAAGCTTCTGTATAGCAAAGGAAACAATCAATAGAGTGAGGAGACAACCTGTAGAATGGGAGAAAATACTTAAAAACTAATCGTCCGATAAGAGACTAATATCCAGAATACACTAGGCTTTCAAAGAACTCAACAGCAAAACTCCCCTAAATAATACTATTAAAAATGAGCAAAGGATCAGAATAGACATTTCTCGAAAGAAGGCATACAAGTCACCAAGAAGTTTATGGAAAATTGCTCAACCTCACTAATCATCAGGAAAATGCAAGTCCAAACTACCATGAGATATCCTCTCACCCCAGTTAGAATGGCCATTATGAAAAAGACAAAAAGATAAGTTTTGGCGAGGATGTGAAGAAAGGGGAGTTCTTTTTTTTTTTTTTTTTTATACTTTAAGTTCCAGGGTACATGTGCACAACGTGCAGGTTTGTTACATATGTATACTTGTGCCACGTTGGTGTGCTGCACCCATCAACTCATCAGCACCCATCAACTCGTCATTTACATCAGGTATAACTCCCAATGCCATCCCTCCCCTCTTCCCCCTCCCCATAATAGGCCCCGGTGTGTGATGTTCGAAAGGGGAGTTCTTACACATTGTTGGTCCCAGTGTAAATTAGTGCAGACATCATGGAAAACAGTATGGAGGTTTCTCAAAAAACTGAAAACACACCTACCATATGATCCAACAGTCCCTCAACTGGGTATTTATCCAAAAGAAAGGAAGTCGGTGTATCAAAGAAAGATTTGCTTTCCCATGTTTGTTGCAGCACTATTCCCAATAGCTAAGGTACGGAATCATCCTAAGTGTCCATCGACGTGAATGGATAAAGAAAATGTGGTATCTATACACAATAGAACATTATTCAGCTACCAGAAAGAATGAAGTCCTGTCATTCGAGGCAACATGAATGAACCTGGAGGATTTTATGTTAAGTGAAACAAGGCAGGCACAGATAGACAAATACCACACATCCTCACTCATATGTGGAAGCTGAAGGAAATTGGGCTCGTAGAAGTAGAGAGTAGAGTTGTGGTTACTAGAGGCTGGGAAGTACAGAGGGGAGGGGAGGATAGGGAGAGGTTGGCTAATGGATACTACATTACGGATCGATAGGAGGAATAAGTTTAAGTGTTCTATAGCACTGCAGGTTGAATACAGTTAACAGTATGGTATAGTATATGTTTAAAAAAAGCTGGAAGAGGGGATTTTGAATGTTTCCAGTGCAAAGGAATGATAAATGTTTGAGGTGATGGATACCCTAATTACTCTGGTATAGTCATTACACGTTGAATAGATGTATCAAAATATCACTCTGTACCTCATAAATATGCACAACTATTATGTGTCAACTAAAACATAAAAGAAAAAAAAGGAAGACAAATACCACATGATCTCACTCATGTGGAATCTTACAAAGTTGATCTAATAGAAGCAGAGAGTAGAATGATGGTTGCCAGAGGCTGGGGGTGGCGGGGCTTGCGGGGGATATGGCAAGGGAAGATGTTGGTCAAAGGGTACAAAGTTCCAGTTAGACAGGAGCAAGGAGCTTTAGTGATCTATTGCACAGCATTTCTAGTTAAAAATAATGTATTACATATTTTGAAACTGCTCAAAGAGTAGATTGTAAATGTTCTCGCCACAAAAGAATGATAGGTAGGTGAGGAGACGGATATGCTAATTAGCTTCGTTTAATCATTCCACATTGTATACATATATCAAAACATCATATTCTACCCCATAAATATATATAATTATTATTTGCTTTTTTAAATAAAATAAATCTATAGAGACTGCTGCTTCTGGGAAGGTGGTGTAGTTGTACATTTCCCTATTCTTCCCACTAAGTACAACTTAAAATTCGAGACACTATATATAAAACAAACATAAGGCTGAAAGTGGAGAGGAGAAAGCAGAGCAACTGAGGACCTCAGAACGATATGGTGGTGAGTTCCTTGGGTTTTGTTTTTGCCTGATATATCCCAAAGTTGGAGCTGAAGAAACCAGCTACTAGGGAATTCCAAAATGCACAGGCAAAACAAAACAAAGCTAAACAAAACAAGCGAAGAAACGAAGAAATAAACCTACAAAAGCCTGTTCTTCCTAACCTAAGGATCAGAAAAGAGGCAACCCAACAAGACAGAAAATATTTTCACAGTAACTGCTCTACTCCAGTTGAACGCCTCGGAAAACTCTGTGGCCCCACTCATGCCGGCAAAGATCTAGCGGGGGACATGGACTTCCACATTCATTTCCATGGGCAGAGACGAGAGCCCCTTCGCGCTACCATATCAGCAGGATTATGTGGAGATCTCCAACATATACCCCCACCAGGCCGTAAGGAGGCACCCCTCTTTGTCCCTGCTGGGATGATGTCAGGATTTTCACCACCGCTCCATGTGAAGGATGACACTGAATCCATGGGCTAAAGAGAAAATCTTCCAGATGTAAATTAGGAGAGCCATTATGGAAAACAGTATGAAGGTTCCTCATAAAGTTAAAATAGAACTACCATATGACCTAGCCTTCCCACTTCTGGGACTGTATTCAAAGGCTATGAAATCAACATGTCAGAGAGGTGTCTGCACTCCCATCTTCACTGCATCACTATTCACAATAGCCAAAATTTACAGTGAACCTAAGTGTTCATCAGCGGATTAACGAATAAAGAAAATGTGGTCTATATACACCATGGAATACCGTTCTGCCATGTAAAAGAAGGAAATCATGGCATTTCCATGTGTGGAAGGTGAAAAAGTCGATCTTTTAGAAGTAGCGAGTGGAATGGTGGTTACCAGAGGCTGGAGTTTGGGGGAGTGGGGGAGATGTTGACCAAAGGGTGCAAAATTTCAGCTAGGCAGGAGGAATAATTTCAAAAGATCTCTTCTTCACCATGATGACTACAGTTAATAACAATATGTCGTATACGTGAAATTTGCTGAGAGTAGTTTTTAAGTGTTCTCACCACACACAAAAAACGGTAAGTATGTGAGGTAATGCATATGATAATTACCTTGATTTAGCCATTTCACAGTGTATACTTATTATCAAAACATCATGCTGTACACCACAAATATATACAATTTTTATTGGCCGATTTAAATAAAAAGAATACTGAAGACTGAGTCTCCCAGGACTTCAGAAAGTGAATTGAACTGAAAGGAAATGATTATAAGACATGTCAATATCTGTGATGCAAAGCTAAACCATTGTTGAAAGGAAAATTTATGCCATTAAGTGCTTCCATTAGACAAATGAAAAATTATCAAAGCAGTAATCTATGATGTCACTACACTAAACTAGAAAAAGAGGAGCAAAAGAAGCAGAAGGAAGGAAATGTGAAAGATAGGTAAAATAATCAATGAAATGGAAACCCGAAAAATAACAGAGAAAATCAATAAATAAAAACCGAGGTCTTTAAGAAGACCAGTAAAACATACACAATTTAATAAAGACTGACAAAATAAGCCTGTGATGATTCACTGCGTTTGTGCATATTTACTGAATGACTTTAATAACTATAGTTGTGAAACTTTTCATATAGTCGACTTTAGGAAGCTAAGCCCTTATGTTTTCAATATGAATCATACAATGGAAAGAAGAAATAAAAGAAACATTGGACTCTTGATTTAAATCACAACAAAATCTGATTTTTGAACTAACAGCCAGATCCCTGTCTTTCATCATACAAATGAGTTTCTCCAATGTCTTCCACAATTAACTCAGTTTCCTTTCTGAGAGGTAGACATGATACCCAAATAACTGTACTATGAGTTCCATTTATCATGCTACGAACATGTCTTTGCAAATTGGAAAGTTCTTGGAAAGGAAATTTCCCATGATTCATGTAATGCTAAAAAGAAGGTTGTTGAAATTTTTTACACTTTGAATCAATTATTCTTCCATACTGTTAGAAAAGTCTTGTATTACATGGACATTTGAGTGGCGACTTAGGTGAAGGCCTTCTGCCTTTTGTAAAATATTATATATAACTCATAATTTTCTATTATGTGTTATGTAACTGAAATAACAATACCTTTTTATGATGTCTCCACAAAAATGTTTGTGTGTGTGTGTGTGTGTGTGTGTGTGTGTTCTACAAGATCCAAGCCATTTTTTAATTGGCCAAATTCATAACCTCAGATCCTCTTAATAATTATCATAAACTGCTTTTTTTGCTATTGCTGACCAATCAATTCTAACTTCAGGCAATGAATTTTGTCAATCTGATTAGACTGTTAGAGGGGAAATTCTTATCAAATTCATCATGTATTTGTTTACCTTTCTCTTAATATTGTCCACTTTTTTCTCTTCACATTTCTTTCAACAAAACAAATAAACAGCTTGTACTCTTTCTCTGCCACAGCAAATGCAACATCAACAACAACGAGGTGGGGGAGGGGGAGAGATGAGCTTTTTTACATCAAAATGCCCATCCATAAAAGCAGAAATGAATTATAGTATTAGAGAAATCACCGTTTTTTTTAACCAACAAAGTAATAATCAAATCAGGCAAGAGCCCTGAATGAATACTAAGGCCAAGAGGTAAAATTTTGTTGGAGAGCAGAATATCCGCATGTCATCGAAATATCATGACAGACTACTTATTAACCACAACAGGAGAAAAGTACCTTCCCAATGTAGTACTCTGTCTGAAAAATACCGTAATTAAGTGATAAAACTGAAGAATACAAACCGCATCACCGATAACCAGAGAAACTGGCCTTAGGAGCCTCCAGATGTGATATAACGTGAACTGCTCGTCACCTTCTTAATATTCGTGCCCAAAGTGTCAAACATAAATATAAACAAGAGGCAAATATCAGACCAGCCCGTATTGTGGGACACTTTACATGACAACAGGCCTCAGCTCTGAAAAAAATGTCATCGTCATGGAAGGTTTAAAAAATTGGTTGGGGTACTGTTTGCAATTAGAGGACACTAAAGAGACATGACAACTGTGTGCAATGTACCATGCTTGACTGGATTGTTGATCCCCCAAAAAGTCTTTCAAAAGGATATTACGGGGACATTTGGTGAAATTTAAATATGAACTGTATGTGAACTTGGATGATGTTACCCCTTCATTGTTACATTTCTTCAATGTGATAATGGCACTGTGGTTTCATAGGAGTACATTGTAGTGTTTAGGAGGTGCATGCTGAAGTAACTGGTTGAAGTGTTTGAAACTCTTACGTGTTTAAGCAAGAAAAAAAAATTACTGAGAGCTAAAGCAATGAGATAATGTGAATCTAGGCATAAGATTGTTCACTGTATTACCCCCTCAGCTTTGTGTATTTTCAAAATGAAACGTTGAGGAAAATAGATTCCTCATATTTAGAGTTATGCACTGAAATGTTTACAAATCAAATAAGACACGTTAAGATATCCACATATGATTTTTGTACTTTTTTGATTTCTGATATTTGCTTGAAAATAATCTGGAGGACGGGGAGGGGAGAGGATATGTATGAAATGTGATTGGCCATGAGTCTTTAATGGTTGCAGTTGGGAGATGGATATTTGGAGGTTCCTTATGTTATCCTCTCTTGTGCTTTCGTTCTCAAAATGTGGTCCCTTACCAGTAGTGTTCGCATCATCAGGGAACTTGTTTGATAGGCAAACTCAGCCGGCATGGTGGCTCACGCCTGTAATCCCAGCACTTTGGGAGGCCCAAGCTGGTGGATCACCTGAGGTCAGGAGCTCAAGACCAGCCTGACCAACATGGAGAAACCCCATCTCTACTGAAAATACAAAAGTAGCCGGGCGTGGTGGTGACTGCCTGTAATTCCAGCTACTCGGGAGGCTGAGGCAGGAGAATCGCTTGAACCTGGGTGGCAGAGGTTGCAGTGAGCCGAGATCGCGTCATTGCACTCAAGCCTGGGCAGCAAGAGTGAAACTCCGTCAAAAAAAAAAAAAAAGACAAAGAAAAGAAAAGAAAAATGAAAAGAAAAGAGAAAAAGCAAAGCCAACCAAACTCTGGGTCCCACCCCAGACCTTGTTATCTGAGAATACAGATATGGAGCTCCGAAATCTTTGTTTTATCAAGCCCTCTGGGGCTTGATAATCAAGCTAGTGTTTTAGGACCACTGCTCTAATGCACCATATACAAAAAAATTAATACACCATAGCTAAGTTACATTTACTATGGGAGAGGAAAGCTGGTTTGACATTAGCAAAGCTGTAACTGGAAGGGGACCCGAGAGAGGTTTATGTATTGCTCATATATTTTGTTGTTTGTTCTAGATACTAATTGCATGCGTATATTTAATTTTTGAAAACTCACTAAGAGGCCTGGCTTGGTGGCTCACACCTGTAATCTCTGCACTTTTGTCTGGCGGACTGCTTGAGCCCAGGAGTTCACGATGGCCTGGGCAACATGGCGAAACCCCCCGTCTCTACCAAATATAGAAAATTAGCTGGGGATGGTGGCGTGTGCTTGTAGTCCCAGGTACTTGAGAGGCCGAGGCAGGAGGATTGCTTGAGCCCAGGAGGTGGAGGTTGCAGTGAGCCAAGATCACCGACACTGCACTTCAGCAGCCTGAGTGACAGAGTGAGGGGCTGCTTTTTTGTTTCATCTTTGTTTACAAATCAAATAAAGAAAGCAACCCAAAGAATGAAGGAAGGAAGGAAGGAGAGAGAGAGAGAGAGAGAGAGAGAGAGAGAGAGAGAGAGAGAAAGGGAGAAAGGATAAGAAAGAGAGAAAGAAAGGAAAAGAAAGAAAGAGAAAACTCACTAAGATATACATTTATGACTTTTTAACCGTTTGGATTATAAGATAAACTTTGCTGAAGGTTTTGGAAAAAACCTGGAAGTTACTTAGGCCAGGTACTCTAGAGATACTGGATTCTCCCATAACTGATCCACAGATTCAGTGAAAATGCAATCCAAATCTGTTACAACCGAATTTTTGGGAAACTTGAAATTGCATGCTAATTTATGAAGAAGGACAAAAGGCGTAAGACATGCGGGGGTGGGGGTGGCGTGGTGTAGGGAGACAGGAAGAAGAAAGGAAGGAAGGAAGGAGGAAAGGGAAGAAAGGGAAGAAAGGAAGGGAAGGGAAGGGAAGGGAAAGGAAAGAAAAGGAAATGAAAGGAAAAGGTAAGGAAAACACAAGGAAACAATACTAATATGGAAATGCTGGCAGCATTCCTTTTAAAATCCGGAACAACCCAAAGAAGCCCAATTTTGCTGTCGCTATTAGATCTTGTACTAGATTTCCTAGCCAGCGCAGTTAAAACACAACCAAACAACCAACCAAAAAACAAAAATCGCAAACAAAAAAACCCCATAACTTCAATTCTATTTCTACTATGCATAAACTCACAGATAATCCCAGAACGCCTACTACAGAGTTTAGCATGTTGACTGACTTTAAGATCAAGTCACGTTTTTAAAAGTTAAAGTCGTTTCTGTAAATTAGATCCAAATAGAAATTGTCCTTTTAAACAGACATCAAGTGCAAGCACAGCAACGATCTACAGTATCTTGGAATAAATACAATGAATGATGTGCAAGATCTAAATATACAAAAGATAAAACTAAAAACTGAACTGAAAGATTAAAACATTAAGGGCCCACGTAAGTGGAGACATCCCAAGTTGGTGAACAGGAAGGCTGAGTATTCTGCAGATAGTGGATTCTCCCCTAACTGATCCACAGATTCAGTGAAAATGCAATCCAAATCTGTTACAACTGAGTCTGGGGAGACTTGACATTGCACACTAATTCATGCGGAGGGACGAAAAGGCAAAGAATAGCAAAGACGTGTTTGGAGATGATGAATACCATGCAGGAGCTTGCCCTAGCCGATGTCAAGATGTATCATGAAGTGAGAAAATTTAGGACAATTTAGTAGTGGCACAGGAATAGACACATTTATCTGTGGAACATTACAGGGAGTTCATAAACAGAGACAAATACGGACGAAAGTGTTTCCAAGCATCGTTCCCTGGGGGTTGCAAAGTCACCACTGATTGGGAATCCGCGGCACAGAAATATGGATCGATCTTTAATCACATGCTGAATTTTTAAAAGGTAAATTACAAAATACCAAGTACGTGAGTTAAAAATGCATGCACACAAAATATTTCACACCCAAAGGGAGACCAATCTGGGAAACAAGCCTTGGGGAGTATAAAGCTCAACGATCACTTCAGGATTTCTTGACTGACCTAGTACAGGGAGCAGGAGAAGCTACATGGAGGTGAAGGGGGCGTGACCTCAGAACGTGAGCCTCAAGAGATCTCGAGGTTCATTGGTCGCCAGCCACAGCGGCGGGAGGTTGAAGGCAGCGCAAGAGCTCACTGGCCTTTGTGGCAAGGGCGGGAAGGGAAGCAGAAGCTGGATCTTCCCTCAGACCCTCTGACTGGTTCTGACTTGCTGGAGGCTGGGGCAACCACAGGTTGACATGAGAATTAGGCCCTCGTTCTCCACGCCTCTTATTTCCTCCCACCCTCCTGAGCCAGATTCCCAACTCTGCTACCTTCCGCTCTCTGCTACCTCAGCAGGGAACTCCCATCTGCTCCTGATGTCCCATCGCGCCCTCAGCTGTCCCGGAATCCCTTTTGGGAGGACCCCTTGCTCCAGCCCCCTGAGCCCCGGCCTTTGGCCAGTGAGGCAGGGCTCATGGGACTACTTTTGATTCAGAGGTCCGGGAGGGAGTGGATGATTGGGCTTCCTGAGGAAGTGGTGCGCTCCAGGGTGGTGGGACTGTGTGTGTGGTGTGGGGTGGGGTGGGGGTGGGGGGAGATGGTGTGCTCCAGAAAAATTGTTGAAGTGTGGAGAGGAATATGGAAGAGTTGGGGGAGACTGTGGAGGGAATGTGTGGGTTTGCATGAAAGCAGAAAAGGTGTGTCAGTCCAAGAGAAACACTACTGCACTGAGGAGTTTCCTATTGGCTAGATCAGAACCTGACACTTCATAGGAGGCTCAACAGGTACCTGCTGAATGAAGAATCAAGAGAATCGGCCGGGCCCGGTGGCTCATGCCTGTAATCCCAGCACCATGGGAGGCCGAGGCGGGTGGATCAGCCTGGCCAACATGGTGAAACCCCGTCTCTATTAAAAATTACAAAAAATTAGCCAGGCGTGGTGGCAGGCACCTGTAATCCCAGCTACTCGGGAGGATGAGGCAGGAGAATCACTTGAACCCGGGAGGCAGAGGTTGCAGTGAGCCGAGATCACGCCATTGCACTCCAGCCTGGGTAACAAGAGCGAAACTCCGTCTCAAAAGAAAAAAGAAAAAAAAAAAAAAAAAAAAAAAAAAGAAGAATCAAGGGGATGCATGAAGGGATGAATGAAATTAATAATTGAAAGAGGGCCAGGGATCCAGGAGAACAATACGATTTCATGGGATACAAGAGGGAAATCAGTTCAAAGGGGGAGCAAGGGAATAATTAAGTGTAAGGTGGGGTACAAGAAAAAAAATCAGCATGAATCAGCACGAAATGTGAGGGGAAAATTGAATATAGGGCATAGAAGAGACTGACAATGGAATTGAGTGCTGGGGGCACAAAATCCTGTGTGGGGAGTGAATGAATGCAGGAGGTTCGGAAGAGAATTGTTGAAGTGGATGCCAGGAATAATACCTGGGTTTGGCAGAGTGCAGGATGATACACAAGAAGGGGGTGTAGTAATGGTGGAAGAGGGCACGGGAGTGCATGTACATGCCTGAAAGTGGGGTCTGTGGTGAAGTGATGGTAAGCAAGGAGAATAATGACTGCATTGAATGGGTATGGGATCCTTGCCAAGAGTTTCTCGGGAAGGGGCTATGTGTGACTGGGGCTTCTGTGAAGGAGGCAACATGAGCAAGGAGGTCGCAGTGAAGGCTGGTGAAAACCGTGGGAGAAGAAGGGGAGGGAAGGCAATCTGATTCCAGCGGTGAGAAGGATGGAGAAGGAGCATTCAGCCACCTCAGATAGGGTTTTCCAAGGGCAGAGGAAGTACGCTGGGGGTAGGGGATCATGTGGCCATTCTGACCTCCACTCCTGACCCTAGAAGCATGGATCCCAAATAAATACCTGCTGCACCCTGCTGCCCCTCTGACTCTGAATGCACAGCGTGAGACTGGAGCCCCATGGGGGACTCAGCTTGGCCCCAGAAGAGCTATAGGTTGCTGTGACCGCTGCCACGACCATGGTATTACTGCCCAAATCAGCGGCCACAAGCATTTCTGCCTCTTCCAGGCCTGCGAGTGTCACAATTGTGCCCTCTTCTCATGAGTATGGTGTCTGAGATGGGGAGGGCCCAGACCTTCTCTAAATGGGACTAACCTTAGCCCCGCAATCCTTTACTTCAGAGAACACCTCAGGGTCTTGCCTGCTGTGAGTGCCTTGAAGAGGGAGCAGCGGGCACGGCCAAAGAGACACCTGGCTCAAGGACCAATAAGGAGTATGGCTGCCCCTCCCAAAGCTCCCATCCGTGTCAGGAATTTGACCATCAGAGCAGGAGTCCTCAGTGAGTGTTTCTGGCCAGGGAGGGAGCCAGAGTTTGGGTGGAGGAAGCATGAGTAGTTCTGTCACCAGTCCTGTCACAGAATTGCAGTGTGACCTGGGGCAAGTTGCTCCCCGGACCTTAGTTTGCCCAGGTGCAAAATGTCATCAATGTTATCTACCGAGTGTTTGCAGGAAGGAGAGAGCTGGGGGACAAGGGAACTGAAGAGCTCCTTGGTGAGATGAGACCTGAGACTGGATGTGGGGTGAAGTGGGGTGGGGTTGGGGGAAAGACTCATCAAAGCTGTTCCTGGTCTTTCACAGCTGGGAGGGAGAACAACATGCTGCAGCCCGAGACCCACATCTTCACAGCCTCCGAGGAGGTAAGGAGAGTCGGTGACCAGTCGGGCAGGCTCCCACCCAGCCACTGTCCAGACATCTTTCACTGTGTCCCAAGGATATGGGTTTCATCTCCAATCCTATCACCAGCTCACCATGTGACCTTGGGAAAAATCACTTCTCCTCCCTGGGCCTCAGTTTCCCCAGTTGCAAAATGAAAGGTAAGACTGGCTGGTCTTCAAGGTCTTCAGAGCTCTGACATTCTAGGCTCCTATCCTCATCCCAAAAGATGTCCACACCTCCTCTCTCCATGGCCGGCCTGGTACCTGACTGCAACCTGTGCTCTCTGCCCCTGCAGGGGAGCTCCCAAGGGGCTCTACTGCTTGGCCAGGCCCCAGAATCTTTGTCTCTGCCTCGTACTCCAGTGACCTTGGAGCAGCAACTGGTTTCTCCTTCTGGAGATCCCCACAGGCCCCCTGCCCTGCCCAGCATGTGAGTAGAGTGAGGACCATGGAGCAGGTTGTGTCTTGTGTGCCTAACCTTGTGCTTGATGCCATGGGAGATGGAAGGGGAAGAGCGGGAGGAGGAGGAGGAGGAGGAAGTGGAGGGGGGGAGGAGTAAGAGGAGGAGGAGGAGGAGGAAGAGAAGGAGGAGGAGAAGAAGGAGGAGGACAAGGCAGCACGTAATACTAACGGGCGAGGACAGGGCTCTCCTAGCTTTGCTATTTTCTATTTGTGAGACTTTGGACAAGTGACTTTATGTGTCTGAACCTCCATTTCCCTATGGATATACTGAGGACAATATTCTATACCCAGAGCATTGAAAAGAGAACTGGCACAAGGCCTGCCACATAATAGGGCTTCAACAAATGGGGGTTGTTATTCCACATGAAACAGGTGGATGGGATAGAAGGTCCTGCTGAAAGGTGGGGTCCACGCTGGTGAGGGCCACAGAGGCCCAGGGCAAAGTCCAGAGGCCATTAGAGAAAGCTTCCTGGAGACGAGCCATGCTTGTCCTTCAAGACCCATGGGGACTGGGCAATATGGAAGTGAGAACCAGTCCCTGAACAGGGACGGTAATCACATCTCTCCAAGTGCTTTGCAAATTAAAACACGGACACCTGTAATTTCCCATGATTTTCACCATTGCCCTGGGAAGGAAAGAGCTGGTAGGAATAAGCGTCCCTGTCAGGAAAAAGAGGTATGGAAAAGAAACCTGGCCAAGCAGGAGAAGGGACTTGCCCCAGCCGCAATGACTAATGGTCCAGCAGGCATTGGGATTCACACATCCAGATATTGCAAAATCCTGCCCCTCTTTCTGTCTACTGATAGTATGTGTCCACCAGTGGATTTAATCCCCTGGCCTCTCCTTTCCTTGTTTCTAGATGCTCAACTCTGATCCTCCAGCCCTGTGCCACCCTTGACCCTCTTCTACTGCAGCCACAGGTCCTGGGAAAGCAGTGGGGTCCAGAACCCTGGGAGGGATGGAGTTTAGTGGATGGGAAGAGCAGAAGGCCTTGGTGGGGGTGGGGGAGGAGGTTGAGGGAACACGGGGCTGAAGGGGCACTTGTCGTATTGGGAAGAGGTGTAGTTTCCCAGTGCCTATTCTCTCACGCACTTTCCTTTGCAGGTCCCCAAAGTCTCTGACCAGGCTTTGGTTTCTGCCCACTCAGAGTGGCAGCGGAAACTGGAGGCCGCTGAGGCTCTGCTGACTCTGAGAAACTCTGCCCAGGCCCCTCCTGACTCCATCTCCCTGCACCAGCCTTGCAACCCACCAGGTAGCCTGCTCCCTGAAAGGAGAACACAGGGTGGGAATAGCTGGGGAATGGGGGTCGTTGTGGTAAGCAGGTTCTAGCTGAAAAATCAGAGTCAGTAAGTTGAATCTCCTTGGGGCCAGGCACCCAAGCTCCTCAGTATGACTCCCGAGATGGTAGTTGAGCGCTGTTTACTGAATCTTCGGTTTATCGCGCTTTGTGCGCAACAGCAAGCGTTCAGTGCCCTGACGTCAAGAAAGAAGGAAGTTCAGGCCCTGAGAGTGGCAGGGACTTGCCCTCTCTGATATGCATGCAGCATATCAAGTGGAAGAACCGGCCCTCTTGACTTTCAGCCCAGGGTCTATGCTCAGCCCCCTGTGGCCTACTGTGGTCTGGGGAGGACATACAGAGGTGATAAAGGGCTTGGTCTGGAAGGAGGTCTGGTCTCTGCCTTCCGAGAGCATCCAGTCTAGAAGTGGAGCCTGGATGCCCTGGCAAGCTGTGTTTTGTGGTCAAATTTTAACGATGTGCCCAGAGAAGAGGGGCTGGAGGAGCTCCGAGGGGGATAAACAACTGGGGAGGCTGGGAGGGAAGGCTAGGCATTCCCAGATCAAAATGGTGAATGGAGCATGGTGTGTCAGTGAAGAAACACCCCTGGAGGGACTGCTGGAACAGAAAGGGATGAGGCTGGAGAGGGTACCAATCACAGAGGTCTGACAGGTCAGGCTTAGGAGGCTGGACCAGCAACTGTGGGTAGTGAGGAGCCAGGGAACGTTTTCTGAGCTAGGGAGAAGAATTTCACAGACCCCGAGCTTGACAAAAAGACTTGTGGTGGCTTTGATGGAAGGATTGGGGGAGGCGAGATGGGAGATGGGGAAATCAGAGAGGAAGAGGTCTATGCAACAGGCCAGGTGACAAATCTTTGGTTGGGCGGGACACATAAAACGAGTAGATCTGGAAGGGGATGTGGATGTGACCTGGCTCTGGCCCCTTCCTTTCTGTCCACAGCTCCTGCTGGAGATAAAGGATTCCAGCCTCCCAGCCCCTCTCTCCGCCCCAGGCCAGCCAGCTCCATCTCGCTGCCTATTGGACATCTGGGATGCATCTCCCTCTTGAGCTAGGAACCCAGGGGAGGAGGCCTCAACAGAGCACTGCCTATTTAGTATCCAGTTTCTGAATGTGCAAAATGGTTAACGTCCAAAACGCTTAACATCTTTTTTTTTTTTTTTTAAGCCTTCAGGTGTTTTATAAGCTTTTTATTATATGGGGCAATTCCTTGACTGAAGGTGGATATTCTTGTACCTCTATCCCTCACTCTTTTGGATGCCGGGGCCTTTTTCTGTTTCGTAAAGACAGGATTGTGCAATCTAAGTTGATCAGTCTCTCAGTGGGATTCTGTGTGGGTTCATATGCCAGAGTTTTTATTCGTCTTGTGATTGCTGACATACCTGTGCACTCATGTGCGTACCCATGCTTGTGGAAACATGAAGATGTTTTCACTTTGTGTCTAGGTTTATGTACGTGAACAAATAATAAACCCTTGTTGTTATAAGGCACTGTGATATACGGGTTGTTTGTTACCACAGTATAACCCAGACTATCCCGACTCTAACCGATTTGTTCAATTCATGTTTCCAAGTGAGAATCACCTTATCCGATAACTGAGATTTCCTAACATGGCTAGATAAGAAAATGGTAGAGGAAAAAGAGTAAGGTATTTATTCATTGAGCAATTAAGTACCTACCCTCTGCCTGGCATAGACTGTTTCCAGTTGCCCAGAGGGTCATAAGTGGCAATGTCTGTAGGATCAAGCAGATCATGTAAATGAGTAGAGCAGGCCCGATGGGCTCTGGCCAAACTGACAGTGTGTGCTCTACGTAAGCGGGCAGCTGCTACTTGGCTCTAGGCAATTGTTGCCATGCAGGGATAGCGACTCATGGTGGCCAAATTGGCTGGGTTTTCAAGAGAAGATGGAATTCTAGATTTCTATATAAAATCACTCAACTTGTAAGCATTGGCTCGGGTTTCTTCTTTAAGCCCTATATCTGGGCCAAACCAAACTTCCATGAAGGACAGTTTTGCCCAATGGAAATGCCGGTTTTATTCTAGACCAATGTGAATTTTACAGTGGAGGAAACTGAGGCCACTCAGGACAAGAAGAATCAAACAGGGGAAATGAATTAGACTCAGACCCTATTTTTGAAGGACCCATGAAATATGAGGAAGCACCACTACCTTTTATTTATTTTGTGCTCACCGCACTAAGCACATACAGCCTCACGGCAACTTTGCAAGTTAAGCATTATTATTGCCATTTTGCCGATGAGGAAACACACTCAAAGAATGACAGTGACTTGCAAAAGTGGTTTGGGGGAAATTTTTAGCCAAAGATCAGCGAACTCTCCCTTGTCTTTACCAGGCCCTGAATCAGCTAATAGTTCGATTTTTTAATAAAGCATTGAATAAAAGGCTCAAAACTCAAAGCAACAAACATCAGTCAGAGGGTTTTTCCAAAATAGTCCCTTTATTTCTTACTCAAGGTAACAATATGTAGTAATCGATCAGCTCTTTATTACCTGCAGTGGTTTCCCAGTCCTCTGCTGATATTCTAAACGAATGAAGACCTGGAGACCCCCACCAGGCAGAAAGAAAGCTCAACTGGACATGCCTCGATATGGGCCCTTTTCCTTGCTATTAGCTCCCTCCTTTCTTCCCTCCCAGTACTTTACCCAAGACAATTGATTCGGATGACATCCAGTTACAACTTGTCCTTTCTTTTTTGAGACCCCGAGAAGTCAGGATTCTTATATTCTTGATCTGATGGCAGAGAAACAAACGTGCAAAGTCACTCAGACTTGGAGCAAGACTAGACTGAAGTCCATCTCATACCTTCCTTCCTTCCCTGATTTGTTACTCGAACAAATGATCCCCAAGCCCCTCCTTTCGTAGTGATGGATGAACAAGTCCACATATTTCTGGAGGAATGAAGCGGTGGTACCTGGAAGAGGACTAAGATCCTGCTATGAAATTGTGTCCTAGGCACACCACAGTCCCACAGTTGACTTGGGTAAAAGAGGAGGCATATTTTGGTTAAAGGATGTGGCATGAGAAGAGGGAGGAAAAACAGAAATAAAGTGATGGGCATCAGGGGAAGGAGTGAGGCCCTTTTCCCTGTGCCCTTTTATTTTCCTGATGCCCCCCCTCCGCCCATACACACACAGACTTTTTCAAAAGTCTCATGACGGTGTATTTTTGGCATCTAAGGACATCTTTGTGAATGTTAAATATCAAACCTTTTTCATGTTCTTCCCTTTGCTGTGTACTACCCCAGTTCATAGATTTAAAACATCACTGTATAGAGCACTGTGAGTTATGTCTTGACTCGTGTACGTCACGTAACAGCACTGGTTAGATCTGAGCATACCCATCACATCAGAGCTTCTGTAGAGTGGATCAATTTCAAACATTAGTGTGCAGGTACAGGTTTAGCAACTGGCTCTCAGGGGGAAGGAAGGTTGGGGGAAATGCCCTGGGTTGTTGCACTTGCTGAATGCAAGATATCAAAGTGATATCAGTGAATGCAGAGTTGGGAAGAGATATATTTTTACCATTCGGATACCATAAATGTAAATAACCATGAGAACACAGATAACAGTACAAAGTAGAAAAATAATTAGGGATTGATTTTTTTTTTAGCATATATTATGTTTGTTTTCAATATAATTGATCTGATTGTTAGTTTATATAATGTAGTTTTTAATAATGGCTGTATTTAACAACTGGCTCACGAAATTCTTGAAAATCTTATGGTTGGCTCTGATGTTCCGGTAAGAGCCAGCTCCAGCACTCTGCCACTTTCAACCCTTGCCCAGAAAGACGGCTTTTCCAAAGTAGGTTCCACTAACACTGCAGGGCCATAAAGGGCTGCTACTGCTGGTTTCTGGCCAAGAACAGCCTAAAATGTGTGGGAAAGTGCTATTTTTAAAGTTAAAAATGGAAAGATCTGGGACAGATATTGAGCGGAATTCCCATTTATGTGGGGATGTGCATTCTTGGAGGGGGCCAAAGTCGGGTAGAGGTGAGTGGTAGGGATCTCAGAATTAGCAAAACCCATCCATACAGGGTTATATTCAACAGATTTCTCTTTTCTATTTTGTCAACAGATTTCTTAAAGGCTAAAGAAACGGCGGCAACTAGTATGGCCTGGCCATTGGATCTGTATCTCTCTCTCTCTCTTTAGAGAGACTGACGTTCACTACACTCCCTCCTCCTGCTTAGATAAATGCTGCATAAGCTATTAACACATAAACTTCTCCACCTTGCCTTTTTAAAAAACTTAAAAACATATCCTTGAGGCCACTTGATCGCCAAGCTGAGAACAGTGTTATTTCAGTGAATGGATGTACTGACCACACTATTATGCATCTTGTGAAGCATTTAAAGTCACACATATAAGAAAAGTTTCTATAAATGCCACTTGTTCCCCATGTTGAGAACTGTGTTATTTCAGTGAGTAGATGTGGTAGCTACAATGTAATGCATGTACTGAAGTGGTTAAAGACACATGAATAAACAAAGTTACTAAAAGTGAAAAAGGAGAAATCCTTGAGGCCGGCGTGGTGGCTCACGCCTGTAATCCCAACATTTTGGGAGGCCGAGGCAGGTGGATCACTTGAGGTCAGGAGTTTGAGACCAGTCTGGCCAACATGGTTTAACACCCTGTCTCTACTAAAAATACAAAAATTAGTCAGGCGTGGTAGTGGGCGCCTGTAATCCCAGCTACTCAGGAGGCTGAGGCAGGAGAATTGCTCGAACCTGGGAGGCGGAGGCCGCAGCGAGCTAAGATCGCATCACTGCTCTCCAGCCTGGGCAACAGAGCGAGACTCCACCTCAGAAAATAAAGAAATCCTTGGGATCACTCCACAATCCTCCCTGGAGACATCCCTCACTCCTCTCAACAGCTAGAGGGTACCCCATTGTGTGGACCTACCATGGTGTGGTCAACTGGTCTTCTATTGATGGACACTCTGGTTGTTTCTATTCTTGCTATTATTTTATTTTATTTTTTCTTTTAGTAGAAACGGGGCTTCACCATGTTAGCCAGGCTGGTCTCAAACTCCTGACCTCAGGTGATCCACCCGCCTCGGCCTCCCAAAGTGCTGGGATTACAGGCGTGAGCCACCGCACCTGGCTCTTGCTATTATTTTAAATATGGCTGCAATGGATAGGCTCCTGACATAATCTTTAGCAATTTTTATATCACTACGTCTTTGGGATTGATCCCTAGATGTACCATTGCTGCTTAAAAGGTGAAAACACAGGGTGTCTTGCTCATTACTGTCAAATACCTCTTCAAGAAGGATGGACCGTTTGCCTTTTCCCCATCAATATCGGAGAGAGAAAGTTTTCCCAGCATCTCACCAGTAGTATTGCCAGATTTTTGAATTCGCCCATCTGATAGGAGATAAATGACATATTAGTGCGTATGTTAACTTGCATTTCCCTTCATATGTGCAAGGTCGCACATCTTTTCCATATGGTTAAGAGAAATTCCTGTTTTCTTTATTCTTATGGACTTTTAGTTTACAGTTTTGGCCCAGTTAGTATAGGGGCCTTGGCATTTTCTCCTTTCCAAGAAAAGTTCTTTGTATCTTAGGGATATATTAGGACATTTACCTTTTCTTCTGATATAAGTCGTAAATCATTTATCCTGTTTGTCATGAATCGTTTTACCTCATTGATAGTGTTTTGTTTCATTGTTTGCCATGCAAAAGCAGTTTATGTTTCCTTAATAAACTTTATCAACATTTTGCCTTATACCTTTTGGGTTTTTAGACATAGCTAGGAAAGATTTCCCACTCTAAATGTAGAGAAGATTGTCTCCTGTCACACTGTAAACTCCGGTCCACTTGAAATGTATCCTAGTGTATGGTGTGAGGAAGAGATCCCATTTTTCCAATACCACTTGTTAAAAAGTTGCCCCATGGGAGTGATATCAGCATGACAGCAGTCAAGAAAGCTACAGGCCCTCCTTCCCTGATAGAGACATTAGGTTAACAACATTATATAAATCTAAGTACCTCTGTGAGAATTGTAGAGATCACTGGACAAGCTACAGCACATTGGCCCTTGTAAAACCAAGAAGGGATTCCTGTGACAAGGGTAGGAAAAATCCCAGCATTCAGCATACCCCTTGTGCCCCTCCCTCTACATGGTGTAGTGTGGAACACTAGGAAAAAAATAAAATCATGAATTCTGGGCCCCTCCCTTGGGATAAAAACAAGAGAGTGGACCATGCATACAACGTTCTGGCTTGTTTGGGGGCTATTTGAGGGACTACTTTCTGTCTTGCCTGACTTGGGAGGCTGAAGCAACCCAAGATAGATTCTGGAAGCTCCTGAAAACGAAAGTGCACAGCAGGTAAGAGCTGCAGTTGTGTAGGTAGACGCCAGGGGCAACAAGACATTACAAAAGGTTTGAGAGGTCCTAGAACCTCCAGCCAATTGGCGAAAGTCTTCCTGTGCACCAAGCTGGTATGCAAAGACTGGGAGAGGTGATTGTTTCTTCAAATGCCCAAATCCCAACAAAAGATTTCAAGACATACAAATCAACTGGTGATGGCCCAGTCACTGGAGCAAAACAACACTCCAGGAGCCAGCCCTAAAGAAATGTGGACCTAAGAGCTGCCTTGTTGCAGGAAGTCAGGGACCCCGAACGGAGGGACCGGCTGAAGCCGCGGCAGAAGATCATAAATTGTGAAGATTTCATGGACATGTATTAGTTCCCCAAATTAATACTTTTGTAATTTCTTACACCTGTCTTTACTGTAATCTCTGAACATAAACTGTGAAGATTTCATGGACACTTATCACTTCCCCAATGAATATCCTTGTGATTTCCTATGCCTGTCTTTACTTTAATCTCTTAATCTCGTCATCTTCTTTGTAAGTTGAGGAAGATGAATGTCGCCTCAGGACCCTGTGCTATTGTGTCAACTGCACAAATTGTTTGTAGAGCATGTGTGTTTGAATATGAAATCTGGGCATCTTAAAAAAAAGAGGCCGGGCGCGGTGGCTCAAGCCTGTAATCCCAGCACTTTGGGAGGCCGAGATGGGCGGATCACGAGGTCAGGAGATCGAGACCATCCTGGCTAACACGGTGAAACCCCGTCTCTACTAAAAAATACAAAAAACTAGCCGGGCGCGGTGGCGGGCGCCTGTAGTCCCAGCTACTCAGGAGGCTGAGGCAGGAGAATGGCATGAACCCGGGAGGCGGAGCTTGCAGTGAGCTGAGATCCGGCCACTGCACTCCAGCCTGGGCGGCAGAGCGAGACTCCGTCTCAAAAAAAAAAAAAAAAAAAAGAACAGGATAACAGCAATATTCAGGGAACAAGAGAGGTAACTTTGAACTGGCCACCAGTGAGCCGGACGGAACAGAGCTATATTCCTCCTCTTTCATAAGCAAATAGGAGAAATATTGCTGAATTCTTTTTCTCAGCAAGGAACATCCCTGAGAAAGAGAATGTGCCCTGAAGGTAGGCTTATAGACGGCCCCTTTTTAAGGCATCCAGTCTTTTATGGTCGAAGCCGAAGGGACGAAATAAGCCCCGGTCTCCGATAGTGCTCCCAGCCTTATTAGGATGAAAAAATTCCCACCTAATAAATTTCGGTCAGACAGGTTATCTGCTCTCAAACCCTGTTTCCTGATAAGATGTTATCAATGACAATGCGCGTCCGAAACTTCATTAGCAATTTTAATTTCACCTCATCCGGTGGTCCTGTGATCTCGCCCTGCCTCCATTTGCTTTGTGATATTTTATTACCTTGTGAAGTATGTGATGTCTGTGACCCATAGACTAGGGGACTTATGGGACACCATCAAGCAAACTAGTATATGCATTATGGTAATCTCAGTAGGAGAAGAGAGAAAGAGAGAGAGCTCATTCAAAGAAGTAATGGCTGAAAACTTCTTAAATCTGTGGGGAAAAAAAAAAAATTGACACACAGATCCAAGCAGCTCAAAAAAATCCCACCAAGGTTAAATCCAAAGAGAACCACACATTATACGCAAACTGCCTAAAGACAGATAAAGAGAGAATCTCAACAGCAGTAGGAGACATTTGGTCACATACAAGGCTACTTTCATAGTATCATAAATGGATTTCTGCGAAGAAACTTTGCAGACCAGAAGCAAGTAGGATGATATAATCAAAGTGTTGACATTAAAAAAAGATAAGAAGAAAGAAAGAAAGAAGCAAGCAAGGAAAAACAGGAAGGAAGGAAATGAGAAAGAAGAGAAGAGAAGAGAACAGAACAGAACAGAACAGAACAGAAAACAAAAGAAAAGGAAAGGAAAGGAAAGGAAAGGAAAGGAAAGGAAAGGAAAGGAAAGGAAAGGAAAGGAAAGGAAAGGAAATTGCTGACTCAGCTGTGTGGATGCACGACATTGGATTCTCCTTAGGCTCTGTAAGTCGTGGCAGGCTTCATCAGTGCAATGTTCACAGGGTAATTCTTAAACTTTATAGAGGGTAGCAGGTATATCAGTTCTTTTTGATGCGAAAACATTCATGTTTCTGACTTTGAATTGACAGCTTTCAGGGGAAGCATAATGGTTAGCGTTGTCACTATCAAAACTCTAAAAAGAAAAACTGAGATCTTTTTAATCTTGGTTACAGCATTCACGGCATGAAACTTACTGCTACTCCATATGGGTGTCTTTGTTTGGTGGGTTTTTTTCTTCTTCTTCTTCTTCTTTTTTCGCTTCTGAGGCTGAATATATATGTCTGGCTGAAGATTTGATGTAGTTCCGCCTTAAGCTGTGTGTCCTGTTAACAATAGGTACTGTACTGGGCTCCATGTGTCATTGGGGGTAGGACCTATATTTTAATACTGTTCCTAACATTTCATTTTACTAGCGAGAAATCTTTGATTTCATTTTTTTTTTTTTTGTAATTCTAGACACTAGATTATAGTTTAGCCATAACCGACGTTTTTAAAAAAGGGCTATATTTTCTTGCACAGTTGTTCAAAAAAGAGACAAGTTTCAGTCCTCAATGCTGTCTTTTGTTTTACAGGTACAAGTTTTCTAGCTCAGACAACTATGAAAAACTGTAGACTATTCGCGAGGTATTAACTCACAGACCCGCTGCGGGCAGGGGCTGTTTTCTAAGTTGTAGGCAGAGGGGGATTGGGATGGTACAGTATGCACAAACAGGTACTGAGCTGACAGACTGGAATTTTCTGTACTAAAATGTTACTTTGTATCAAAAGTTAAACAGACTTTAGTACAACAAATAAAGGTCGATTTCTGTAAAGAATAAAAGAAAGAAAACTGTCAACCCAGAACACTGACTCTGGCAAAACAGTTCTTTAAAAGTGAAGGAGAAATTATGACATTCCCAGATAAACCAAAGCTGAGGGAGTCATTACCGCTAGACATGCTCTGTAGGAGATGCTAAAGGGAGTCCTTCAAGTTAAAAGGAAAGGGCCATAGATGGCAACATAAAGCCTTACGAAAATAGGAATCTCTCCAGCCAAGGTAAATACATAGAAACATATAGTAACCTATAACATTGAAATTTTGGTGCAAGGAATTTAAATGACAAAAAAACATAAACCGTAGCTATAAATCTATGTGAATGGGTATAAAATACACAAAGATGTAATTTGTGACTCAACAACATAAATGGGGGTAGGGTGGGTATGGAGCTGTAAAGTGGTAGAGTTTTTCTATGCCATTTAAGTTCATTGTTATTTGTGTAAAATGGAATGCTATGAATTTAATACGTTTCATGTAATTGCTGTGGTAATGGCAAAGAACGTATCTATAGAGTATACACAAAGAAAATGAGAAGGGATTCAAAGCATATCACTAGAAAAGTATCAATGAACCAAAGTAAGGCAGTAGGAGAGAAAAGGAGGGACAAAAATAAGCTACACAGGGTGGAGCAAGATGGCGGAATAGAAGCTTACACCGTTCGCTGCCCTGCCCCCGTCCCCCCCTCCCCCCCGCGTCCCTCTGCCCCCGACGTCCTCCCCTCTCAACACTTCCTGCAGGAACACCAGATTTTAACAACTATCTGCACACAGAAAAGCACGATCACAACAACCAAAAATCAGGTGAGCAATCACAATGCCTGGTTTTAACTTTATACAGCTGAAAGAGGCATTGAAGAGAGTTAGAGAGAGGGTCATGATTCGCAGATGCCACCCCTCCCAGCAGAGGCCATGTTCTCCTTCACTTTTAAATAACTGTTTTGCCAGGATCGGTGTTCCGGGTTGGAGAGCCTATACACTTGAGGGAGGGAGAGCCAGAGACTGGGGGACTTCACACTGAACTCAGTGCTACCCTGTCATAGCGGAGAGCAAAGCCTTGCTGGGCTCCGCCAGTGCTGGTGCATGGAGGCAGCATTTGGACCAGCCCTAGCCAGAGGAGAATTGCCCATCCCAGCGGTCAGAACTTGAGACACAAGGACTGTTCAGCGGTGCAGCCTGGGGTTGGGGAGGGGTGCGGCAAGCACTCCCTTAGCCACCCCGGCTTGTGTCTCTACCTTAGTCCTCCGTCTCTGAGCCCAGCTCAGCACTAGGAGTTGCACCGGTAGTGCAGTCCTTGTGTCCTAGACTGCCTTTCAAGTTTAACCTAGGACCCTTTGTCCTGTGGTGGCAAGGCTTGCTGAGAAACTCAAGTTCTGACCGCTGGGATGGGCAATTCTCCTCTGGCTAGGGCTGGTCCAAATGCTGCCTCCATGCACCAGCACTGGCGGAGCCCAGCAAGGCTTTGCTCTCCGCTATGACAGGGTAGCACTGAGTTCAGTGTGAAGTCCCCCAGTCTCTGGCTCTCCCTCCCTCAAGTGTATAGGCTCTCCAACCCGGAACACCGATCCTGGCAAAACAGTTATTTAAAAGTGAAGGAGAACATGGCCTCTGCTGGGAGGGGTGGCATCTGCGAATCATGACCCTCTCTCTAACTCTCTTCAATGCCTCTTTCAGCTGTATAAAGTTAAAACCAGGCATTGTGATTGCTCACCTGATTTTTGGTTGTTGTGATCGTGCTTTTCTGTGTGCAGATAGTTGTTAAAATCTGGTGTTCCTGCAGGAAGTGTTGAGAGGGGAGGACGTCGGGGGCAGAGGGACGCGGGGGGGAGGGGGGGACGGGGGCAGGGCAGCGAACGGTGTAAGCTTCTATTCCGCCATCTTGCTCCACCCTGTGTAGCTTATTTTTGTCCCTCCTTTTCTCTCCTACTGCCTTACTTTGGTTCATTGATACTTTTCTAGTGATATGCTTTGAATCCCTTCTCATTTTCTTTGTGTATACTCTATAGATACGTTCTTTGCCATTACCACAGCAATTACATGAAACGTATTAAATTCATAGCATTCCATTTTACACAAATAACAATGAACTTAAATGGCATAGAAAAACTCTACCACTTTACAGCTCCATACCCACCCTACCCCCATTTATGTTGTTGAGTCACAAATTACATCTTTGTGTATTTTATACCCATTCACATAGATTTATAGCTACGGTTTATGTTTTTTTGTCATTTAAATTCCTTGCACCAAAATTTCAATGTTATAGGTTACTATATGTTTCTATGTATTTACCTTGGCTGGAGAGATTCCTATTTTCGTAAGGCTTTATGTTGCCATCTATGGCCCTTTCCTTTTAACTTGAAGGACTCCCTTTAGCATCTCCTACAGAGCATGTCTAGCGGTAATGACTCCCTCAGCTTTGGTTTATCTGGGAATGTCATAATTTCTCCTTCACTTTTAAAGAACTGTTTTGCCAGAGTCAGTGTTCTGGGTTGACAGTTTTCTTTCTTTTATTCTTTACAGAAATCGACCTTTATTTGTTGTACTAAAGTCTGTTTAACTTTTGATACAAAGTAACATTTTAGTACAGAAAATTCCAGTCTGTCAGCTCAGTACCTGTTTGTGCATACTGTACCATCCCAATCCCCCTCTGCCTACAACTTAGAAAACAGCCCCTGCCCGCAGCGGGTCTGTGAGTTAATACCTCGCGAATAGTCTACAGTTTTTCATAGTTGTCTGAGCTAGAAAACTTGTACCTGTAAAACAAAAGACAGCATTGAGGACTGAAACTTGTCTCTTTTTTGAACAACTGTGCAAGAAAATATAGCCCTTTTTTAAAAACGTCGGTTATGGCTAAACTATAATCTAGTGTCTAGAATTACAAAAAAAAAAAAAATGAAATCAAAGATTTCTCGCTAGTAAAATGAAATGTTAGGAACAGTATTAAAATATAGGTCCTACCCCCAATGACACATGGAGCCCAGTACAGTACCTATTGTTAACAGGACACACAGCTTAAGGCGGAACTACATCAAATCTTCAGCCAGACATATATATTCAGCCTCAGAAGCGAAAAAAGAAGAAGAAGAAGAAGAAAAAAACCCACCAAACAAAGACACCCATATGGAGTAGCAGTAAGTTTCATGCCGTGAATGCTGTAACCAAGATTAAAAAGATCTCAGTTTTTCTTTTTAGAGTTTTGATAGTGACAACGCTAACCATTATGCTTCCCCTGAAAGCTGTCAATTCAAAGTCAGAAACATGAATGTTTTCGCATCAAAAAGAACTGATATACCTGCTACCCTCTATAAAGTTTAAGAATTACCCTGTGAACATTGCACTGATGAAGCCTGCCACGACTTACAGAGCCTAAGGAGAATCCAATGTCGTGCATCCACACAGCTGAGTCAGCAATTTCCTTTCCTTTCCTTTCCTTTCCTTTCCTTTCCTTTCCTTTCCTTTCCTTTCCTTTCCTTTCCTTTCCTTTCCTTTCCTTTCCTTTCCTTTTCTTTTGTTTTCTGTTCTGTTCTGTTCTGTTCTGTTCTGTTCTCTTCTCTTCTCTTCTTTCTCATTTCCTTCCTTCCTGTTTTTCCTTGCTTGCTTCTTTCTTTCTTTCTTCTTATCTTTTTTTAATGTCAACACTTTGATTATATCATCCTACTTGCTTCTGGTCTGCAAAGTTTCTTCGCAGAAATCCATTTATGATACTATGAAAGTAGCCTTGTATGTGACCAAATGTCTCCTACTGCTGTTGAGATTCTCTCTTTATCTGTCTTTAGGCAGTTTGCGTATAATGTGTGGTTCTCTTTGGATTTAACCTTGGTGGGATTTTTTTGAGCTGCTTGGATCTGTGTGTCAATTTTTTTTTTTTCCCCACAGATTTAAGAAGTTTTCAGCCATTACTTCTTTGAATGAGCTCTCTCTCTTTCTCTCTTCTCCTACTGAGATTACCATAATGCATATACTAGTTTGCTTGATGGTGTCCCATAAGTCCCCTAGTCTATGGGTCACAGACATCACATACTTCACAAGGTAATAAAATATCACAAAGCAAATGGAGGCAGGGCGAGATCACAGGACCACCGGATGAGGTGAAATTAAAATTGCTAATGAAGTTTCGGACGCGCATTGTCATTGATAACATCTTATCAGGAAACAGGGTTTGAGAGCAGATAACCTGTCTGACCGAAATTTATTAGGTGGGAATTTTTTCATCCTAATAAGGCTGGGAGCACTATCGGAGACCGGGGCTTATTTCGTCCCTTCGGCTTCGACCATAAAAGACTGGATGCCTTAAAAAGGGGCCGTCTATAAGCCTACCTTCAGGGCACATTCTCTTTCTCAGGGATGTTCCTTGCTGAGAAAAAGAATTCAGCAATATTTCTCCTATTTGCTTATGAAAGAGGAGGAATATAGCTCTGTTCCGTCCGGCTCACTGGTGGCCAGTTCAAAGTTACCTCTCTTGTTCCCTGAATATTGCTGTTATCCTGTTCTTTTTTTTTTTTTTTTTTTTGAGACGGAGTCTCGCTCTGCCGCCCAGGCTGGAGTGCAGTGGCCGGATCTCAGCTCACTGCAAGCTCCGCCTCCCGGGTTCATGCCATTCTCCTGCCTCAGCCTCCTGAGTAGCTGGGACTACAGGCGCCCGCCACCGCGCCCGGCTAGTTTTTTGTATTTTTTAGTAGAGACGGGGTTTCACCGTGTTAGCCAGGATGGTCTCGATCTCCTGACCTCGTGATCCGCCCATCTCGGCCTCCCAAAGTGCTGGGATTACAGGCTTGAGCCACCGCGCCCGGCCTCTTTTTTTTAAGATGCCCAGATTTCATATTCAAACACACATGCTCTACAAACAATTTGTGCAGTTGACACAATAGCACAGGGTCCTGAGGCGACATTCATCTTCCTCAACTTACAAAGAAGATGACGAGATTAAGAGATTAAAGTAAAGACAGGCATAGGAAATCACAAGGATATTCATTGGGGAAGTGATAAGTGTCCATGAAATCTTCACAGTTTATGTTCAGAGATTACAGTAAAGACAGGTGTAAGAAATTACAAAAGTATTAATTTGGGGAACTAATACATGTCCATGAAATCTTCACAATTTATGATCTTCTGCCGCGGCTTCAGCCGGTCCCTCCGTTCGGGGTCCCTGACTTCCTGCAACAAGGCAGCTCTTAGGTCCACATTTCTTTAGGGCTGGCTCCTGGAGTGTTGTTTTGCTCCAGTGACTGGGCCATCACCAGTTGATTTGTATGTCTTGAAATCTTTTGTTGGGATTTGGGCATTTGAAGAAACAATCACCTCTCCCAGTCTTTGCATACCAGCTTGGTGCACAGGAAGACTTTCGCCAATTGGCTGGAGGTTCTAGGACCTCTCAAACCTTTTGTAATGTCTTGTTGCCCCTGGCGTCTACCTACACAACTGCAGCTCTTACCTGCTGTGCACTTTCGTTTTCAGGAGCTTCCAGAATCTATCTTGGGTTGCTTCAGCCTCCCAAGTCAGGCAAGACAGAAAGTAGTCCCTCAAATAGCCCCCAAACAAGCCAGAACGTTGTATGCATGGTCCACTCTCTTGTTTTTATCCCAAGGGAGGGGCCCAGAATTCATGATTTTATTTTTTTCCTAGTGTTCCACACTACACCATGTAGAGGGAGGGGCACAAGGGGTATGCTGAATGCTGGGATTTTTCCTACCCTTGTCACAGGAATCCCTTCTTGGTTTTACAAGGGCCAATGTGCTGTAGCTTGTCCAGTGATCTCTACAATTCTCACAGAGGTACTTAGATTTATATAATGTTGTTAACCTAATGTCTCTATCAGGGAAGGAGGGCCTGTAGCTTTCTTGACTGCTGTCATGCTGATATCACTCCCATGGGGCAACTTTTTAACAAGTGGTATTGGAAAAATGGGATCTCTTCCTCACACCATACACTAGGATACATTTCAAGTGGACCGGAGTTTACAGTGTGACAGGAGACAATCTTCTCTACATTTAGAGTGGGAAATCTTTCCTAGCTATGTCTAAAAACCCAAAAGGTATAAGGCAAAATGTTGATAAAGTTTATTAAGGAAACATAAACTGCTTTTGCATGGCAAACAATGAAACAAAACACTATCAATGAGGTAAAACGATTCATGACAAACAGGATAAATGATTTACGACTTATATCAGAAGAAAAGGTAAATGTCCTAATATATCCCTAAGATACAAAGAACTTTTCTTGGAAAGGAGAAAATGCCAAGGCCCCTATACTAACTGGGCCAAAACTGTAAACTAAAAGTCCATAAGAATAAAGAAAACAGGAATTTCTCTTAACCATATGGAAAAGATGTGCGACCTTGCACATATGAAGGGAAATGCAAGTTAACATACGCACTAATATGTCATTTATCTCCTATCAGATGGGCGAATTCAAAAATCTGGCAATACTACTGGTGAGATGCTGGGAAAACTTTCTCTCTCCGATATTGATGGGGAAAAGGCAAACGGTCCATCCTTCTTGAAGAGGTATTTGACAGTAATGAGCAAGACACCCTGTGTTTTCACCTTTTAAGCAGCAATGGTACATCTAGGGATCAATCCCAAAGACGTAGTGATATAAAAATTGCTAAAGATTATGTCAGGAGCCTATCCATTGCAGCCATATTTAAAATAATAGCAAGAGCCAGGTGCGGTGGCTCACGCCTGTAATCCCAGCACTTTGGGAGGCCGAGGCGGGTGGATCACCTGAGGTCAGGAGTTTGAGACCAGCCTGGCTAACATGGTGAAGCCCCGTTTCTACTAAAAGAAAAAATAAAATAAAATAATAGCAAGAATAGAAACAACCAGAGTGTCCATCAATAGAAGACCAGTTGACCACACCATGGTAGGTCCACACAATGGGGTACCCTCTAGCTGTTGAGAGGAGTGAGGGATGTCTCCAGGGAGGATTGTGGAGTGATCCCAAGGATTTCTTTATTTTCTGAGGTGGAGTCTCGCTCTGTTGCCCAGGCTGGAGAGCAGTGATGCGATCTTAGCTCGCTGCGGCCTCCGCCTCCCAGGTTCGAGCAATTCTCCTGCCTCAGCCTCCTGAGTAGCTGGGATTACAGGCGCCCACTACCACGCCTGACTAATTTTTGTATTTTTAGTAGAGACAGGGTGTTAAACCATGTTGGCCAGACTGGTCTCAAACTCCTGACCTCAAGTGATCCACCTGCCTCGGCCTCCCAAAATGTTGGGATTACAGGCGTGAGCCACCACGCCGGCCTCAAGGATTTCTCCTTTTTCACTTTTAGTAACTTTGTTTATTCATGTGTCTTTAACCACTTCAGTACATGCATTACATTGTAGCTACCACATCTACTCACTGAAATAACACAGTTCTCAACATGGGGAACAAGTGGCATTTATAGAAACTTTTCTTATATGTGTGACTTTAAATGCTTCACAAGATGCATAATAGTGTGGTCAGTACATCCATTCACTGAAATAACACTGTTCTCAGCTTGGCGATCAAGTGGCCTCAAGGATATGTTTTTAAGTTTTTTAAAAAGGCAAGGTGGAGAAGTTTATGTGTTAATAGCTTATGCAGCATTTATCTAAGCAGGAGGAGGGAGTGTAGTGAACGTCAGTCTCTCTAAAGAGAGAGAGAGAGATACAGATCCAATGGCCAGGCCATACTAGTTGCCGCCGTTTCTTTAGCCTTTAAGAAATCTGTTGACAAAATAGAAAAGAGAAATCTGTTGAATATAACCCTGTATGGATGGGTTTTGCTAATTCTGAGATCCCTACCACTCACCTCTACCCGACTTTGGCCCCCTCCAAGAATGCACATCCCCACATAAATGGGAATTCCGCTCAATATCTGTCCCAGATCTTTCCATTTTTAACTTTAAAAATAGCACTTTCCCACACATTTTAGGCTGTTCTTGGCCAGAAACCAGCAGTAGCAGCCCTTTATGGCCCTGCAGTGTTAGTGGAACCTACTTTGGAAAAGCCGTCTTTCTGGGCAAGGGTTGAAAGTGGCAGAGTGCTGGAGCTGGCTCTTACCGGAACATCAGAGCCAACCATAAGATTTTCAAGAATTTCGTGAGCCAGTTGTTAAATACAGCCATTATTAAAAACTACATTATATAAACTAACAATCAGATCAATTATATTGAAAACAAACATAATATATGCTAAAAAAAAAATCAATCCCTAATTATTTTTCTACTTTGTACTGTTATCTGTGTTCTCATGGTTATTTACATTTATGGTATCCGAATGGTAAAAATATATCTCTTCCCAACTCTGCATTCACTGATATCACTTTGATATCTTGCATTCAGCAAGTGCAACAACCCAGGGCATTTCCCCCAACCTTCCTTCCCCCTGAGAGCCAGTTGCTAAACCTGTACCTGCACACTAATGTTTGAAATTGATCCACTCTACAGAAGCTCTGATGTGATGGGTATGCTCAGATCTAACCAGTGCTGTTACGTGACGTACACGAGTCAAGACATAACTCACAGTGCTCTATACAGTGATGTTTTAAATCTATGAACTGGGGTAGTACACAGCAAAGGGAAGAACATGAAAAAGGTTTGATATTTAACATTCACAAAGATGTCCTTAGATGCCAAAAATACACCGTCATGAGACTTTTGAAAAAGTCTGTGTGTGTATGGGCGGAGGGGGGGCATCAGGAAAATAAAAGGGCACAGGGAAAAGGGCCTCACTCCTTCCCCTGATGCCCATCACTTTATTTCTGTTTTTCCTCCCTCTTCTCATGCCACATCCTTTAACCAAAATATGCCTCCTCTTTTACCCAAGTCAACTGTGGGACTGTGGTGTGCCTAGGACACAATTTCATAGCAGGATCTTAGTCCTCTTCCAGGTACCACCGCTTCATTCCTCCAGAAATATGTGGACTTGTTCATCCATCACTACGAAAGGAGGGGCTTGGGGATCATTTGTTCGAGTAACAAATCAGGGAAGGAAGGAAGGTATGAGATGGACTTCAGTCTAGTCTTGCTCCAAGTCTGAGTGACTTTGCACGTTTGTTTCTCTGCCATCAGATCAAGAATATAAGAATCCTGACTTCTCGGGGTCTCAAAAAAGAAAGGACAAGTTGTAACTGGATGTCATCCGAATCAATTGTCTTGGGTAAAGTACTGGGAGGGAAGAAAGGAGGGAGCTAATAGCAAGGAAAAGGGCCCATATCGAGGCATGTCCAGTTGAGCTTTCTTTCTGCCTGGTGGGGGTCTCCAGGTCTTCATTCGTTTAGAATATCAGCAGAGGACTGGGAAACCACTGCAGGTAATAAAGAGCTGATCGATTACTACATATTGTTACCTTGAGTAAGAAATAAAGGGACTATTTTGGAAAAACCCTCTGACTGATGTTTGTTGCTTTGAGTTTTGAGCCTTTTATTCAATGCTTTATTAAAAAATCGAACTATTAGCTGATTCAGGGCCTGGTAAAGACAAGGGAGAGTTCGCTGATCTTTGGCTAAAAATTTCCCCCAAACCACTTTTGCAAGTCACTGTCATTCTTTGAGTGTGTTTCCTCATCGGCAAAATGGCAATAATAATGCTTAACTTGCAAAGTTGCCGTGAGGCTGTATGTGCTTAGTGCGGTGAGCACAAAATAAATAAAAGGTAGTGGTGCTTCCTCATATTTCATGGGTCCTTCAAAAATAGGGTCTGAGTCTAATTCATTTCCCCTGTTTGATTCTTCTTGTCCTGAGTGGCCTCAGTTTCCTCCACTGTAAAATTCACATTGGTCTAGAATAAAACCGGCATTTCCATTGGGCAAAACTGTCCTTCATGGAAGTTTGGTTTGGCCCAGATATAGGGCTTAAAGAAGAAACCCGAGCCAATGCTTACAAGTTGAGTGATTTTATATAGAAATCTAGAATTCCATCTTCTCTTGAAAACCCAGCCAATTTGGCCACCATGAGTCGCTATCCCTGCATGGCAACAATTGCCTAGAGCCAAGTAGCAGCTGCCCGCTTACGTAGAGCACACACTGTCAGTTTGGCCAGAGCCCATCGGGCCTGCTCTACTCATTTACATGATCTGCTTGATCCTACAGACATTGCCACTTATGACCCTCTGGGCAACTGGAAACAGTCTATGCCAGGCAGAGGGTAGGTACTTAATTGCTCAATGAATAAATACCTTACTCTTTTTCCTCTACCATTTTCTTATCTAGCCATGTTAGGAAATCTCAGTTATCGGATAAGGTGATTCTCACTTGGAAACATGAATTGAACAAATCGGTTAGAGTCGGGATAGTCTGGGTTATACTGTGGTAACAAACAACCCGTATATCACAGTGCCTTATAACAACAAGGGTTTATTATTTGTTCACGTACATAAACCTAGACACAAAGTGAAAACATCTTCATGTTTCCACAAGCATGGGTACGCACATGAGTGCACAGGTATGTCAGCAATCACAAGACGAATAAAAACTCTGGCATATGAACCCACACAGAATCCCACTGAGAGACTGATCAACTTAGATTGCACAATCCTGTCTTTACGAAACAGAAAAAGGCCCCGGCATCCAAAAGAGTGAGGGATAGAGGTACAAGAATATCCACCTTCAGTCAAGGAATTGCCCCATATAATAAAAAGCTTATAAAACACCTGAAGGCTTAAAAAAAAAAAAAAAAGATGTTAAGCGTTTTGGACGTTAACCATTTTGCACATTCAGAAACTGGATACTAAATAGGCAGTGCTCTGTTGAGGCCTCCTCCCCTGGGTTCCTAGCTCAAGAGGGAGATGCATCCCAGATGTCCAATAGGCAGCGAGATGGAGCTGGCTGGCCTGGGGCGGAGAGAGGGGCTGGGAGGCTGGAATCCTTTATCTCCAGCAGGAGCTGTGGACAGAAAGGAAGGGGCCAGAGCCAGGTCACATCCACATCCCCTTCCAGATCTACTCGTTTTATGTGTCCCGCCCAACCAAAGATTTGTCACCTGGCCTGTTGCATAGACCTCTTCCTCTCTGATTTCCCCATCTCCCATCTCGCCTCCCCCAATCCTTCCATCAAAGCCACCACAAGTCTTTTTGTCAAGCTCGGGGTCTGTGAAATTCTTCTCCCTAGCTCAGAAAACGTTCCCTGGCTCCTCACTACCCACAGTTGCTGGTCCAGCCTCCTAAGCCTGACCTGTCAGACCTCTGTGATTGGTACCCTCTCCAGCCTCATCCCTTTCTGTTCCAGCAGTCCCTCCAGGGGTGTTTCTTCACTGACACACCATGCTCCATTCACCATTTTGATCTGGGAATGCCTAGCCTTCCCTCCCAGCCTCCCCAGTTGTTTATCCCCCTCGGAGCTCCTCCAGCCCCTCTTCTCTGGGCACATCGTTAAAATTTGACCACAAAACACAGCTTGCCAGGGCATCCAGGCTCCACTTCTAGACTGGATGCTCTCGGAAGGCAGAGACCAGACCTCCTTCCAGACCAAGCCCTTTATCACCTCTGTATGTCCTCCCCAGACCACAGTAGGCCACAGGGGGCTGAGCATAGACCCTGGGCTGAAAGTCAAGAGGGCCGGTTCTTCCACTTGATATGCTGCATGCATATCAGAGAGGGCAAGTCCCTGCCACTCTCAGGGCCTGAACTTCCTTCTTTCTTGACGTCAGGGCACTGAACGCTTGCTGTTGCGCACAAAGCGCGATAAACCGAAGATTCAGTAAACAGCGCTCAACTACCATCTCGGGAGTCATACTGAGGAGCTTGGGTGCCTGGCCCCAAGGAGATTCAACTTACTGACTCTGATTTTTCAGCTAGAACCTGCTTACCACAACGACCCCCATTCCCCAGCTATTCCCACCCTGTGTTCTCCTTTCAGGGAGCAGGCTACCTGGTGGGTTGCAAGGCTGGTGCAGGGAGATGGAGTCAGGAGGGGCCTGGGCAGAGTTTCTCAGAGTCAGCAGAGCCTCAGCGGCCTCCAGTTTCCGCTGCCACTCTGAGTGGGCAGAAACCAAAGCCTGGTCAGAGACTTTGGGGACCTGCAAAGGAAAGTGCGTGAGAGAATAGGCACTGGGAAACTACACCTCTTCCCAATACGACAAGTGCCCCTTCAGCCCCGTGTTCCCTCAACCTCCTCCCCCACCCCCACCAAGGCCTTCTGCTCTTCCCATCCACTAAACTCCATCCCTCCCAGGGTTCTGGACCCCACTGCTTTCCCAGGACCTGTGGCTGCAGTAGAAGAGGGTCAAGGGTGGCACAGGGCTGGAGGATCAGAGTTGAGCATCTAGAAACAAGGAAAGGAGAGGCCAGGGGATTAAATCCACTGGTGGACACATACTATCAGTAGACAGAAAGAGGGGCAGGATTTTGCAATATCTGGATGTGTGAATCCCAATGCCTGCTGGACCATTAGTCATTGCGGCTGGGGCAAGTCCCTTCTCCTGCTTGGCCAGGTTTCTTTTCCATACCTCTTTTTCCTGACAGGGACGCTTATTCCTACCAGCTCTTTCCTTCCCAGGGCAATGGTGAAAATCATGGGAAATTACAGGTGTCCGTGTTTTAATTTGCAAAGCACTTGGAGAGATGTGATTACCGTCCCTGTTCAGGGACTGGTTCTCACTTCCATATTGCCCAGTCCCCATGGGTCTTGAAGGACAAGCATGGCTCGTCTCCAGGAAGCTTTCTCTAATGGCCTCTGGACTTTGCCCTGGGCCTCTGTGGCCCTCACCAGCGTGGACCCCACCTTTCAGCAGGACCTTCTATCCCATCCACCTGTTTCATGTGGAATAACAACCCCCATTTGTTGAAGCCCTATTATGTGGCAGGCCTTGTGCCAGTTCTCTTTTCAATGCTCTGGGTATAGAATATTGTCCTCAGTATATCCATAGGGAAATGGAGGTTCAGACACATAAAGTCACTTGTCCAAAGTCTCACAAATAGAAAATAGCAAAGCTAGGAGAGCCCTGTCCTCGCCCGTTAGTATTACGTGCTGCCTTGTCCTCCTCCTTCTTCTCCTCCTCCTTCTCTTCCTCCTCCTCCTCCTCCTCTTACTCCTCCCCCCCTCCACTTCCTCCTCCTCCTCCTCCTCCCGCTCTTCCCCTTCCATCTCCCATGGCATCAAGCACAAGGTTAGGCACACAAGACACAACCTGCTCCATGGTCCTCACTCTACTCACATGCTGGGCAGGGCAGGGGGCCTGTGGGGATCTCCAGAAGGAGAAACCAGTTGCTGCTCCAAGGTCACTGGAGTACGAGGCAGAGACAAAGATTCTGGGGCCTGGCCAAGCAGTAGAGCCCCTTGGGAGCTCCCCTGCAGGGGCAGAGAGCACAGGTTGCAGTCAGGTACCAGGCCGGCCATGGAGAGAGGAGGTGTGGACATCTTTTGGGATGAGGATAGGAGCCTAGAATGTCAGAGCTCTGAAGACCTTGAAGACCAGCCAGTCTTACCTTTCATTTTGCAACTGGGGAAACTGAGGCCCAGGGAGGAGAAGTGATTTTTCCCAAGGTCACATGGTGAGCTGGTGATAGGATTGGAGATGAAACCCATATCCTTGGGACACAGTGAAAGATGTCTGGACAGTGGCTGGGTGGGAGCCTGCCCGACTGGTCACCGACTCTCCTTACCTCCTCGGAGGCTGTGAAGATGTGGGTCTCGGGCTGCAGCATGTTGTTCTCCCTCCCAGCTGTGAAAGACCAGGAACAGCTTTGATGAGTCTTTCCCCCAACCCCACCCCACTTCACCCCACATCCAGTCTCAGGTCTCATCTCACCAAGGAGCTCTTCAGTTCCCTTGTCCCCCAGCTCTCTCCTTCCTGCAAACACTCGGTAGATAACATTGATGACATTTTGCACCTGGGCAAACTAAGGTCCGGGGAGCAACTTGCCCCAGGTCACACTGCAATTCTGTGACAGGACTGGTGACAGAACTACTCATGCTTCCTCCACCCAAACTCTGGCTCCCTCCCTGGCCAGAAACACTCACTGAGGACTCCTGCTCTGATGGTCAAATTCCTGACACGGATGGGAGCTTTGGGAGGGGCAGCCATACTCCTTATTGGTCCTTGAGCCAGGTGTCTCTTTGGCCGTGCCCGCTGCTCCCTCTTCAAGGCACTCACAGCAGGCAAGACCCTGAGGTGTTCTCTGAAGTAAAGGATTGCGGGGCTAAGGTTAGTCCCATTTAGAGAAGGTCTGGGCCCTCCCCATCTCAGACACCATACTCATGAGAAGAGGGCACAATTGTGACACTCGCAGGCCTGGAAGAGGCAGAAATGCTTGTGGCCGCTGATTTGGGCAGTAATACCATGGTCGTGGCAGCGGTCACAGCAACCTATAGCTCTTCTGGGGCCAAGCTGAGTCCCCCATGGGGCTCCAGTCTCACGCTGTGCATTCAGAGTCAGAGGGGCAGCAGGGTGCAGCAGGTATTTATTTGGGATCCATGCTTCTAGGGTCAGGAGTGGAGGTCAGAATGGCCACATGATCCCCTACCCCCAGCGTACTTCCTCTGCCCTTGGAAAACCCTATCTGAGGTGGCTGAATGCTCCTTCTCCATCCTTCTCACCGCTGGAATCAGATTGCCTTCCCTCCCCTTCTTCTCCCACGGTTTTCACCAGCCTTCACTGCGACCTCCTTGCTCATGTTGCCTCCTTCACAGAAGCCCCAGTCACACATAGCCCCTTCCCGAGAAACTCTTGGCAAGGATCCCATACCCATTCAATGCAGTCATTATTCTCCTTGCTTACCATCACTTCACCACAGACCCCACTTTCAGGCATGTACATGCACTCCCGTGCCCTCTTCCACCATTACTACACCCCCTTCTTGTGTATCATCCTGCACTCTGCCAAACCCAGGTATTATTCCTGGCATCCACTTCAACAATTCTCTTCCGAACCTCCTGCATTCATTCACTCCCCACACAGGATTTTGTGCCCCCAGCACTCAATTCCATTGTCAGTCTCTTCTATGCCCTATATTCAATTTTCCCCTCACATTTCGTGCTGATTCATGCTGATTTTTTTTCTTGTACCCCACCTTACACTTAATTATTCCCTTGCTCCCCCTTTGAACTGATTTCCCTCTTGTATCCCATGAAATCGTATTGTTCTCCTGGATCCCTGGCCCTCTTTCAATTATTAATTTCATTCATCCCTTCATGCATCCCCTTGATTCTTCTTTTTTTTTTTTTTTTTTTTTTTTTTCTTTTTTCTTTTGAGACGGAGTTTCGCTCTTGTTACCCAGGCTGGAGTGCAATGGCGTGATCTCGGCTCACTGCAACCTCTGCCTCCCGGGTTCAAGTGATTCTCCTGCCTCATCCTCCCGAGTAGCTGGGATTACAGGTGCCTGCCACCACGCCTGGCTAATTTTTTGTAATTTTTAATAGAGACGGGGTTTCACCATGTTGGCCAGGCTGATCCACCCGCCTCGGCCTCCCATGGTGCTGGGATTACAGGCATGAGCCACCGGGCCCGGCCGATTCTCTTGATTCTTCATTCAGCAGGTACCTGTTGAGCCTCCTATGAAGTGTCAGGTTCTGATCTAGCCAATAGGAAACTCCTCAGTGCAGTAGTGTTTCTCTTGGACTGACACACCTTTTCTGCTTTCATGCAAACCCACACATTCCCTCCACAGTCTCCCCCAACTCTTCCATATTCCTCTCCACACTTCAACAATTTTTCTGGAGCACACCATCTCCCCCCACCCCCACCCCACCCCACACCACACACACAGTCCCACCACCCTGGAGCGCACCACTTCCTCAGGAAGCCCAATCATCCACTCCCTCCCGGACCTCTGAATCAAAAGTAGTCCCATGAGCCCTGCCTCACTGGCCAAAGGCCGGGGCTCAGGGGGCTGGAGCAAGGGGTCCTCCCAAAAGGGATTCCGGGACAGCTGAGGGCGCGATGGGACATCAGGAGCAGATGGGAGTTCCCTGCTGAGGTAGCAGAGAGCGGAAGGTAGCAGAGTTGGGAATCTGGCTCAGGAGGGTGGGAGGAAATAAGAGGCGTGGAGAACGAGGGCCTAATTCTCATGTCAACCTGTGGTTGCCCCAGCCTCCAGCAAGTCAGAACCAGTCAGAGGGTCTGAGGGAAGATCCAGCTTCTGCTTCCCTTCCCGCCCTTGCCACAAAGGCCAGTGAGCTCTTGCGCTGCCTTCAACCTCCCGCCGCTGTGGCTGGCGACCAATGAACCTCGAGATCTCTTGAGGCTCACGTTCTGAGGTCACGCCCCCTTCACCTCCATGTAGCTTCTCCTGCTCCCTGTACTAGGTCAGTCAAGAAATCCTGAAGTGATCGTTGAGCTTTATACTCCCCAAGGCTTGTTTCCCAGATTGGTCTCCCTTTGGGTGTGAAATATTTTGTGTGCATGCATTTTTAACTCACGTACTTGGTATTTTGTAATTTACCTTTTAAAAATTCAGCATGTGATTAAAGATCGATCCATATTTCTGTGCCGCGGATTCCCAATCAGTGGTGACTTTGCAACCCCCAGGGAACGATGCTTGGAAACACTTTCGTCCGTATTTGTCTCTGTTTATGAACTCCCTGTAATGTTCCACAGATAAATGTGTCTATTCCTGTGCCACTACTAAATTGTCCTAAATTTTCTCACTTCATGATACATCTTGACATCGGCTAGGGCAAGCTCCTGCATGGTATTCATCATCTCCAAACACGTCTTTGCTATTCTTTGCCTTTTCGTCCCTCCGCATGAATTAGTGTGCAATGTCAAGTCTCCCCAGACTCAGTTGTAACAGATTTGGATTGCATTTTCACTGAATCTGTGGATCAGTTAGGGGAGAATCCACTATCTGCAGAATACTCAGCCTTCCTGTTCACCAACTTGGGATGTCTCCACTTACGTGGGCCCTTAATGTTTTAATCTTTCAGTTCAGTTTTTAGTTTTATCTTTTGTATATTTAGATCTTGCACATCATTCATTGTATTTATTCCAAGATACTGTAGATCGTTGCTGTGCTTGCACTTGATGTCTGTTTAAAAGGACAATTTCTATTTGGATCTAATTTACAGAAACGACTTTAACTTTTAAAAACGTGACTTGATCTTAAAGTCAGTCAACATGCTAAACTCTGTAGTAGGCGTTCTGGGATTATCTGTGAGTTTATGCATAGTAGAAATAGAATTGAAGTTATGGGGTTTTTTTGTTTGCGATTTTTGTTTTTTGGTTGGTTGTTTGGTTGTGTTTTAACTGCGCTGGCTAGGAAATCTAGTACAAGATCTAATAGCGACAGCAAAATTGGGCTTCTTTGGGTTGTTCCGGATTTTAAAAGGAATGCTGCCAGCATTTCCATATTAGTATTGTTTCCTTGTGTTTTCCTTACCTTTTCCTTTCATTTCCTTTTCTTTCCTTTCCCTTCCCTTCCCTTCCCTTCCTTTCTTCCCTTTCTTCCCTTTCCTCCTTCCTTCCTTCCTTTCTTCTTCCTGTCTCCCTACACCACGCCACCCCCACCCCCGCATGTCTTACGCCTTTTGTCCTTCTTCATAAATTAGCATGCAATTTCAAGTTTCCCAAAAATTCGGTTGTAACAGATTTGGATTGCATTTTCACTGAATCTGTGGATCAGTTATGGGAGAATCCAGTATCTCTAGAGTACCTGGCCTAAGTAACTTCCAGGTTTTTTCCAAAACCTTCAGCAAAGTTTATCTTATAATCCAAACGGTTAAAAAGTCATAAATGTATATCTTAGTGAGTTTTCTCTTTCTTTCTTTTCCTTTCTTTCTCTCTTTCTTATCCTTTCTCCCTTTCTCTCTCTCTCTCTCTCTCTCTCTCTCTCTCTCTCTCTCTCTCCTTCCTTCCTTCCTTCATTCTTTGGGTTGCTTTCTTTATTTGATTTGTAAACAAAGATGAAACAAAAAAGCAGCCCCTCACTCTGTCACTCAGGCTGCTGAAGTGCAGTGTCGGTGATCTTGGCTCACTGCAACCTCCACCTCCTGGGCTCAAGCAATCCTCCTGCCTCGGCCTCTCAAGTACCTGGGACTACAAGCACACGCCACCATCCCCAGCTAATTTTCTATATTTGGTAGAGACGGGGGGTTTCGCCATGTTGCCCAGGCCATCGTGAACTCCTGGGCTCAAGCAGTCCGCCAGACAAAAGTGCAGAGATTACAGGTGTGAGCCACCAAGCCAGGCCTCTTAGTGAGTTTTCAAAAATTAAATATACGCATGCAATTAGTATCTAGAACAAACAACAAAATATATGAGCAATACATAAACCTCTCTCGGGTCCCCTTCCAGTTACAGCTTTGCTAATGTCAAACCAGCTTTCCTCTCCCATAGTAAATGTAACTTAGCTATGGTGTATTAATTTTTTTGTATATGGTGCATTAGAGCAGTGGTCCTAAAACACTAGCTTGATTATCAAGCCCCAGAGGGCTTGATAAAACAAAGATTTCGGAGCTCCATATCTGTATTCTCAGATAACAAGGTCTGGGGTGGGACCCAGAGTTTGGTTGGCTTTGCTTTTTCTCTTTTCTTTTCATTTTTCTTTTCTTTTCTTTGTCTTTTTTTTTTTTTTTGACGGAGTTTCACTCTTGCTGCCCAGGCTTGAGTGCAATGACGCGATCTCGGCTCACTGCAACCTCTGCCACCCAGGTTCAAGCGATTCTCCTGCCTCAGCCTCCCGAGTAGCTGGAATTACAGGCAGTCACCACCACGCCCGGCTACTTTTGTATTTTCAGTAGAGATGGGGTTTCTCCATGTTGGTCAGGCTGGTCTTGAGCTCCTGACCTCAGGTGATCCACCAGCTTGGGCCTCCCAAAGTGCTGGGATTACAGGCGTGAGCCACCATGCCGGCTGAGTTTGCCTATCAAACAAGTTCCCTGATGATGCGAACACTACTGGTAAGGGACCACATTTTGAGAACGAAAGCACAAGAGAGGATAACATAAGGAACCTCCAAATATCCATCTCCCAACTGCAACCATTAAAGACTCATGGCCAATCACATTTCATACATATCCTCTCCCCTCCCCGTCCTCCAGATTATTTTCAAGCAAATATCAGAAATCAAAAAAGTACAAAAATCATATGTGGATATCTTAACGTGTCTTATTTGATTTGTAAACATTTCAGTGCATAACTCTAAATATGAGGAATCTATTTTCCTCAACGTTTCATTTTGAAAATACACAAAGCTGAGGGGGTAATACAGTGAACAATCTTATGCCTAGATTCACATTATCTCATTGCTTTAGCTCTCAGTAATTTTTTTTTCTTGCTTAAACACGTAAGAGTTTCAAACACTTCAACCAGTTACTTCAGCATGCACCTCCTAAACACTACAATGTACTCCTATGAAACCACAGTGCCATTATCACATTGAAGAAATGTAACAATGAAGGGGTAACATCATCCAAGTTCACATACAGTTCATATTTAAATTTCACCAAATGTCCCCGTAATATCCTTTTGAAAGACTTTTTGGGGGATCAACAATCCAGTCAAGCATGGTACATTGCACACAGTTGTCATGTCTCTTTAGTGTCCTCTAATTGCAAACAGTACCCCAACCAATTTTTTAAACCTTCCATGACGATGACATTTTTTTCAGAGCTGAGGCCTGTTGTCATGTAAAGTGTCCCACAATACGGGCTGGTCTGATATTTGCCTCTTGTTTATATTTATGTTTGACACTTTGGGCACGAATATTAAGAAGGTGACGAGCAGTTCACGTTATATCACATCTGGAGGCTCCTAAGGCCAGTTTCTCTGGTTATCGGTGATGCGGTTTGTATTCTTCAGTTTTATCACTTAATTACGGTATTTTTCAGACAGAGTACTACATTGGGAAGGTACTTTTCTCCTGTTGTGGTTAATAAGTAGTCTGTCATGATATTTCGATGACATGCGGATATTCTGCTCTCCAACAAAATTTTACCTCTTGGCCTTAGTATTCATTCAGGGCTCTTGCCTGATTTGATTATTACTTTGTTGGTTAAAAAAAACGGTGATTTCTCTAATACTATAATTCATTTCTGCTTTTATGGATGGGCATTTTGATGTAAAAAAGCTCATCTCTCCCCCTCCCCCACCTCGTTGTTGTTGATGTTGCATTTGCTGTGGCAGAGAAAGAGTACAAGCTGTTTATTTGTTTTGTTGAAAGAAATGTGAAGAGAAAAAAGTGGACAATATTAAGAGAAAGGTAAACAAATACATGATGAATTTGATAAGAATTTCCCCTCTAACAGTCTAATCAGATTGACAAAATTCATTGCCTGAAGTTAGAATTGATTGGTCAGCAATAGCAAAAAAAGCAGTTTATGATAATTATTAAGAGGATCTGAGGTTATGAATTTGGCCAATTAAAAAATGGCTTGGATCTTGTAGAACACACACACACACACACACACACACACACAAACATTTTTGTGGAGACATCATAAAAAGGTATTGTTATTTCAGTTACATAACACATAATAGAAAATTATGAGTTATATATAATATTTTACAAAAGGCAGAAGGCCTTCACCTAAGTCGCCACTCAAATGTCCATGTAATACAAGACTTTTCTAACAGTATGGAAGAATAATTGATTCAAAGTGTAAAAAATTTCAACAACCTTCTTTTTAGCATTACATGAATCATGGGAAATTTCCTTTCCAAGAACTTTCCAATTTGCAAAGACATGTTCGTAGCATGATAAATGGAACTCATAGTACAGTTATTTGGGTATCATGTCTACCTCTCAGAAAGGAAACTGAGTTAATTGTGGAAGACATTGGAGAAACTCATTTGTATGATGAAAGACAGGGATCTGGCTGTTAGTTCAAAAATCAGATTTTGTTGTGATTTAAATCAAGAGTCCAATGTTTCTTTTATTTCTTCTTTCCATTGTATGATTCATATTGAAAACATAAGGGCTTAGCTTCCTAAAGTCGACTATATGAAAAGTTTCACAACTATAGTTATTAAAGTCATTCAGTAAATATGCACAAACGCAGTGAATCATCACAGGCTTATTTTGTCAGTCTTTATTAAATTGTGTATGTTTTACTGGTCTTCTTAAAGACCTCGGTTTTTATTTATTGATTTTCTCTGTTATTTTTCGGGTTTCCATTTCATTGATTATTTTACCTATCTTTCACATTTCCTTCCTTCTGCTTCTTTTGCTCCTCTTTTTCTAGTTTAGTGTAGTGACATCATAGATTACTGCTTTGATAATTTTTCATTTGTCTAATGGAAGCACTTAATGGCATAAATTTTCCTTTCAACAATGGTTTAGCTTTGCATCACAGATATTGACATGTCTTATAATCATTTCCTTTCAGTTCAATTCACTTTCTGAAGTCCTGGGAGACTCAGTCTTCAGTATTCTTTTTATTTAAATCGGCCAATAAAAATTGTATATATTTGTGGTGTACAGCATGATGTTTTGATAATAAGTATACACTGTGAAATGGCTAAATCAAGGTAATTATCATATGCATTACCTCACATACTTACCGTTTTTTGTGTGTGGTGAGAACACTTAAAAACTACTCTCAGCAAATTTCACGTATACGACATATTGTTATTAACTGTAGTCATCATGGTGAAGAAGAGATCTTTTGAAATTATTCCTCCTGCCTAGCTGAAATTTTGCACCCTTTGGTCAACATCTCCCCCACTCCCCCAAACTCCAGCCTCTGGTAACCACCATTCCACTCGCTACTTCTAAAAGATCGACTTTTTCACCTTCCACACATGGAAATGCCATGATTTCCTTCTTTTACATGGCAGAACGGTATTCCATGGTGTATATAGACCACATTTTCTTTATTCGTTAATCCGCTGATGAACACTTAGGTTCACTGTAAATTTTGGCTATTGTGAATAGTGATGCAGTGAAGATGGGAGTGCAGACACCTCTCTGACATGTTGATTTCATAGCCTTTGAATACAGTCCCAGAAGTGGGAAGGCTAGGTCATATGGTAGTTCTATTTTAACTTTATGAGGAACCTTCATACTGTTTTCCATAATGGCTCTCCTAATTTACATCTGGAAGATTTTCTCTTTAGCCCATGGATTCAGTGTCATCCTTCACATGGAGCGGTGGTGAAAATCCTGACATCATCCCAGCAGGGACAAAGAGGGGTGCCTCCTTACGGCCTGGTGGGGGTATATGTTGGAGATCTCCACATAATCCTGCTGATATGGTAGCGCGAAGGGGCTCTCGTCTCTGCCCATGGAAATGAATGTGGAAGTCCATGTCCCCCGCTAGATCTTTGCCGGCATGAGTGGGGCCACAGAGTTTTCCGAGGCGTTCAACTGGAGTAGAGCAGTTACTGTGAAAATATTTTCTGTCTTGTTGGGTTGCCTCTTTTCTGATCCTTAGGTTAGGAAGAACAGGCTTTTGTAGGTTTATTTCTTCGTTTCTTCGCTTGTTTTGTTTAGCTTTGTTTTGTTTTGCCTGTGCATTTTGGAATTCCCTAGTAGCTGGTTTCTTCAGCTCCAACTTTGGGATATATCAGGCAAAAACAAAACCCAAGGAACTCACCACCATATCGTTCTGAGGTCCTCAGTTGCTCTGCTTTCTCCTCTCCACTTTCAGCCTTATGTTTGTTTTATATATAGTGTCTCGAATTTTAAGTTGTACTTAGTGGGAAGAATAGGGAAATGTACAACTACACCACCTTCCCAGAAGCAGCAGTCTCTATAGATTTATTTTATTTAAAAAAGCAAATAATAATTATATATATTTATGGGGTAGAATATGATGTTTTGATATATGTATACAATGTGGAATGATTAAACGAAGCTAATTAGCATATCCGTCTCCTCACCTACCTATCATTCTTTTGTGGCGAGAACATTTACAATCTACTCTTTGAGCAGTTTCAAAATATGTAATACATTATTTTTAACTAGAAATGCTGTGCAATAGATCACTAAAGCTCCTTGCTCCTGTCTAACTGGAACTTTGTACCCTTTGACCAACATCTTCCCTTGCCATATCCCCCGCAAGCCCCGCCACCCCCAGCCTCTGGCAACCATCATTCTACTCTCTGCTTCTATTAGATCAACTTTGTAAGATTCCACATGAGTGAGATCATGTGGTATTTGTCTTCCTTTTTTTTCTTTTATGTTTTAGTTGACACATAATAGTTGTGCATATTTATGAGGTACAGAGTGATATTTTGATACATCTATTCAACGTGTAATGACTATACCAGAGTAATTAGGGTATCCATCACCTCAAACATTTATCATTCCTTTGCACTGGAAACATTCAAAATCCCCTCTTCCAGCTTTTTTTAAACATATACTATACCATACTGTTAACTGTATTCAACCTGCAGTGCTATAGAACACTTAAACTTATTCCTCCTATCGATCCGTAATGTAGTATCCATTAGCCAACCTCTCCCTATCCTCCCCTCCCCTCTGTACTTCCCAGCCTCTAGTAACCACAACTCTACTCTCTACTTCTACGAGCCCAATTTCCTTCAGCTTCCACATATGAGTGAGGATGTGTGGTATTTGTCTATCTGTGCCTGCCTTGTTTCACTTAACATAAAATCCTCCAGGTTCATTCATGTTGCCTCGAATGACAGGACTTCATTCTTTCTGGTAGCTGAATAATGTTCTATTGTGTATAGATACCACATTTTCTTTATCCATTCACGTCGATGGACACTTAGGATGATTCCGTACCTTAGCTATTGGGAATAGTGCTGCAACAAACATGGGAAAGCAAATCTTTCTTTGATACACCGACTTCCTTTCTTTTGGATAAATACCCAGTTGAGGGACTGTTGGATCATATGGTAGGTGTGTTTTCAGTTTTTTGAGAAACCTCCATACTGTTTTCCATGATGTCTGCACTAATTTACACTGGGACCAACAATGTGTAAGAACTCCCCTTTCGAACATCACACACCGGGGCCTATTATGGGGAGGGGGAAGAGGGGAGGGATGGCATTGGGAGTTATACCTGATGTAAATGACGAGTTGATGGGTGCTGATGAGTTGATGGGTGCAGCACACCAACGTGGCACAAGTATACATATGTAACAAACCTGCACGTTGTGCACATGTACCCTGGAACTTAAAGTATAAAAAAAAAAAAAAAAAAGAACTCCCCTTTCTTCACATCCTCGCCAAAACTTATCTTTTTGTCTTTTTCATAATGGCCATTCTAACTGGGGTGAGAGGATATCTCATGGTAGTTTGGACTTGCATTTTCCTGATGATTAGTGAGGTTGAGCAATTTTCCATAAACTTCTTGGTGACTTGTATGCCTTCTTTCGAGAAATGTCTATTCTGATCCTTTGCTCATTTTTAATAGTATTATTTAGGGGAGTTTTGCTGTTGAGTTCTTTGAAAGCCTAGTGTATTCTGGATATTAGTCTCTTATCGGACGATTAGTTTTTAAGTATTTTCTCCCATTCTACAGGTTGTCTCCTCACTCTATTGATTGTTTCCTTTGCTATACAGAAGCTTTTTGGTTTTATATGGTCCCATTTGCGTATTTTTGCTTTTGTTGTCTGTGCTTTTGTAGTCTTGCCCATAAAATATTTGCCCTACTAGAACAATGCCCTGAAGCTTCTCTCCTTTGTTATTTTTATAGTTTCAAGTTTTCCATTTAAGCCTTTAAGTTTCTATGACAATATCATGATGTCCTGGTTACTATAGCTTTATAGTATATTTTGAAGTCAGGCAGAGTGATGCCTCCAGCTTTGTTTGTTTGTTTGTTTGTTTCCCCCTCAGGATTTCTTTGTTTATTTGAGGTCTCTTGCGGTCCCATATGAATTTTAGGATTTTTTTTCTATTTCTGTAAAAAATATCATTGGTATTTTGGGTGGGATTGCATTGAATCTGTAGATTGCTTTGGGTAATATGGTCATTTAAGCAATTTTCATTCTTCTAATCCATAAGCATGGAATGCCTTGCCATTATTTTGTGTCCTCTTCAATTGTTTTTGTCAGTGTCTTGAAGTTTTCATTGTGGTGATCTACCACATCCTTAGTTACATTTATTCCTAGATACTTTTTTTGTGGCTAGTGTAAATGGAGTGGCTTTTTTTTAAGTTTTACTTTAAGTTCGGAGATACGTGTGCAGAACGTGCAGGTTTGTTACATAAGTATACATGTGCCATGGTGATTTGCTGCGCCTATCAACCCGTCATCTAGGTTTTAAGCCCCACATGCATTAGGTATTTGTCCTAATGCTCTCCCTCCCCTTTCCCCCCACTCCCCTCCAACAGGCCCTGGTGTGTGATGTTCCCCTCCCTTTGTCCACGTGTTCTCATTGTTCAGCTCCCACCTATGAGTGAGAACATGCGGTGTTTGGTTTTCTGTTCCTGTGTTAGTTTGCTGAGAATGATGGCTTCCAGCTATGAACTCATTCTTTCTTATGGCTGCAGGGTTTGCTCTCTTGATTTCCTTTTCTACTAGTTCATTATTGGTGCATAGAAACACTACTGATTTTCTCACGCAGATTTTGTATCCTGCAACTCTATTGAATTTGTTTACCAGTTCTAAAGAGTTTTCGGGGAGTCTTTAGGTTTTCGATCTATCCGATCAGGTCACCTGTGAAGGGGTGCAATTTGATGTCCTTTCTTTCCGTTTGGATGTCATTTATGTCTTCCTGGTGCCTAACTGCTCTGGGAGGACGTTCAGTACTATGTTAAATAGGAGCGGTGAGAGTGAGTATCCTTCTCTTGTTCCTGTTCTTAGAGAAAAGGCTTTCAGCTTTTCCCCATTCAGTATGATGTGGGTTAGTTACATATAGCCTTTTGTTATGTTGAGGTATGCTCCTTTTGTACCTAATTTGTTGAGAGTTTTTGTCATGAAGTGATGCTGCGATTTTGTCAAATGCTTTTTCTGCGTCTACTGAGCTGATCATACCATTTTTGATCTTTGTTCTGTTCATGAGACATATTATATGTATTGATTTGTGTGTGTTGAATCATCCTTGCATTTCTGGGATAGATCTCAATTGATCATCTTTTTGATGTGCTGTTGGATTCAGTTTGTTAGTATTTTGTTGAAGATTTTTGCACCTGTGTTCGTCAGGGATACTGGCCGGCAGTTTTCTCTTTCTCGTTGTGCCTTTGTCTGGTCTGGGCATCAGGGTAATGCTGGCCTTGTAGAATGAATTAGGAAGAATTCCCTCCTCTTCCCTCACCCCCTTCCCCTCCCTCTCCCCCACTCCTCCTGACCTCCCCCACTCCCACCGCCACAGAAACAGCCAGGCAGGCAATCTTGGGAAGCAGGGGCAAACACGGGGGCATGTGGTTCAGATGCACCTTGGTCCTGTGGCAATGGCAGTGGGGCCTGTGTTGGGCACATGAGCGAGCCTGGACTCTGCTATCTCCCAGTCCAGCAGACAGTAGGAGCTGCAGTCGCTTAGGGCACGACACAGAGCCTTGGGGGTGGGCACCTAGAGCCCTGTTTTGCTGCAGCTGCCCAACACACAGAAGCCTTTTGGGCTCCACACAGGTTCAAGCAGTGCCTCTGCATCTTCTCCCTGCGACCCTGCCTGCCAGTCCCTCAAAGGGAACTCCTGTGTCTACGATCTCAGAGGTCCACAGCAGGAATGTGGGGTCCTAGGGTTCCTTCACTCACCCCTTCCTCGGGTCCAGTCTGTGTCCAGGGTCCAGTCGTGGCACCCGGCAATACCAAACAGGCAGTCCCGCTTCCTCCCTCTTCCACCACAGTGTCTTCCATTGCCCCTTTATTGAATTCCCATGTTTTCTCTCAAAAGATGTGTTTGAAGTGTGCAGATTTACTTAACATTTTGCTTCCTCTCTGAGGAAGAGGCACATCCCAGCTGCATTTGGTCAACCGTCTTTATTCTCAATCAAAATAAACAATTCTGTCTGATAAAGCCACTGAAAAAATGCGAGAGAACACTAAGAAAAAAAGAAAGTATGTATGTTGAACAGATTTTTTTAATGGTATTTGAAAGACTCCCACACATATCAAGAATATTTAAGGAACTCTATCATATGCAAAATGCCAGATTTTGGATTGAAAAAATAATAATTCAGAAAATTCTCAGTCTTTAATTCTGGATTTTCCCCCAATTCCTAAGGTATATCCACCTCCATTGAGGTAATATTCGGAAAGGTATATTTCATCTTTAATAACCAAAAATGAGTATTCCTGTGAAAGCTGCTAAAATGACAATCAGGAGATTCAGTAAATGTGGCAAACTGGCCATTACGTGAATGCGTTAATTTGAGGAGAATTGATCGTGTTGTCACCTAGCATCACTAAGCATATCAGGGAGAGTCGTGAACATGGAAGATCTCTCTCCCTGGCCACTTTATGTCCATGGAAACACAGGGGAAAAGCAGCTCACTGTTGGTCAGGTGAGGCAACTGGATTCCAAATCTCTTAATTTGGGTCACTAAAACAGACTGGGTATTCATGGCATTAAGAGGTTGCTCACAGGGAGATCTGGCAAGATGGCCAAATAGGAACAGCTCCGGTCTGCAGCTCCAAGCGAGATCGGCGCAGAAGGCGGCTGATTTCTGTATTTCCAACTGAAGTATCCAGTTCATCTCCTTGCTACTGGATGAACAGTGGGTGCAGCCCACAGAGGGCAAGCCGGAGCAGGGTGCGGTGTCGCCTCACCCAGGAAACACAAGGGGTCGGGGGATTTCCCTTTCCTAGCCAAGGGAAACTGTGATAGACTGTACCGGGAGGAACAGTACATTCCAGCCCAGATACTGCGCTTTTCCCATGGTCTTCACAACCAGCAGACCAGGAGATTCCCTCCAGTACCTGGCTCAGCGGATCTCACCCCCACGGAGCCCAGCAAGCTAAGATCCACTGGCTTGGAATTCTCAGTGCTAGCACAGCAGTCTGAGGTCGACCTGGGATGCTCGAGCTTGGTGCAGGGAGGAGCGTCCACCACTGCTGAGGCTTGAGTAGGCGGTTTTACCCTCACTGTGTAAACAAAGTCGCTTGGAAGTTCGAACTGGGCGGAGTCCACCGCAGCTCAGCAAGGACGACTGCCTCTCTAGATTCCTCCTCTCTGAGCAGGGCATCTCTGAAAAAGAGGCAGCATCCCCAGTCAGGGACTTTTAGATAAAACCCCCATCTCCCTGGGACAGAGCACCTGGAGGAAGGGGCGGCTGTAGGCACAGCTTCAGCAGACTTAAACGTCCCTGCCTGACAGCTCTGAAGAGAGCAGCAGTTCTTCCAGCACAGTGTTCGAGCTCTGATAAGGGAAGGACTGCCTCCTCAAGTGGGTCCCTGACCCCCATGTATCCTGACTGGGAGACACCTCCCAGTAGGGTCCAACAGACACCTCAGACAGGAGAGCTCTGGCTGGCATCTGGGGGGTGCCCCTCTGGAACGAACCTTCCAGAGGAAGGACCAGGCAGCAATCTTTGCTGTTCTGCAGCCTCTGCTGGTGATACCCAGGCAAACAGGGTCTGTAGTGGACCTCCAGCAAACTCCAGCAGACCTGCAGGAGAGGGGCCTGACTGTCAGAAGGAAGACTAACAAACAGAAAGGAATAGTACCAACATCAACAAAAAGGATGTCCACTCAGAGACCCCATCAGAAGGTCACCAACATCAAAGACCAAAGGTAGATAAATCTACGAAGATGGGGAGAAACCAGCACAAGAAGGCTGAAAATTCCAAAAACCAGAACGCCTCTTCTCCTCCAAAGGGCCACAACTCCTCACCAGCAAGGGAACAAAACTGGATGGAGAATGAGTTTGACTAATTGACAGAAGTAGGCTTCAGAAGGTGGGTAATAACAAACTCCTCCAAGCTAAAGGAGCATGTTCTAATCCAACGCAAGGAAGCTAAGCACCTTGAAAAGGGGTTTGACGAATTGCTAACTAGAATAACCAGTTTAAAGAAGAACGTAGATGACCTGACGGAGCTGAAATAAACAGCACGAAAACTTCGTGAAGCATACACAAGTATCAATAGCCAAATCAATCATGTGGAAGAAAGGATATCAGAGTTTGAAGATCATCTCAATGAAATAAAGTGAGAAGACAAGATTAGAGAAAAAAGAGTGAAAAGAAACAAACAAAGCCTCCAAGAAATATGGGACTATGTGAAAAGACCAAACCTACATATGATTGGTGTACCTCAAGGTGACAGGGAGAATGGAATCAAGTTGGAAAACACTCTTCAGGATATTATCCAAGAGAACTTCCCCAACCTAGCAAGACAGGCCAACATTCAAATTTGGGAGATACAGAGAACACCACAAAGATATTCCTTGAGAAGAGCAACCCCAAGACACATAATCGTCACATTCACCAAGGTTGAAATGAAGGAAAGAATGTTAAGGGCATCCAGAGAGAAAGGTCGGGTTACCGACAAAGGGAATCTCATCAGACTAACAGTGGATCTTTCTGCAGAAACCCTACAAGCCAGAAGAGAGTGGGGCTCAGTATTCAACATTCTTACAGAAAAGGATTTTCAGCCCAGAATTTCATATCCAGCCAAACCAAGCTTCGTATGTGAAGGAGAAATAAAATCCTTTACAGACAAGCAAATGCTGAGAGATTTGGTCACCACCAGGGCTGCCTTACAGGAGCTCCTGAGGAAAGCACCAAACAGGGAAAGGAACAAACGGTATCAGCCACTGCAAAAACATACCAAATTGTAAAGACCATCGACGCTATGAAGAAACTGCATCAACTAACAGGCAAAATAACCAGCTAGCATCATATTGACAGGATCAAATTCACACATAACAACATTTACCTTAAATGTAAATGGGCTAAGTGCCCCAATTAAAAGACACAGACTGGCAAGTTGGATAAAGAGTCAAGACCCATTGGTGTGCTGTATTCAGGAGACCCATCTCACGGGCAAAGACACACATAGGCTTAAAATAAAGGGATGGAGGAAGATTTACCAAGCAAATGGAAAGCAAAGAAAAGCAGGGGTTGCCATCCTAGTCTCTGATGAAACAGACTTTAAACCAATGAGGATCAAAAGAGACAAAGAAGGGCATTACATAATGGTAAAGGGATCAATGCAACAAGAAGAGCTAACTATCCTAAATATGTATGCACCCAATACAGGAGCACCCAACCTCACAAGACCTAGAAGGAGACTTAGACTCCCACACAATAATAGTGAGTGAAGCAGACCTAATAGACATCTGCAGAACTCTCCACCCCAAATCAATGGAATATACATTCCTCTCAGCACCCCATCGCACTTATTCTAAAATTGACCACATAATTGGAAGTAAAACACTCCTCAGCTAATGCAAAAAAAAAAAAAAAACCAGGAAATAGTAACAAACTGCTTCTCAGACCACAGTGCAATCAAATTAGAACTCAGAATTAAGAAACTCACTCAAAACTGCACAACTACATGGAAACTGAACAACCTGTTCCTCAACGACTACTGGGTAAATAACGAAATGAAGGCAGAAATAAAGATGTTCTTGGAAACCAATGAGAACAAAGACACAATGTACCAGAATCTCTGGGACACATTTAAAGCACTGTGTAGAGGGAAATTCATAGCAGTAAATGCCCGCAAGAGAAAGCAGGAAAGTTCTAAAATTGACACCCTACCATCACAATTAAAAGAACTAGAGAAGCAAGGGCAAACAAATTCAGAAGCTAGCAGAAGACAAGAAATAACCAAGATCAAAGCAGAACTGAAGGAGACAGAGACACAAAAAGCCCTTCAACAAATCAATGAATTCAGGAGCAGGTTTTTTGAAAAGATCCACAAAATAGGTAGACCACTAGCCAGACTAATAAAGAAGAAAAGAGAGAAGAATCAAATAGACGCAATAATAAATGATAAAGGGGACATCACCACCGATCCCACAGAAATACAAACTACCATCAGAGAATACTATAAATACCTCTACGCAAACAAACTAGAAAATCTCGAAGAAATTGATAAATTCCTGGACACATACGCCCTCCCAAGGCTAAATCAGGAAGAAGTCAAATCCCTGAATAGACCCATAACGAGTTCTGAATTTGAGGCAGTAATTAATAGCCTACCAACAAAAACACGTCCAGGACCAGAAGGATTCACAGTCGAATTCTACCAGAGGTACAAAGAGGAGCTGGTACCATTCCTTCTGAAACTATTTCAAACAACAGAAAAAGAGGGAAACCTCCTTAACTCATTTCATGAGGCCAGCATCATCCTGATACCAAAACCTGGCAGAGACACATACACACACACACACACACACACACACACACACACACACACACACAGGAATTTTCAGGCCAACATCCCTGATGAAAATCGATGCGAAAATCCTCAAAAAAATACTGGCAAACCAAATACAGCAACACATCACAAAGCTTATCCATCACGATCAAGTCGGCTTCATCCCCGGGATGGAAGGCTGCTTCAACACACACAAATCAATAAACGTAATCCATCACATAAACGGAACCAATGACAAAAGCCACAAGATTATCTCAACAGACGCAGAAAAGGTCTTTGACCAAATTCAACAGCCCTTCATGCTAAAAACTCTCAATAAACTAGGTATTGATGGAACGTCTCTCAAAATAATAAGAGTTGTTTATGACAGACTCACAGCCAATATCATACTGAATGGGTGAGAACTGGAAGCATTCCCTTTGAAAACTGGCACAAGACAAGGATGCCCTCTCTCACCACTCCTATTCAACATAGTATTGGAAGATCTGGCCGGGGAAATCAGGCAAGAGAAAGAAATAAAGGGTATTCAGTTAGGAAAAGAGGAAGTCAAATTGTCTCTGTTTGCAGATGGCATCATTGTATATTTGGAAAACCCCATCGTCTCAGCCCAAAATCTCCTTAAGCTGATAAGCAACTTCAGCAAAATCTCAGGATATGAAATCAACGTGCAAAAATCACAAGCATTCTTATACACCAATAACAGACAGAGAGCCAAATCATGAGTGAACTCCCATTCACAATTGCTACTATGATAATAAAATACCTAGGAATACAACTTTCAAGGGATGTGAAGGACCTCTTCAAGGAGAACTACAAACTGCTCAAGGAAATAAAAGAGGACACAGACAAATGGAAGAACATTCCATGCTCATGGATAGGAAGAATCAATATCGTGAAAATGGCCATGCTGCCCAAAGTAATTTACAGATTCAATGCTATCCCCATTGACTTTCTTCACAGAATTGGAAAAATCTATTTCAAATTTCATATGGAACCAAAAAAGAGGCTGCATAGCCAAGACAATCCTAAGCAAAAAGAACAAAGCTGGAGACAACAAGCTACCTGACTTCAATCTATTTTACTAGGCTGTGGTAACAAAAATAGCATGGTACTGATAGCAAAACAGACATATAGACCAATGGAACAGAACAGAGTCTTTGAAAATAACACCACACATCTACAACCATCTGATCTTTGACAAACCTGACAAAAACAAGCAATGGAGAAAGGATTCCCTACTTAATAAATTGTGTTGGGAAAACTGGCTAGCCATATGCAGAAAGTTGAAACTGGATCCCTTCCTTACACCTTATACAAAAATTAACTCAAGATGGATTAAAAAGTTAAATGTAAGACCTAAAGCCATAAAAATCCTAGACGAAAACCTAGGCAGTACCATTCAGGACATAGGCATGGACAAAGATTTCATGATTAAAACAACAAAAGCAATGGCAAAAAAGCCGAAATTAACAAATGTGATCTAATTAAACTGAAGAGCTTCTGCACAGCAAAAGGAACTATCATCAGAGTTAACAGGCAACCCACAGAATGGGAGAAAATTTTTGCACTCTATCCATCTGACAAAGGGCTAATATCCAGGATCTACAAATTAGTTAAACAAATTTACAAGAAAAAAAAACTCCATCAAAAAATGGGCAAAGGATATGAACAGACACTTCTCAAAAGAAGACCTTCATGCAGCCAGCAACCATATGAAAAAATGCTCATCATCACTGATCGTTAGAGAAATGCAAACCAAAACCACAGTGAGATACCATCTGACACCAGTCAGAATGGCAGTCATTAAAAAGTCGGGAAACATCAGATGCTGGAGAGGATGTGGAGAAATAGGAACGCTTTTACACTGTTGGTGGGAGTGTGAATTAGTTCAACCATTGTTGAAGACAGTGTGGCGGTTCCTCAAGGATTTAGAACTAGAAATACCATTTGGCCCAGCAATGCCGTTACTGGGTGTACACCCAAAGGATTATAAATCATTCCACTATAAAGACACATGTACACGTATGTTTATTGCGGCACTGTTCACAATAGCAAAGGCTTGGAAGCAACCCAAATGCCCATCAATGATAGACTGGATAAAGAAAATGTGGCCCATGTACACCATGGAATACTTTGCAGCCATAAAAAGAAGGGCGAGTTCACGTTCTTTGCAGGGACATGGATGAAGCTGGAAACCATCATTCTCAGCAAACTAACACAAGAACAGAAAACCAGACACCGCATGTTCTCACTCGTAAGTGGGAGTTGAACAATGAGAACACATGGACACAGGGAGGGGAACATCACACACCCCGTCCTGTCAGGGGGCGGGGGCTGGGGGAGGGATAGCATTAGGAGAAATACCTAATGTAGATGATGGGTTGATGCGTGCAGCAAACCACCATGGCACATGTATACCTACGTAACAAACGTGCACGTTCTGTACATGTACCTCAAAACTTACAGTATGATAAAAATAAAAATAAAAAAGACATTGCTCAATAGAAACTAAACCTAATATTTTTTGAAGCATTAGCTAGCTGCCGGATAGTGCACCACATGCTTTACATGTGTTGTCATCTTTATTTCCCACAATCCCTTTAGTCTTATCCTCAGTTTTGCAAGTTAGGAATCTGAGGTTGAGGGAAACTAAGTCATTTATCCATGGTCACGGCAAAGAAAGTGGCAGAGCCTGGATTCAGAGTAAAATTTGTCTGACTCTTAAACACTATACTGTCATTTGAAGGCTCTTGGCATCTTTCCAGACATATTGATCCAAGGCACCAGAATACTTTGAGAAGTCACGCCCTCAACAAACAGGTTGTGAGTAAGTTAGCAGCTTCAGTTCAAAGGGTTTCAGAGACAGGTTATTCTATGTAAACTCAAGTCTTAGGTTACCAACGGGATCCTTGATCAATGACCATGTGACATTTGTTTACATGCAGAGGTTGATTCAAAAGGAGAGGGATGGAGTTATATTTCCATGCTGTGGTGTAAAGAGCAGTCTCTTGGGTCCCTGCTGCTTTCTTCTCAAGGGCCTATTAATAACTGCCCAGGTGGTGGGCTGCATCAATAGAAATCAAGCCATTTCAGTGGGAAATCCTAGGTTGGTGCTAAGGAGTTATTCAAAACCAAGCCCAGTTTTTGAAATAAATTTCAGTTTCTAGCTCTTCATATGGGAGATCTCTGCAGCACCTCATCTGCACTCTTACTCACCGAGGCTCCCAGCCACTTCTGAAGTGAGTAGGAATAAAACTAGTTGTGACAAGAGACACTAGCCAGGCTGCTGCCAAATATGCAGGTAAAGGCCTGGTTATATTTAAGACATGGTGGTCAAAAACAGCCCACATCCTTGATCCTCCATCCCTGCCCCCATTTTACTGAATTAAGTTATAATTTGGTGATCAGGTTCAGGCTTGGTGATCATAAGGTTTTAAATGTTTTGGTTAAATGGAATCTACTTGAGAATGACAACTTTGAGATGAAAGGTGGTAAGCTATACGTCTTTGCTTCTAGAGCTCCGGTTGTGGTCCCTTTCACATGGTCGGTAACCCATAAAGTGATTATTGAGAGATACGTAAGTTCCAAGCACAGAGGACCACCTAACAACAAACACCCTCATGGGCAGGTATAATGAAAAGTCGTTCAGAGAGTCAGCAAAATCAGCAATGCAAGGACCTCTAAAAATTCTCCCTTTCGTAAATGCAGTGAGAAAACTGGCAAAAATGGTCAAAATGAATGGTTTTGGAAACCTGCAAATTCACCTAAAGCTGAGGGGCAACTTGGGCATGTTTATTCAAGAAAAACAGCAGTATCTTTGCAGGAACAGTGAACTATGTGACATTTCAACTAGCCCTATCCTCGTGGCCCTTTATGCAACTCCATGGTAGCCTTGAATACCAACAGCCTGCAATCATGGTGAAAACCAGCAGCCTGGCAGCCACCAGAAGGAAGAGAACAGGGTTGGAGCTCCTGCAAAACCGCATTCCCGAGAATTGTCATTATTTGATCTGTCTGGTAGTTCCCTGGAAGGCCCTACTTACATGGCTGTCTTTATTTGGAGTGACTCAGAGTGCGCCCAGTTTGAAATGCCTTTTTCCCTGGATGCATTTGTCAAAAATATTTGGAGGCAGTTGCTCAACACTGCAGCTGCCTCAGGCAATGTATAACACTTGGGGCACACAATAGGCTAACCAATACCTTAAAAGGAAATCTAGGTAATGAGGTGTCCATTGGAACTTTTAAAAGCGATTACCTATTCCTGGGAATCTAGAAGGCCAGACACTTGCCTATGACTATGACATGGTCTGCAAGGACCCAAAAGGTGCCTAAACAGCCAACTCTGGTTTACTTTGAGGCTCTGTGAAAGAGTTGTCGATTGCCTGGCTGCGAGTTGAAGGCATGTCCAACATATGCACAGAACCCCATGGCAATGACTGGGAAACTTAACTTTTCCAGGCATATAAAGATATCTCTGTCCAATCACCAGGTCACCACTAAGCCAACCAAGCAGGGCATTCAGGAACCACACATAACAGAGGATACGGACTTTACGGAAGTAGTTCAGAAAAGTCACTAAACAAACAAATGACAGCAGGATTAATAGCACCAAACAATAACAACAATACCTTGAAAGAAGGGAGAATCTGAATTTCAGAGTTGCCACGTTCTATTCCTTAAAGTGTCCAGTTTTCAACAAAAAACTTATGAGATGTGCAAAGAAACAGGAAAGTATGGAACACACAGAGAGAAGCCCAGACATTGGACTTACTAACAAAAGACTTCAAATCAGCTATTGTAAATATGTTCAAACAACTAAAGGAAGCCATGTGAAAAGAATTAAAGAGAAGTATGAGAATGATGTCTAACATAATTGGAACTCAAGAAAGAGAGAACATTTGAAACAATAATGGCCCAAACTCCCCAAGTTTGATTCAAATTATTAATGGACACAAATGAGAACCACAGAAACTCCAAAGAGGATGAATTCAAGAAAGTCTTCACCGTGGCACATCTTAGTCAAACTGTTGAAAATCAAAGGCAATGAGAGAATGTGGAAAGCGGCAAAGAAAAACAGCTCACCACATACAAGGGATCCCCAGTAAGATTAACAACTGAGTTCTTATCAGAAACCAAGGGGACCAAAAGGTAGTGACAAGTCACAGTCAAAGGGGTTAAGGAAAACAACAACAACAACAACAAACAGTTAACCAAGAATGTTCCATCCAGAAATACTATCCCTGAAAAATGATGAAGTAAAGCTGTCCCCTGATAAAGAAAAGCTGAGAGAATGTATCATCAGCAGACTTCCCTTACAAAAAGACATTAAAGGGAAATCTGGAAAAGACAGCAGACAGTAACTCAAATCCTGATGAACAAATAAGAACACCACTAGAGGTAACTACTACAGCATTGATAAAAGACTGTACGAATGTATTGTTGTTTGTAAATCTTCCCTTCTTTTACCTGATTTAAAGGGCAATTGTTGCATAAAGCAATCATTATAGAACTATCTAGATGGGCATTACAGGTATAAAGAAGTAATTTTATGACAATAGTAGCACAAAGGAGGAGAGACTCTTGAGCCTTTATAGGGTCACGGTTTTTGTATAATATTGAAATTAAGGTGGTATCAATCTGAACTAGATTCTTTTAAGTTAAAATGTGAACTGTGGGGCAACCACTAAGAAAACAACTCAAAAATACAATAAAGAAACAACAGGGAAATGAATAGAGTATATGAGACAATATCTGTTTAGCAGAAAAGAATACCTCAGTGCAGGGACAGAGGAACATTAAGACGTGAGAAAGAAAACACAAGAAGTGGCAGGCATAAATTCTACCCCAACAGTAATTACATTAAGTTCAGTGTGAATAGACTGAACAATACGAATGTGTTTTAAAGCAGATATTGGCAGGATGCAGTAAACACATGATTGAACTGGATGCTGTCTACAAGATACACACTTCAGATTCAAAGGCACAAACAGAATGTAAAAGGATGAGAAAATAAATACACTGAAAACAGCAACCACAAGAGAGCTGGAGTAGTTTTGTCAACTCCAGAAAAAACAGAGTTTAAAACACAAAATACGACTAGAGATAAAACATGAACATTCTACAATTATAAAAGTGTGAAGAGGAAGATATATAAATTATAAATATATTTGCACTGCACAACAGAACACCAAAATACCTGAAGTAAACACTGACAGTAATGAAAGGGGGAATAGATAATTCAGCAATCATTGTTTGAGACTTCAATACCTTGCTTTCGATAATGAATAGAAAAGCTAGTCAGATTATCAACAAGGATATACTAGATTTGAAAAAGCAATAAATCAAATGGACCTAACAGACATTTATAGAACACTACACCCAACAACATCAGAATATATATTCCTCTCAAGTACACCTGAAACGTTCTCCAGGATAGACCATACGGTGGGCTATAAAACACCATTTGCTGAAATCAGGAAAGAAAGAGAAGACACTACTATCTACATTATGGAAATACAAAGGATTATAAAGAAATAATATGAACAATTGTATGCCAATAGATTTGATGGCTTAGATGAAATGGATGAATTTCTAGGTAGACATAAACCATGCAAACTGACTGGAGGAGAAATAGACAAGACAAATAGACTGATAAAAATGAAACAGAATGAAACAGTAATTAAAAAAAAAAACTACCCAGAAAAAAAGATCAGGCTCAGATGGCTTCAATGCTTAATTCTACTAAATATGTAAATAAGAATTAATAGCAATTCTTCAATATGTCTTCCAAAAGAATAGAAGAGGAGGGAAAACTTCATAACTTAAAAGCCTGGCAACCAAATCATATATAGACTCAAAAGAAAAACTATGAATAGGAGAGAAAAAATCCCCAACAAAATATTGGCAAACCAAATCCAGCAACATAAAAAAAAATTTATACTCGGTGACCAAGTGGCATTTATCTCAGGCACATAAGGTTGCTTTAACAGCTACCCATCAATAAACAGATTTTATCATACGAACGGATAATCATTCAAAAAGCACGAGCTCATCTCAATTTATGCAGAAGAAGCATTTGAAAAAGTTCAACAGCCTGTCAAGAGAAATACACTTAAAAAAAAAAAAAACTGGGAATAGAAGGGAAATTTTCTCCAACTGATAAAGAGCACCTATGGAAACACCCACAGGTAACATCAGATTTAATGGCAGAAGACCGAATCTTTTACCCTTAATGTCTGAAACAGCACAAGGATGCCTGATGTAGCCACTACTACTCAACAATGTATTGAGGGTTGTGGCCATGGTAACTGGTTTTCAAAAAGATGGGAAATGAAGACATAAAACTACCTCTATTAGGATATGGCATCATCTTGTAATTATAGAATCTTAAGGAATCCACTAAAAGACTTTAAAGAGAATAACTGAATTTGGCAAGGTGAAGGAATACAATGTCAATACACAAAAATAATTTCTATTTCTACAGAGTAGCAAAAAGGACATTGAACACAAAATTAAGAAAACAATTCCATTTGCAATAGTATCAGAAATAATAAAATACATAGGAATAAACCTAACAGAAAGTGCAAAACTTATACTCTGCAAAACCACAAGCATCGTGGAAACAAACTAAAGGACTTAACATGTTGAAAGACAAACAATAGTCGGAGACGTCAACATCCCATTTTGAGCGTTGAACAGATCATCCAGACAGAAACTCAACAAAGAAATATCGGACTTGCTCTGTATGATAGACCAAATGGACCTAATAGATATTTACAGAGCATTTCCTCCAACAGCTGTAGAATACACATCCTTCTCCTCAGCACATGGATAAGTTCTCAAGGATATACCATATGTTAGGCCACAAGACAAGTCTTAAAACATTCAAAAAATTGAAATAATATCAAGTATCTTCTGTGGCCACAATGGAATAAAACTTGAAACCAATAACAAGAGAAATTTTGGGAACTACACAAAAATGTGCAATTTAAAGAATGTGTTCCTGAATGACCAGTGGGTCAATGAAAAAATTAAGAAGGAAATTGAAAAATGTCTTAAAACAAATGACAGTGGAAACACAAACTACCAAAACCTATGGGTTGCAGCAAAAGCAATACTAAGAGGGAAGCTTATAGTTATAAGCCCCTATATAAAAAAAGTAGAAAAACTTCCGATAAACAACCTAACAATGCATCTTAAGAAACCAGAAAAGCAAGAGCAAACCAAACTCAAAATTAGTAGAAGAAAAGAAACAATAAAGATCAGAGCAGAAATACCTAAAATCTAAACGAAGAAAACAATGCAAAACGTCCGTGAGGCTGGGCGCGGTGGCTCACGCCTGTAAACCCAGCACTTTGGGAGGCCGAGGCGGGCAGATCACGAGGTCAGGAAATCGAGACCACGGTGAAACCCCGTCTCTACTAAAAATACAAAAAATTAGCCGGGCTCGGTGGCGGGCGCCTGTAGTCCCAGCTACTCGGGAGACTGAGGCAGAAGCATGTCCTGAGCCCGGGAGGCGGAGCTTGCAGTGAGCCGAGATCACGCCACTGCACTCCAGCCTGGGCGACAGAGCGCGACTCCATCTCAAAAAAAAAAAAAAAAAAAAAAAAAAATCAATGAAATGAAAAGTTGGTTTTCTCAAAAGAAAAACCAAATGGACTCACTTTTAGCCAGAATAAATGAGAAATAAAAGCAAAGAACCAAATAAATGAAATCAGGGATGATAAGGGAGACATTACAACTGATAGTGCAGAAATTCAAAGGATCATTAGAGGCTACTGTGAGCAACTATACGCCTATAAATTTGAAAACCTTGAAGAAATGGATAAATTCCTACACACATACCACCTACAAAGATGGAACCACGAAGAAATTTAAAACCTGAACAGAACAATAACAAGTAATGAGACGGAAGCCGTAATTTAAAAGTCTTCCAGCAAAGTAAAGCCTGGTACCCAATGGCTTCACTGCCGAATTGCGCCAAACATTTAAAGAAGAACAAATACCAATCCTACTCAAACTATTTCAAAAGGCAGAGGAGGAGGGAATACTTCTGAACTCATTCTATGAGACCGGTGTTGTCCTGATACCAAGACCAGACAAAGACACACACACACACACACACACACACACACGCAGAAAACTATAGGCCAATATCCCTGATGAACACTGATGCAAAAAATTCTCAACAAAATACTCACTCACAAACCGAATTCACCAACACATTAAAGAGATAATTAATCATGACCAAATGGGATTTATCCCAAAGATGGAAGGAGGATTCGACATATGCAAATCAGTCAATGTAATATATCATATCAACAGAATGAGGGACAAAAACATGATAATTTCAATGGATGCTCAGAAAGCATTTGATAAAATTCAACATCCCTTCATTATAAAAACTCTGAAGAAACTGAGTATAGAAGGAACATACCTCAGCATAATAAAAGTCATATATGACACACCCACAGCTAGGATCATACTGAATGGGCAAAAACTGAAAGGCTTTCCTCTAAGATCTGGAACGATGACAAGGACGCCCACATTCAACACTGTTATTCAACATAGTACTGGAAGTTCTAGCTAGAGCAATCAGACAAGAGAAAGAAATAAAGGGGGTCAAAATTAGAGAGGAAAAAGCCAAATTATCCTTGTTTGCTCCTTGTTTGAAGATGACATAATCTTATATTTGGAAAAACCTAAAGACCCCACCAAAAAACTATTAGCACTGATAAACGAATTCGGTAAAGTCCCAGGGTATAAAATCAACATACGAAAATCACTGCCAACTGTGAACAATCTGGAAAAGAAATCAATTAAGAAATCCCACTTACAATAGCTATCAATAAAATAAAATACCTAGGAATTAACAAAGGAAGTGAAAATTTCTACAAGGAACGCTGTAAAACACTGATGAAAGAAATTGAAGGGGATTGCAATAATATGAAAAGCTATTCCATGTTCATTGACTGGAAGAACTATTATTGTTAAAATATTCATACTATCCAAAACAATCTACAGATTGCCAAAAGAAGAGCAAAAGCCGTCCTGAGCAAAAAGAACAAAACTGGAGGAATCATATCACCTGGCTTCATATTATACTACAGAGCTATAGCAACCGAAAAGGCATGGTACTGGCATAAAAACAGACACATAGATCAATGGGACAGGATAGAGAACCCAGAAACAAATCCACACACCTACAGTGAACTCATTTTCCACAAAGGTGCCAAGAACATACACTAGGGTAAAGAGTATCTTCAATAAATGGGGCTGGGAAAACTGGATATTCATATGCAGAAGCATGAAACCGGACCTCTATCTTTCACCTTATACAAAAATCAAATTAAAATGGATTACAGACTTAAATCTAAGACTTCAAACTGTGAAAGTACTAAAAGAAAGCATTAGGGGAAACTCTCCAGTATATTGCACTGGGCAAAGATTTCTTGAGTAATACCCCACACACACAGGCAACCAAAGCAAGAAAAAAAAATAGACCAGTGGGATCACATGAAGTTGAAAAGCTTCTGCCACAGCAAAGGAAACCATCAACAATGAAAAGAAAATAGAAAATAGAAAACCATGGGGACAAAATCAATGAAACTAGGAGTCTCGAGTGGAATCCTTTGTTCATCAACAAAGTAAAGAGACAAACCCACAGAATGGGAGAGAAAATATTTGCAAACTACCTGTCTGACAAGAGATTAATAACCACAATACCTAAGGAGCTCAAACAACTCTATAGGGAAAAAATGTAATAATCCGATTAAAAAATAGTCAAAGGATCTAAATAGACACGTCTCAAAAGAAGACATACAAATGGCAAACAGACATATGGAAAGGTACTCAACATCATTGATCATCAGAGAAATGCAAACCAAAACTACAATGGGATAGGATAAACAGGACTTCATTAAAATTAAAAACTTTTTGCTGCAATTAATAAGACCATCAAGAATGTGAAAAAAGAAGCCCCAGAATGGGAGAAAGTATTTGCAAATCATATAACTTATAAGTGACTTGTATCTAGATTATAGAGATTAGTTTTAGAAATTAATAATAAAACATATAATCTCATTGAGAAATGGGCAAAAGATGTGAACAGCCATTTCTCTCCAAAAAATATACAGACAGAAGTAAATATAGGCAGAAGTAAAATGATACCACGTGGAAACTAGGATTGACCAAGAGGAATGAATGAAACCTATGGCTATATACAAAAGATAGCATTTTCCTCATTAAAAAAAAAAAAAATATATATATATATATAATAAAATATATATATAAAATATATATATATATATATAAATGACAACTGACAACTGATGGTTTATAACAAACTAACTTCAAAGCGGAATGATGTTTATAACATACATAAGTTATAGCAAATGTAGAAATAAAATGCGTAACAATAGCACTGCAAAAAAAGAGAAGAAAAATAAGGTATACTCTAGTGAGATTCAAACATTGTATGTGAAATGGTATAGTATTACTTGAAGATAGAGTGTGATAAGTTGAGCAACCATTTAAATAAATTGAAATAAATATAGAGCTAATAAGACAGTAGTGAAGACAAACGGATTCCTAAAACGCCCAACGAAAAAGTGATGAGATGAAAAAAACGGAGGAGAGGAGTAAAGAACAAATGGGAAAATAGAAAACAAACATCAAGTACATGGATTTAAACAAAATATATTGATGTCCATTAAATTTATTTTTATTTTTATTTTATTTATTCTATTTATTTTATTTTATTTTATTTTATTTTATTTTGTTTTGTTTTGTTTTGTTTTGTTTGTTTTGTTTTGAGACGGAATCTCTCCCCGTTGCCAGGCTGGAGTGCAGTGGTGCAATCTCAGCTTACTGCAACCTCTGCTTCCTGGGTTCAAGCCATCCTCCTGTCTCAGCCTCCCGAGTAGCTGGGACTACAGGCGCCCACGCCCGCCTAATTTTTTGTATTTTAGTAGAGACGGGGTTTCACCATGCTGGCCAGGATGGTCTCGATCTCCTCACCTCGTGATCTGCCCGCCTCGGCCTCCCAAAGTGCTGGAATTACAGGCATGAGCCACAGCACCTGGTCTAAATTTATTTTTTATCTCCAGGAACTAGGAAAAGAAGAACAAACTAACTCCAAAGTTAGCAGAAGGAATGAAATAATAAAAATTAGAGCAGAAACAAACAAAATAGAGAATAGAAGACCACAGGAAGATAGTCAATGAAAGAGTTGGTTTTTTGAAAAGATAAACAAAATTAACAAGCCTTTAGCCAGACTAAATAAGAAGAAAAGAGAGAAGAATCAGGGAAATAAAATCAGACATGAAAGAAGAGACTTTACAATTGATGCCAGAAATATAAAAAGGACCATAAGAGACAACTGTGAACAATTACGCAGCAATAATTGGGTCAGTCCACAAGTGGATAAATTCATAGACACATACAACCAGCCATGCCTGCATCATTAAAAAACAGAAAATCTGTACAGTCCAATACAGAGTAAGGAGACTGAGTCAGTAATCAAAAACCTCCCATTAAAGAAAAGCTAAGGATCAGATGGCTTCCCTGGTGAATTCTACCAAACATTTAAAGAAAATTAACCCCAAACCTTCTCAAACGCTTCCCAAAGCTTGAAGAAGAGAGAATGCTTTCAAGTTTGTTCTATGAGGCCAGGGTCACCCTGATACCAAAGTGTGATGAAAACGCTTCAAGAAAAGGAAGCAGGAGGACAATATCTCTGATGAACATAGATGCAGAAATTCTCAACAAAATACGAGCAAACCAAACTCAGGAGCACATTAAAAGGATCGTTCACCATGACTAAGCAGGATTTATCCCTGGGAAGCAAGGATGGTTCAACTCATGCAAATTAATTAATGTGATGCACCACATTAAAAGGAAAATTACAATTGAGGCACTAATTAATAGCCTACTGACCAAAAAAAGCCCAGGACCAGACGGATTCACAGCCAAATTCTACCAGAGGTACAAAGAGGACCTGGTACTGTTCCTTCTGAAAGTACTTCCAACAGTAGAAAAAAGGGACTCCTCCCTAACTCATTTTATGAGGCCAGCATCATCCTGATTCCAAAACTTGGAAGAGACACAACAAATAAAGAAAATTTCAGGCCAATATCCCTGATGAACATCCATACACAAATTCTCAATAAAATACTGCCAAACCAAATACCGCAGCGCATCAAAAAGCTTTTCCACCACGATCAAGTTGGCTTCATCCCCGGGATGCAAGGCTATTTCAACATACGCAAATCAGTAAACGTCATCCATCACATAGACAGAACCAATGACAAAAACCACATGATTGTCTCAATACTCGCAGAAAAGACCTTCAATAAAACTCAACACCCCTTCGTGCTAAAAACTTTTGATAAACTAAGTATCGATGGAGCGTATCTCAAAATAATAAGAACTATTTATGACAAACCTGGAAACATTTCCTTTGAAAACTGGCACAAGACAAGGATGCCCTCTCTCACCACTCTTATTCAACATAGAATTGGAAATTCTGGCCGGGACAATCAGGCAAGAGAAAGAAATAAAGGGAATTCAAATAAGAAGAGAGTAACTAAAATTGTCTCTGTTTGCAAAATACATGACAGTATATTTAGAAAACTCCAACGTCTCAGCCCCAAATCTCCTTCAGCTGATAAGCAACTTCGGCAAAGTCTCAGGATACAAACATCAATGTGGAAAAATCACAAGCATTCCTATACACCGATAATAGACAAGCAGAGAGCCAAATCATGAGTGAACTCCCGTTCACAATTGCTACAAAGAAAATAAAATACCTAGGAATACAACTCACAAGGAATGTGAAGGACCTCTTCGAGGAGAACTACAAACCACTGCTCAAGGAAATAAGAGAGGACACAAACAAATGGAAGAACATTTCATGCTCATGGATAGGAAGAATCAATGTCGTGAAAATGGCCATACTGCCCAAAGTAATTTATAGATCCAATACTATTCCCATCAAGACCATTGACTTTCTTCACAGAACTAGAAAAAAAAAAACTACTTTAAATTTCATATGGGATCAAAGAAGACCCCGTATAGCAAAGACAATCCTAAGCAAGAAGAACAAAACTGGCAGCATCATGCTACCTGTCTTCGAACTATACTACAAGGCTACAGTAACCAAAACAGCATGGTACTGGTACCAAAACAGACATATAGACCAATGGAACAGAATAGAGACTGCAGAAATAACACCACACATCTACAACCATCTGATCTTCAAAAAACCTAACAAAAACAAGGGGAAAGGGTTTCCTATTAAATAAATGGCGCTGGGAAAACTGGCTAGCCATATGCAGAAAACAGAAACTGGACCCCTTCCTCACACCTCATATAAAAATTAACTGAAGATGGATTAAAGGCTTGAATGTAAAACCCAAAACCATCAAAACCCTAGAAGAAAACCTAGGCAATGCTATTCAGGACATAGGAATGGGCAAAGACTTCATGATGAAAACATCAAAAGCAACTGCAACAAAAATCAAAATTGGCAAATGGAATCTAATGAAACTAAAGAGCTTCTGCACAGCAAAAGAAACGATCATCAGAGTGAACAGGCAACCTACAGAATGGGAGAAAATTATTGCAACCTACCCATCTGACAAAAGGCTAATATCCAGAATTTACGGGGCACTTAAACAAATTTACAAGAAAAAAGCAAACACTCCCATCAAGAAGTGGACAAAGGATACAAACAGACACTTCTCAAAAGAAGACAGTTACGCCGTCAACAAACATATGAAAAAAAGCTCAACATCACTCATCATCAGAGAAATGTAAATGAAAACCACAATGAGATACCAACTGATGCCAGTCAGAATGGCCATTTATTAAAATGTCAAGAAACAATAGATGCTGGTGAGGCTGTGGAGAAATGGGAACACTTTTACACGGTTGGTGGAATGTAAATTAGTTCAACCATTGTGGAAGACAGTGCGGTGATTCCTCAAGGATCTAGAACTAGAAATACCATTTGACCCAGCAATCCTGTTAATGGGTATATACCCAAAGGAATAGAAATCATTCTACTATGAAGATACATGCACACGTATGTTTATTGCAGGCACTATTTACAATAGCAAAAACTTGGAACCAACCCAAATGCCCACCAATGATAAACTGGATGAAGAAAATGTGGTACATATACACCATGGAATACTATGCAGCCATAAAAAGGAATGGGATCATGTCCTTTGCAGGGACATGGATGCAGCTGGAAGCCATCATTCTCAGCAAACTATCACAGGAACAGAAAACCAAACACCATATGTTCTCACTCATAAGTGGGAGTTGAACAATGAGAACGCATGGACACAGAGAGGGGAACGACACACACCAGGACCTGTTGGGGGGTGGGGGATGAGGGGAGGCAACCTAGAGGATGGGTCAATGGGTGCAACAAACCACCCATGCCACATGTATACTTATGCAGCAAACCCGCACGTTCTGCACATGTGTCCCGTTTTTTTTTTTTTAGAGGAAATAAAGAAAAATAAAAATTAAAAAAAAAAGAAAAGAAGACATTTGAAAGCTGAGGAAAAATTTTTAAGCACACTCTTCTAATAACTACATATAATTAATTGGTGGTCATCCCTAAAGACCTTGTTAAGGTTAAAAGAATGGTTATGTGGAGACTTTTTAAAATCAAATTTATAAATCATAAAGAAAACTTCAGTCTTCAATAGATTTACTGGTGAGCAGTATCATACATTTAAAGAAAACATAGTAGTAGTCCTAAAAGAACACATTTAGAAAATACAGGAGAGAACACTTTCCAATTCATTTTATGATGGCAGCATTACTTTTATTTAAAAAAAGATAGAAAAAAGATTCCAGAAGAAAAAAAAAGTACTACAAACCAGTGATCCTAACGAACATAGATACAAAACTCCTTGATAAAATTTTAGCAACTTGAATCCAATAATATATGAAAAAAGTAATCTATTGCCAAGCACTGTCTGTCCTAGGAATGTAAGGTCATTTTACCATTAAAAATCCGTGAATGTATTTCGCCATATTAATGGAACAAAAGCAAAGAACAGTTATTATCAAGATATATAACAGAAAAGTAATTTGATAACATGAAACACCCATTCATGACCAAAAAAACCCAAACCACTTGATAAGTACAGAAAGCAACGTCCTCAACCTAATAAAGTGCTCCTACAAAAAGCCTGCAGCTGGCACCATACCTAATGGTGAAATACTGAATGCTTCTCCCATAAGATTAAAAATAAGGCAAACTCTTACTATGTGTACACAATTGTACTTGAGGCCCCAGGTAGTGCAATGAGCCAAGGAAAATAAATAAAAGGCATACAGGTTGAACAGGAAGGAATAAAAAAAAAACTCTCCATTTACAAACAGCATGACAGTCTGTATACAAAATACTAAGGAATGCGGGGATAAACATCTCTTAGACCTAACAAGTCACATAACAAAGTTACAAGACAGAAACTCAACATACAAAAACCCACTGTCTTTTAACATCCTGGGAACAAATAATTGGAGATGACATTATTTAAAATGTCATTTATAGTTATAGCAAAATAAATGAGGTATCTATTGAGAATTTTAATGTAATATGTGAAAGACCTGTATGCAGATCTATAGGCTCGCCATAATCATCAATAAAGTGAAGAACTGTTTCTCAAAGTTATATATAAATGAAAATGACATAGAAGATCCAAAGCCATTTGGAAAAGAACAAACATGAAGGACTTACATCACCAAAGTTTCTGACTTAATGTGAAGTCATGGTAATCATGACAGCCTGGTATAACCTTAAGAATTCACATAGGGATCACTGGATGAAATAGAAGAAGGGCTAGAAATAGACTTACATATATATAGTAAGTTGATTTTTAATAAAGGCTCAAAGATAATTAAATTAGCTGACAACTAATAGTGCTGGAAAAAGTAGATCTCTTTATGGAAGACCCAAAAAACTTCAACATCTCACCATTCATCCCAACATTATTCACACTTCTTGCAGGCATTAATTCAAAATAAATCCTAGATCCAAGTGTAAATTGCAAAATATTAAAACCTACAAACAACAGAAGAGAACATCTCTGTTGTGAGGCTAGGCAATGATATCTTAGGTAGGACACATGAAGCATGACTCACACTGGAAAAGTGATCAATGGACTGCTATCAAAATTCTATTAAACATTACACTTTGGGTTCTCAAAAACCAGGGTTCCCTGTCTCTGTGAGGCACAGGTTTTCAGACTCCTGTACTGGAATCTTGTGACTGACTTTGACTTCTATTAAACCCTAGAACAGAAAACCAGGCCTACATATTTTCAGTTGCAAAAATTCACGGTATTGTCTTGGACTTCTACTTGTGATGCTCTCCCTTTTCTCTATTTCTTGACCAACTTCTTTTGTCCCTCCTTTCAGGCACGCCTCCTCTGGGAACTCTTCACTGACTCCGTTCCAATTCCCAAGACTGAGTGACTGCCCGCCTCCCCAGTCCTCCCATAGCCCCACGATCGTCTCTCCATCACTCCCTGTTACATTCATGCCTCTCTCAGTTTCTCCCTCACAGAAGAGCTTGAAGCAGAGCCTCATTCAGGGCACGGCCCATGATAGGTTCACAGAGATCAGCTCTGTAGCCTCAGGGTTATGTAAGAGATGCTTTCCTAAACAGCACTATTATTTCAAAAGCCAAATAAAAGACTCTGAGGCCACCTACTTCCACTTTCCCTTCAGGGTACTGTTTGCAGGGAGTTCCTGTGAAGTCAGCGGTGCAGACCCCACAGACCTGGTTAGTAAACAGGGGGCATAACTTGGCAGCATTGCTTGTAACCCAAATGTCAAAGCCTGATTTTGACATAGCAAAACTAGGCAACAGGGAACTTTCACCTCTGCTGTTGTACTTTCTTTTGTTTGTTTCTTTGATTTATCAGTTTGTTTTTGAGACAGAGTCTCCTTCTGTCTCCCAGGCTGGAGTGCAGCGGAGTGGTGCGATCATGGCTCGTTGCAGCCTCCGCCTCCTAGGCTCAAGCAATCCTCCCCCCTCAGCCTCCTGAGTAGCTGGGGCTACAGGTGTGTGCCACCATGCCAAGCTACTTTTGAAATGTTCTGTGGGGGCGGGGTCTCCCTATCCTGCCCAGGCTGCTTGGCTGTTCTACTTTCAAGTCACCCCAGGCCAGGCCCTTCACTTCTCACTCTCTCTCTCACATTTTCCAAGCCCTCCAGGCCCTAAACCACCTGATACTGACCGTTACACAGACATGGAGTCTCACACAAACCTCTGAAAAGAAAACTGCTGCTGATTTGGACTCTGAATACCATTACCCAGCTCACCCTCCTTGCTGTGACAACTCATTTGGACTCATACACCTGCCCAGGGCAACCATGTACATAATCCTGTGAATCAAAGGCAGGAGAGCACCCACATGGACACTCTGGTCTGTGGCATCCCCACCAAATCACGACTCACCACCAGCTTGAAGACCTCTGCTTTTTCCGCTCGGCAAGGAGAAACGTGGCTCGAGCCTGCTGAGAGGGCCAGGAAGAAGAAGCAAAATTGGAGGAGTGGGAGTAAGAGATACAGAAACAGGCGGAATGTGACATACCAGAAATGTATCTGCTGCTAGAGCACGAGGCTATAGGAGGGAGGGATGATGGGGCAGGGGTAGAGGGGCTGAATGGGGCGTGGAGGGGGCAAGCCCTCGGCCTCTTTGCACCCGGCAGAGTGATGAGCTTCGCAGGTGTCTTCATTGAAGTCCTGTTGGTCCCTACCGGCACATCACACACTCCTGGAAGCATGATCTTCACTCCCTTCCTTGCACATGATGACCTGGTGAGTCTGGCTTCCCTCCATTGTCCTGGAATGTCCCCAAGGAGGCTGGGCTTTAGTCTGTGCAGGTCAGTGCTGCATCCCCAAGCCATGGAAGAGGGCCAGAGATGCACACAACAGTTGCGTCACAGAAGCCAGGGATGGGAGGGACCGTTAGGATCTGGCTATTTAGTCTGTCTTTCAGAATGTGAAAGGGCCCCTAAAAGACCTTGAGGAATGGGTGGCTGTGTCTGACGCCACGGAGGACCCATCCAGTGGCACAGCCTTGCCCAGGGAACCTGCTCTTCCGTGAGGGTCTTGGAGGATCCGGTTCCAGAGGGCCCTGGCATGTTTCACCAAGTGCTTCAGGGGAGAGATCCTTCGGAGCCAGCCTCTGCTCCTCTCACTGCTCACCACCAAGCCCATCCGCCTCCCCTTCCTCTTCCACCAAGAGAACCTCAGGCCAAGCCAGAAATCCCCAGGGCTCCCGAGAGTCCACTTGTCACTCTGCTTTCCTCCCTAGGGGAGGATACTGGACACACGAAGTCTGAGACCACTGGAGCCACAGGCACAGAGCCATGAACGGTGCTCGCCCCAGTGTCCCAGTCACCGGGCCTGAAATAAATGCTGGCACGCTTGACTGTTTTTGCTTTGTGGCATTTGATGGAACTTTCAACACGTCGGGTGAACTGGGGGTGGTCAGCTTTGGCGGCCGTGGAGTTGTGGAGGGAGAGAGCTAGCATCTTCCTTAGCCCTGTTAGGCTGTCCGCCCTCCTCCTCTAGGCAGCGCTGCTTGTTACTAGGTCCTGGTGGCAACGGGCTGTGGCCAATCAATGGTGAGTTTTCCACAGCTCTCAGCTCTGACCCTGGCGGGGCACTTACATGCAGGAACGACGACGGAATAACATCTCACATGCAAGAATGAGGACGGAATAACATCTCACATGCAAGAATGAGGACGGAATAACATCTCTCTTCCCCCCAGCAATGCACATGGTCTTCATATCTGAGGAAAACTGGGCGGTGTTTATATTCGGAGATGAGAGGGTCATGTGGAGGAAGAATCTGTGGATCTCAGAAATGGCGTTAACCCCTATACTGACAAAGAGCTCCCAAGCCCCCCTACTCCACCACAAGACAGAGACTCCTTCCAACAGACGGCCTTGTCTGCAACTATGCATTCTTCCTTTCCATAAGATGAGGACTTTATTTTTTTTCTTTTGCCTTCCTAAGGTGACCTTGATATGTGTTGCAACATAGGATCAGCAGGAGAATTCTGAAAAGGGGGATTGGAGCATACTTGTCCCTGTTAACTAACAACCATGGAGGAGGCCCCGTTAAAAACTGCAACACCAGGAGTCGCCAAAGTAAATGGACAAGGATATTGGATGTGCTTTTTAGCGTCAAGAAGCTTAACTGGGACACGGGAACACCAAAATTCTCTCTCCCCCTCCCCCATCTCATGGAGTCCTCTATGCAAAGCCAAGGGAGAAATAAAAATGCTTTCATAGGGCCTGCTGGGTGAATTACTCACCCTCTGGTTCTTCAGAGGTCCAGGGCCTTTAAGCTCAAATGAAATCCAGATGGGATAAGGTTCAGGTAGGCGACAGCATTTGGAAGTCCCACAGCCCCTTTTCCTATATTCCCAGGGAACAGCCACAGTGAGACCCATAAGTACTGAACAGATGAAGCTGCTAATTATGGAGTGATGGAATTCTTTAGATCCCATGTCTCTGCAGCTTTTTCGATGGCACAGGTACCACCTATCTCCCCACAATGCCTCTGTCCTCCTGAGCTGGGCCCTAACTCACTCAGTGGGCGAAGTTCAGCTCCATGTCGCTGCTTCTCCAAAAGGGGCTAGGACTTCACATCATTGGGTTTAGCCCTGTCCAAAAGCGGAGCAGCGTTCCACCTCCCTAGGGCTGGGGGCCTGTTGGGCGTTCGTTCCTTCATAGCTGCTGTCATAACCATGAGCTCAGTCATTGCACTGGGAAGGGAGTGTCAGGGAGAGTGTGCATGGGCATGCTTGTGCTTGTGTGTGTGTATTTAGGATGTGAATACTTGTTGAAACAAAGAATGATGTGGGGAAATCTGGTGGATAGGGCACAACTTGGCAGTCACACTTGAAACCCAAGTGGCAGAGATGGGATTTAAAGGCAGCCAGATTCAGCAACAAGGAGCCCTTCTCCCCAGCACCACACTCTGTCCAGGGCTCTCCAATCTGACCCTAACATTGTCCAAGTCTGCTTTGCCCAGAACCATATGCCCACTACCCACCAGATGCTGACTGACTCCCACACTCCTACCCATCATCTCCTGAAAGGAATACCTCCACTGCTGATTCGACCTCTAGCTGCCATCGTCCACCTCAGGCCCTCTTGGCTTGGATGGACCATGTGTACGTCTCTGCCTTCCTCATTGCGCAGACGGGTGGACTCTGCAGCCTCACAGCAGAAGATGCTTTCCTCTGCCAGTCCTGTATGCACAGGAGATTCAACTCATGTTGAAATTTCATCCCCAAGGTGGTGGTGCTGGGAGGTGAGGCTTAGTGTAAGGTTGTTGGTGTCATGAGGGCTCCACCTTTGTCCCCGTAGGTGTCTTGGTGCTCTCCTCACAGTAGTGTGTGAGTTCTTGCTCTGGCGAGACTAGATTAGTTCTCACAGGAATGGACAAAGTGCCCAAGAGAGTAGGTTGCTATACAGCCAGGATGTCCCTCGGGTTTCCTCTCATTGCGTGTGTCCGCTTCCCCCTTGGCCTTCCTCGCCACATTATGACACAGCACACAAGCCCTCACCTGAAGCTAGGGCCACGCCCTTCAACTTTCCAGCCTGCAGAACCATGAGCTAAATAAATTTTTTTTTTTTATTTACAAATCGCACAGTCTCATGTATTCTGTTATAGCGACACAAAACAGATGCTGGTGCATCTCGGGAGGAGGCCCATTACCCATTGCATGATGAACCATTTGAGCATACAGGGCAATCACATGCAGGAAGGGGAAAAGACAGGTCAGCAATAGGGGAAGGCATGGGTCGTCAGCTTTACACCTTTGTTTCTGAAATATGACTGTCCCCGAGTTACGAGTTCTTTTCCTTTGCTTATACCTGCCCCCGACCCATGTTTACATCACCTGACAATCCCCGTGCCTGAGGGATGTCTCAGGTAGGTCAGTAAAGTGGACAGTGCCTCAGAAGAAGGTGTGGGGTCAGAAATTCCACTGCTCCAGGATCACCCAGCACTTCCGGTGAACAGAAGACCACTGGACTGTGTAAATGAGCCAGAGATTAAGCTTGTTTTTCTGCCCCACCCATTCTCAATCTCTCCGGTGCTACGTTCCCGTGAATCCTGGGCAACCTTACCGAGGTAGGAACATTTGTATTTAGCTCCACGAAATGTTACCCAGACTGCTGTGTTACAGGAGCATCACATGTTTTCGTTTTATTATTCCACCATCCGGATCAAGGTGAGTGGTGGGCTCACCATTCTGAGGTCGCATCGCCAGCACAAGAGGGAGCCAAGATACAGTCCCTGGTTGATCTGAGGCAAGGACCCTTCCATTACAGCAATGCAGTCTAAGAGCCACTGTCACCAACTAGAAATCTAGGGGCTCCTAATGGACTGTGAGTTACAGCCCATGCTCTTGGTGATGGGGACACTGTACTTGCAGTCCTACATGCAACAAAGCTAAAACATTCATGGAGTCAGGGTTCCCAGGTAACAGGGTGCCTGGAGGCAGTTCCCACCACACAGTGCCCAATCTCCTCCCACACTGCACCCACTGGGGAATTGTTTTGACTGGTAAAAATGACAGTGTGACTTAATGGGGAAAAAACTGCATCTGCTGTGCCCCTCCTCCAGTGCTCCCCACGGTCACCTGAGGTAATTCTACAGACCTCCAGAGTACTCCTGAGAACAGTCGGAAGACTGCTGGTCTCCTACAAAAGATGGAGCCTAATCATGGGCCTTCCAGACACATACTAATGAGTGATGGGACCTCACATTGGTCATATCAAATCACATTCATCTGTTTTATTTCCTGTAGGGGGAAAGCTGCATCTCCCCGGATCCCCCAGAGTGGTGCCCTCAGCATCACAGGGTGGGCAGCTCAACCTTTAAGCCATCCCAAGGGAGAGCACCCGCTCCAAGACCACTCTCATAAAAGACTGATCCCTCCATCCTCCGTGCACTGATTACAAAGAGGGACTTGGCTTTCCTGGGACTCCAGCATGAGGAAGTGTAATGAGATCATGCCAGTGAGGGTCAACGTGGGCTTTGCTTGTTTCCGTGACCCTGCCAGTCATTTTATTCATTCACTGGCCATCTTTAGACACCCATAGTCTCAGTCCGAAAATAGATGGGCATAGGGAGAAAGCGTACCCAAAGAAGATGCACTCACTCACTCGTGGGTTTTAAAGTTTGTGGGGAAAATAAGTGGAAGAGGGTTTGGAGGGAAGTGGCATTATTTGAAAGAGGCTTTTCATAGGATAGACAGAATGGTGCTGTCTTAGGTTGGAGGTGGGCCTGGGGCAAGGTCCAGAGAGGGGCCAAGGATGACACCCAGGTTTCTGGTTTGAGTGACTTGTGGCCCTGGGGTACCGTTGACCAAAATCGGGACCACATGCAGAGGAGGAGAATTCAGCGAAAGGCTGAAGAAATCGGGTCTAGTCTTCGGTTCTGCTAAGATTCATACAGCTGATGGGTTGCTGAGAAGCTACGTTGAACATACTTGGCAATTACACAGGAAATAACCAGAATTCTAACCCATTCAGGAAATTTATACACATCCTGTTCTTGTTTCAGCTTGGTTTGCAGTTTTTTTACATACGCGATAACACATGTATGTTTTGGTGTATGGTGCAAAGGTGAGGCTCAAAACTGGTGGTGCTTGACCGTGTTGGGTAATATTTGTAGGCTGTCCCAGGCTCTAATGGGCCACTTAAGGGTGGACAAGACCTGTATTGCAGAGACATCATTAACCGTTGGCACACACCATGGAGCATAGATTAGGAGGCTTTGGCCTTGGTTCACTTATTCATCACTGTCCTCTGGGGATTGTGAGGGGAGGGTGAACCGCCTCCTCCCAGAGGTAGGAGCTAGACGTAACTTATTTGCTTGCTGTGAGAACTGGATGGGATACAACGTGTGGGGGCATGCCAGGCAAAACCTGGTCCCCGGTAACACTGACTTCCCATATCTACTGAGAGGACAGGAGCTATGGATTCTTTGGGTGGCATTTGTAACTCCACTGTGAATAGTATCATCGGTGGGCATTTAATGATTAGTAGTAATATTGATGACCATTTATCTCATAATACACAGTTCCGGTATGTTTTCTGCAATTGCCTGGATGAGTAATCTGTTGAACTTGCACCGTGCTCCTCATGTTCTTGTTTTTTTGTTTGTTTGTTTATTGTTGTGGGTACAGGGCGGGTGTATCTCACTTTCTAATATCTTCCAGGGCTGTTGGGAGTTTTCTCATTACTCCTCACAGCAGTCCTGGGTGGTTGAGAAGGACCGCTGCCATTACTCTTTGTGGGGGCAGGAAAGAAAGCGTCTCACAAAGGGGTTGTGAAGATTACATGGGATGCCCCCTCCACAGAGCAGCTGGTGTTGTACTGGGCCTAGAGGCAACATCCATCAGATTCCTTGAGATCAGGCCCTTTGGGATAAGCTTTGGATGCCATTTGTCCCCAGATCATCATCCAGCAGCAGTCATTTACATGATGATACTAGTAATAGCTGCTAAGCCTGAGAGTTTGCATTGATAAGAGCTATGGGCTGCTGAAATTATTGCTGGAGGTATATCTCACCCCCTTTCCTTTTATTCCAGCTGGGATCAAAGAACTCACCTTTCCCACACTTGCAACGGTGGCTCAGAACTATTATCTGGTTATTAGAGAAGTGGCCAGGAGACAGCCAGTTACTTAGACAAAGTCACAGTTAGTGGTGGGTCTTGTCCTGGCCCTTAGATCTCCCAACCCTCACTACAGTGTCCTGTCCAGCAGGCCCATTATTGTGCCCCTTCTTCTGCCATTCCTTGTCTTGTGGGCTTTGAAGTAGGCACTCTCCTCTGAGGACAAAAGAAGGCTTGCTCTGCTACATGCTGTGTTCCTTCTGTGTCTAGGAGGAGGCCAGTATGAATAGGGCTTTAACGTTGGCCTATAGCCTGCCATGGGCCCACGTCATTGTATAGCTTTCCAGTTAGGCGCACATAGGTTGGGATCTTGGATTAGAATCTAGGGACAAATCCCTGCATCTTTTCTTAGCCTGGCTTTCTGCATTTGAACACTGGGGTAAATAGGAGGAGTGAGGTCAGCAAGATGGCTGAACAGATGATCCCACAGTATCACTCTTCCTACAAAAGTATAACTACAAATTAATCAAAGACAAGAAAACCACCCTGATTTCACTAGAACTTGGGGGAGAAACAAGGAAACTTTCTGGGATGACAAAATTGAGAAAAGCCACAACCAGTAAGAGGAACAACAGTCACGTTAGACTGTGCCACCTCCTCCCCCAAACCAGCATAATGCTACTCACAGAGAATTTCTCTAGACCCACAATTTCTGAGGTGGGAGGAGGGAATTGGAGGTGGACATGTGACTTCCCCATCAGTCTGGGAATCTTCATGGGAAATCCCCTCCAGCCCTATGCCACGGGTACCCTTCAGAGTTCCGGAAGAGAGCTAAAACACCTGGGGTGAATTGGGAAGAGAAAGTGGGTGCACTGATCACAGCAACTCTGACGTGGATCTTCACAGCTGCTCTGTGCCACGATCAGTAGGCATGCCATTGCTGAGGAGACTGGCCAGAGCCATAGCACTGCTGGGGGCGCAACACACAGGAAGGCCCAAATCCCTGGCCAGATTTCCCACTAAGCCCATGTGATCACCTGGAGCCTTCCCTTGTCCTGGAAAGAACTAAAACGTTGTCAATAATGGGCCAGTGTTCACTTAAGTCTTCCCCAGACCAAGAAATAGTGGCAGGGCAGCAACATAGCTCCAGTGGAGCATTTAAGTTCTGGTGCTCACAGTAAGTCTTTTCCAGACTGAAAGCAACAGCCGGCCAGGGATTAAGTTCCAATATTAAGTAGTAAAGGTTTAACACCACCAAGGAACAGCTGCAAAACCTGGAAGAGGTGGGCATCTCCTCAAACACACACACATCAACATAAAGAGACAAGGATTGTGAAAACTCACAAAATATGACATGCCAAAAGAGACCAACCAAACTCCAGTAACAGACCCAGTAAAACTGAACATCTATGGAATGTCTGACAGACAATTCAGAATAATCCTAAAGAAGTTTGGGGAAGTACATGACAATATGGACAACAAATTAAATAAAATTTGAATAACAATCCAGGAACAAAACAAAAAGTTTGACAAAGAAATAAAAACAATTAAAAAAAAAAAAAAAACCAGAAGCCCTAAATAGAGAATACAGCAACTGAACTGAAAACCTCATTAGAAAGGTTTAACAGCAGAGTTGACCAAACAGAGGAAAGAATCTGCAAGCTCCAAGACAGAACATATATAGAGGAGGAAAAGGACAAAAGCATTTTAAAAGAGGGAAGAAGGCCTTTAAGAATTATAAGACATCATCAAGAAAATTAGGTTCTGCATAATAGAAATTGCTGAAGAAGACCAAAAAAATAAAAATAAAAATAAAAAAAACAAGGTCTAGAAAGCATATTTAGAAAAATAATGGCTGAAATTTCCCAAATCTGGAGAAAGATCATAGCATTCAGGTACAGGAAGCTCAGAGGTCACAAATAAAATTCAACCCAGAGACAAATTCCCCAAGGCACACCAAATTCAAATTATTTAAACAAATCAAAGGCAAAGAAAAATGCTCAAAGCATCAAGAGAAAAACAACAAAAACAACATATCACACTCAATGGATCACCAATACAGCTTTCAGTGGATTTCTCACCACAGACCCTGCAGGCCAGGAAAGGGAGGAATGATACATTCAATGTGATGAAGGGGAAAAAACTGTCAGTCAAGAATATCGTATTTAGCAAAGCTATCCTTCCAAGAAAAAAGAAAGAAAAAGACTTCCTGAGACAAAAAGAAAAAACAGAAAAGAAAAAAGGTGAGAAAAATCATCAACACAACACCTGTCTTACAAGAAATGCTAGAAAAGAACACTAACATGTAACAAAAGTATATATGAAGGTATAAAACTCGCGGGTAATAGTAAGAAAGCAGGCAAATTTACAATCCTGTAATATTGTCATCGCGGGTTGCCAAATACATCTTAAGTATGAAATCTAAAAGACAAAACTGTTCAAAACAGTAATAACTACAACAATTGGTTAAGAGATAGGAATATAAAAAAGATGTAACTTAAAACATCAAAAAGTCAAAGTGTGGCTGGAGGGACGCGTTAAAGTGTAGAGTTTGTTTTCGTTCATTTTTCCTGTGATTAAAGTTCAACTGCTACCTGTTTAAAATAACCTGTTGTAATTATAAGACATATTTTGTACATCGCATCATGGTAACCACAAAGCAAAAACCTATAATAGGGACACTAAAATATAAATAGCAAGGAATCAAAATTTACTACTAGAGAAAACCACATAATAGCAAAAGAAGACGGTAAGAGCAGAACAAAGGAAGAACAGATCTACAAAAATAAAAATAAAAACAAAACAGGTAACAAAATGGTAGTGTTAAACTTTTACCTGTCAATGATAAACTTGAATGTAAATGGACTAAGTTCTACAATTAAAAGACATAGAGTGGCTAAAAACACGAGCCCCAACTATATACTGTCTAAAAGAAACTCACTTCACCGACAAAGACACACACAGACTGAAACCAAAGGGTTGGAAACAGACATACCATGCAAATGGAACCCAAAACAGAGTGGGAGTACCTCTATTTAGATCAGATAAAATAGACTGAAAAAGAAAAAGTCAAAGAAGGCCATTGATATGATGTTAAACAGGTTAATAAAGCAAAAGGATATAACAATTGTAAATATATGTTTGTATATATATACATACGTTTTTTAACAATTGTATATATAGTAATATATATTACAAAATATATATTTTTAACTGTAATACATTTGTAATATATATTTAATTGTTAAATATATTTTTAACAACTGTAAATATATATTATAAATATAATAGTAAATATATATAGTAAATATATATAAAGTAAACATATATATATTGTAAAAATATATATATTTATAAATGTTGTAAATATATGCACCCAACACCAGGGCATCCAAATATGTAAAGTAAATATTAAAAGACCTAAAAGGAGAGATTGACCATGATACAATAATCGTGAGGGACTTTAATACCCCACTTTCAGCAGTGGACAGATCATCCAAACAGAAAATTAACAAAGAAATGTTGCCATTAAACTGCACTCTAGACCCCATGGACCTAACATATATTTACAGATCATTCCATCCAAAAGCCACAGAATACATACAGGAAATGCAGTTCTAAGAGGAAAGTTTATAACATAAATGCCTGTGTAACAGGAGTGGAAATATCTCAAATAAACAACCTAATATTATGCCCCAAGGAACTAGAAAAAGAACAAAAAAACCCAAAGTTAGCAGAAGAAAAGAAATAACAAAGATCAGGGCAGAAATAAACAAAATAGAGATTTTTTTAAAACAACTTAAAAATCAAAAAACAAAGAGTTAGCTTTTTAAAAGATAAAGAAATTGGCAAATCTTTAGCTAGACTAACTTAGGAAAACAGAGAGAAGACTCAAATAAAAATAGAGATAAAAAAAGGAAACATTACAACTGGCACAACAGCGGTGGAAATGATGATAAGAGACTATCATGAACAACCATCTGCCAAGAAATTCAAAATCTAGAAGAAAGAAGTAAGTTTCTGAACACATACAAGCTATCAAGATTGCATCACAAAGAAATAGAAAACCTGAACAGGAACAATAAGGAATAATAACATTGAAGCAGGAGTAAACACTCTCCCATCAAAGAAAAGTCCAGGACCTAATGGATTAGCTGGTGAATTCTACCAAGCATGTAAAGAACTGGTACCAATTCTTCTCAAAGGCTAAAAACAACAAAAAAAAAATGAAGAGGAGGGAATACTTTCAAAAACATTTTATGAGGCCAGCATTACTGTAATTCCAAAGCCAGACGAGGACATTACAAAACAAGAAAGCTAAAGACCAATATCCCTAATAAGCATGGATGCGAAAACCCTCAACCAAACACTAGCAACACATTAAAAATATCTTCCATCATGACCAAGTGGGATTCATACCAGGGATGCAAGGTTGGTTCAATATATGTGCAAAGTAATAAAAGTGATGCCTCACATCAATAGAACAAAGGACAAAATCCATACACTCATTTCAAGAGATGCTGAGAAGCATTCAAAAATTTCAACATCCCTTCGTGATAGAAACTCCCAGCAAAGTGGGCATAAAAGGAACATACCTCAACAAAATAAAGGCCACATATGATAAACCCAAAGCTAATATCATACTGAATAGGAAAAAGTTGGAAGCTTTTTCTCTCAGAAAGAAAAGAATGCTGACTTTCACTACTTAAATTCAACTTAGTGTTGGAAGTTCTAGCCAGACCAATTAGGCAAGAGGAAGAAATAAAGAGCACCTGTATTAGTCTGTTTTCACACTGTTGATAAAGACATACCCGAGACTGGTTAATTTAATTTTTTAAAAGGGGCTTAATGGACTATCAGTTGCACATGACTAGGGAGTCCTCACAATCACGATGGAAGGCAAAAGGCACATCATACACGTCGTCAGGCAAGAGAGAAAATGAGAGCTGAACGAACAGGGAAACACCTTATGAAACCATCAGATCTCATGAGACTTATTCACTACCACGAGAACAGTATGGGGGAAACCGCCCCCAAGATTTTATTATCTCCCACCAGGTCCCTCCCACAACACGTGGCAATTACGGGAGCAACAATTCAGGATGAGATTTGGGTGGGGACACAGCCAAAGCATATCAGCATCCAACCAGAAAGCAGGAAGTCAAATTGTTCCTGTTTGCAGATGACATGGTCTTATACAGGGAAAACCCTAAAGACTCCACCAGGTAACTATCAGAACTCATAAGTGAATCTGGTAAAGTTGCAGAATATAAAATCAGCATACAGGAATCAGTAGCATGTCTGTTTGCCAATAGCAAACTATCCGAAAAAGAAATCAAGAAAGTAATTCCATTTACAATAGCTACAAAAAACTAAAATAAAATAAAATCCCTAGCAATAAACTTAAGCAAGGAGATGAAAGATCTCTACAGTGAAAACTGTAGAACACTGATAAAAGAAATTGAAGAGGACAAAAATATATGGAAAGAGATCCCATATTCATGCACGAATTAATATTGTTACAATGTCCGTAGTAACCAAAGTGATCTCCATGTTCAACATTTGACATCCCCGTCAAAATACCAATGACAGTCTAGACAGAAAAAAAAAATCCTAGATTTGTATGGAGCCACAAAAGATGCTCATAGCCAAACCAGTCACAAGCAGGAAGAACAAAGCTGGAGACAACACACTACCTGACCTCGAAATACACAAAAGCAACCAATACAACAGGACACTGACATAAAATCAGATACATAGACCAATAAAACGTTACAGGGAATCCAGATATAAATCCACGCATTAGCAGCCAACTGATTTTCTACATGGGAGCCAAGAACATACATGGAGGATAGGACAGTCTCCTCAATGGATGGTTCTGGACAAACTGTATGTTCACAATCAGAAGAAAGAAACCAGACCCCTATCTCTCACCATATACAAAAGTCAAATCAAAATGGCTTAAAGACTGCAATGTCAGACCTGAAACTCTGAAACTTCTAGAAGAAAACATAGGGGAAACATTTCACTAAATTGAACTGGGCAAGGATTTTTTTTTTTTTTTTCAGTAAGGCCTCGAAAGCATAGGCAACAAAAGCACAAATAGATCCAAAGGATTATATCAGACTATAAAACATCTGCACAGCAAAAGAAACGATCAGTCGAGTACAGAGACAGCTTACAGAAAGAGAGAAATAGTATTTTCAAACTATACGTCTGACAAGGGGTTAATATCCAGAATATATAAGGAGCCCAAACAATAGCAAAATTCATCATAATTCAATTAGAAATTGGGGAAAATGCCTGAATAGACTTTTCTCAAAAGAAGATGTGCAAATGGCTAACGGATATATGAAAACACTCAACATCACCAATCATCAGTGAAATACAAATCTAAACCACAATAGGATATCACTTCGCCCCAGTTAGAATGGCTGTTATCAAAAAGACAAAAAGTAACAAATGCTGGAGAGGATGTTGAGAAAGAGGAACACTTATGCACTGTTGGTGGGAATGAAAATTACTACAGTCATTATGGAAAACAGTGTGAAGATTCCTCAAAAAATTAAAAATAGAACTGCTGTGTGATTCAGCAATCTCATTACTCGGTATATAGTGAAAGAAAAGGAAATCATCACGTTGAAGAGACATCTGCACTCCTGTGTTCGTTGCAGCATTATTCACAATAGCCAAGATATGGAATCAACCTAAATGCCCATCTACAGATGAATGGATAAAGAAAAGTGTGGCTTGTATATACAATGGAATACTATCCAGCCATAAAACCAAATGAAATCCTGTCATTTGAGGCAACATCGATGAACCTGGAGGACATTATGTTAAGTGAAATAAGCCAGGCACAGAAAGACAAACACCACATGACCTCACTCAGGTGTGGAATCTTGAAAAGTTGATTTCATGGAAGCAGAAACTAGAATAGTGGTTACCAGAAGCTGGGGAGGGAAGCGGGTGTGGGGCAATGGGAGGGGTTGGTAAAGGGTAAAAAGTTACGGGTTAGATGTAAAGAACGAGTTCTGGTGTTCTATTACACAGTAGAGCAAGTATAGAAAATACCAATGTAGTGTATACTTCAAGATTTTAAATCTAGAAGATTTTAAATGTTAACACTGCAAAGAGATGACAAATGTTTAAAGTGATGAATATGGTAATTGCCCTGACTTGATGATTATACAATGTATACAGGGATGGAAACATCACACGGTACCCCATAAATATGTACAATTATCTGTAAGTAATACATTTTTAAATCGTGAATGAAAAAAAAAAGTTTAAGAGTGTACCTGAAACTCTTACAGGTGGAAAGCTCTGTAAGGGTAGAGCTCATTATTGTGCCGCCAGTCCTCATTGTGATCTTGGCGCATGGAACTATGGTGATTCTGTCCCCAGTGTGCAGAGTATCTCTGACACCTAACTCAATAAGTATTCATTAAATGTAAAGAAAACCAACCAAACAAAAAGAAAACTGAGGTAAATACTAACAACCTCACCTGGTTGTGGCGAGGCCTGAATAAAGCAGCCTGTATGAACACCCCAAATGAAAAGTGTCCATACAAGAAGACACAGGAAATCAAATGCAAACAGAAGTGAGAGACTGGGAGCAAACATCTTCTTCAATTATAACAGACTAAATAATCATATTTGCAATATACAGAGAGCTTTGATGAGACAGCTCAAGAAACGCATGGGAGAACAAACAACAATAAAAAAGCTAACGAACAATCTGAGCAGGCCATTTATAGAAATACAAACGGCCACTATGAAGGGAAGAGGAGCTCCACATCACAAGTCATAATGGAATTAAGATAACAATGTGATTCCACTTTTCAAACTGCAACTTGAGAAACATTTAAAATTATAATGATACCAATCGGGTATCATATACTGAGGTTCTGACGCTGGTAGTGTGAATTGGCACAGATTCACGCTATGCACCAAATGTGCACTCCACATTTGGAGTGCCATTTGTCAGGGATTAAACGGTTTAAATATATTTACCCTATGGTGCATCCCCAAATTCTTTCTTCCTCCTGACACCAATCTTAACTAGAAGTAGGGTGGGAAAACTGATGCTTCCTAGACCAGAGGCCTGGCGGCTCAGATGCCACTGTCTCAAGGCCCATCACAGGGTCCTAAAAGGGCTCTGTCAAGCCCTTGACAAACCCTTGGGCATCCTCAAGGCCAGGACCTTGGAAGGCTCCTGTAGGCTGAGCCTGAGCCTTGACTGAGCAGCCCGACTCAAAAATTACAGCTAAAAATCTCAGGGCTCTGTGAGACACAGTTTTCCACATCCATGCTTCCCTCAAGCGCCCTACGGTGGCTTCCACTAATGCACAGAAGAGAAACCTGGAGTTTGATTGTGGATCCCCAGCAATGCTGGGGTTCTGCTCACTGGGAATTTAGGAGTAGTTTCAGGGTTGTCTACTCACTGAGTTTCTTGACATGAAGATGGAGCTGGTGAGGGGAAAAATATAATTGGCAAGTACCCCGGTTTGAATTTCAGTAAACCTTAAAGATAACGATGCACAAATAGATCTTTCCTTTAGTCTTTAGGCTTATATAAGTAGAGTAATGTGAAAATCAGAAAACATCACTTGCAATTAGTCATTTAATCATCTATGTGAGAGTCACGTTGTGGGACTGGAAGCTGATTAGAGTGGGTTCAAGGCACACTTGGGAGAGAGGAAAAGGAAGCGATGATACTAGTCAATGAGGCAGCTCAGCACTTGAAGGAGTTTATGAGAATGTATCAACTGCTTGAAAAGAGCGTACTCATCTACAGGAGGAGAGGGTGAAGATCCAGGCCAAGGACAGGCGGATGGATTTTCACCAAGGGGACAGGCCTTGAACCAGAGGCCCAGCACAATGAAGAGTTCTGCTGGCCTCTGACAGTAAATCCTTTCAGACACCACATGTACATCGCACTTCTCAGAAAACATGAACTTCACTGGCATTCCTGCTGCTGCTGAGTCCTGATCTGACTGTATGGAGAAAGCCGCATTCCCCAGACTGGTGCGCTCAACTTTGCAAGGTGGGCAGTTCCAGTTTGTAGCCTTCTCAAGGAAGAGCAAACTCTTAAGGACCTGGTGAGCCTGATTTCCCTCCAGTGTGGCAGATAGTCAGCCCCAGGAGAGCTGGGATCTAGATTTCTAGAGTTCGTTGCTGTATCCCCAGTACCTGCAACTGATCCTGGTGTGCAGATAACAGGCCCTCGGCGAACACCTGATGAATGAAGGAAGCAATGTTAGTGCTGGCTAGAATGATTTTTCCCTATTTTCCTGAACAGGACTGGCTCAGCTGAAGACACTATGCCCTTGGTTTATTTTGCCAACAGCATAGAGGACCCATCCAGTGGCACAGGCTTGCCCAGGGAACCTGTTCTTCTGAGAGGGTGTTGGAGGAACTGGATCCAGGGAGCCCTGGCATGTTTCACCAAGTGCTTCAGGTGAGAGCCCCTGCTTCTCTCACTGCTCACCGCCAAGCCCACCAAGAGAACCTCAGGCCAGGCCACAATCCCCAGGGCTCCCAAGGGTCCACTTGTCCCTCTGTTTTCCTCCCTAGGGGAGGTTACCGGACACTTGGAAGCTGAGACCACGGGGGCTGCAGACACAGAGCCGTGAACGGTGACTGAGCCCCTTCTGCTGCTTCATGACCCTGCTCACCCCAGTGGGCCTGAAATAAATACTGGCACACTTGACTCTTTTGGTGTTATATTTGATGTCCCTCTCTACATGAGGATCCACCTCCTGTGATTTATGGTTTGCCTCTTTCGGTGGAGGTGGCAGGGAAGGGGGTCGTTGTGGAGAGAGAGTTAGGCACAGGGTACCTAGCTAAATGGGTTGCTGTCCTTGTGCCTTGGAGCAGTACTGCATGTCCCCCAGTCACTTTTGCAATAGCACAGTGGTTGATGGACAGTAAACAGCTACTGGTTTCAAACACTTCATATAGGGTGGCTGATGTGCACTGACTGAGTGATAACCCTTGGGCCGGGGAGGAGGGCTGTAGGTTGAGGAACAAGGAGGTGAGGTCAGAAGGAAAGAAGATGTCGTAGAATGCACAGGAAAGGCTTCAGAGGCATTAAGTTATAATTTGAGCACAACAACCCCCACCCCAACCTTGGAGAGAGCCCCTCCAACACATGGCCTCATCCATCACCTCAGGTTGTTTATCTCTTATTATGATACCGTGTCTCTTTGTCAGCTGCCCCTGATATACATTGCAAGAAAATAGCAGCAGTAGGAAGAGCTGAGTCTGGTGGATGCTTCCCAGAACTAGAAAAAGCCCAGGCTTCTCTGGGATGGCTCTGCTCCTGGCTAAGGTTCTGCCGTGGGAGTCCAGCCACCTGCAGTCCCGATCCCCATGGCCTAATGGAACCACTGGGTTCCTAGGAAACTCACAAGTTCACCATGCCACCCCCTAGCTTGACACATTTGGCTCTGAGACTCGTCGGGGAAATGTGGAGTGTTGGGGTCCTGAGAGCCCCACCTTCTCTTCTGTTTTCTACTTTTAGAGTATTGTACTACTGAAATATTTCAAACCTACAGAAAAACAGAGAGAAGAATAGAGCAGTCACCATCCCTACTTAAAAATGCTTTGCTATATGTGCTTCACATCTCTCTCTCTGCTTTTGAGTTAAATACATTATGGAGACACACAAATCATTCCCAATCTATACTCACTCCTCTCCTCCCTAGAGTAGGTCCCCAATCTTAGGCATCTGAACACCTCTGGGTCTCCATGCAGCTTCAGAGCAGCTCCTTCTCTGGCATGGGTGCTCCTGCATTGCTTTAGAGATGCTTCTGTGATGCCTGCTGGAGAACATGGGGGGATTCTACCCAGAATCCCAACCCAGAGGGCAAAAGCAAGAACATCTCAGCAGCTTTCACAGATAACCCTGGACCCAGGCCTCTCCCACCTACACCCGTGTTCTCCTGAGGTGCACCCTGTCTCAGTGGGAGAGCTGAGCTCTTCACCTCTCTTTTACCAGGAGAGGCCTGGAGCACCATCCTGGGTCCCAGTCCCACCCAAGTGATGGGTTTGTGCTTCAGTCACAGGGAGCAGGTCCATTTTCAGCTGCTGTGACATCTCACGGGCTCAGTGGCGGGGAGTAGCTGGTAGGGATGGGGAGGAAGGCAAGGCCAGGCAGACTCGAGTCCTGGGTCTGCTGGAAGAGAGGTGGGATCAGATAGATGCAGGCCACATAGCACAGTCGAAGGTGGCCCATCAACCATTTGCTCCGTCAAGGCGGTTGATACCCAAAGGGACTCACTATACTGAGGTGGGTGCAGGAGCAGGTGTGGTGGGCAGCCTTCCAGAATGGCTTTCAAGGATCCCCCTTCCTGGCACCCATGCTCCTCCTATGGGATTCCCTCCCCTTCAGGGTGGGCTGGACCTAGTGACTTGCTTCTAACAAACAAAATTTGGCAAAGGTGATGGTGTGTCATTTCCATGCTTAGGCTGTAACAGGACTGTGACTTCTGACCTGCTGGCATTCATTCTCTCCCTCAGGCTCTTCTTGTATGCGTGCTTGCCCAGATGGAGAAGGCCAGCTGGCGAGGAGCTGATGGAAGCCTCTGGCCAACAGCCATAGAGGAACTGAGGCCCTCAGGCCAGCGACCCACTAAATCCTGCCAACAATCACATGAGTGAGCTTGGAAGTCTGTCTTTCCCCCAGTTGAGCCTACAGATGAGGAACTAGATCCTGCCAACAGCCACATGAGTGAGCTTGGAAGTCGACCCTTCCCCAGTCAGGCCTACAGATGAGACTGTTGTCCCTGGGCTGGCAGCCTTGTGAGAGACTGGGAAGTAGAGGATCCAGTTAAGCCATACCCGGATCCCTGATCTGCAGAACTCTCAGAGAAAAACTGCTTATCATTTTAACTTGAAAGGTTTGGGGTAGTTTTTCTATGCAGTAGTCAATAACAATTAAGACAGCAGGAATATCTGGGGGCTAGGGACTGGGTGCAAGACACAGAAGGCTCGATTAAGGCTGGGAGGGGTTCTTGGGTGCCAGCTTGGGTGCCAGGGTGGTGCATGGTGCACCCATGTTTTAGTCAGACCTGGGGTCAAGTCCCAGCTTTTTCAGTAAATATCTGTGTGACCTTGGACAAGTATCTTGAAGTCTCCGGCCCCAGTTTAGAGCTCTGTAAAATTTGACTGACATTGAACTTCCAGGACCGTTGGAAAGATAAGTGCCGGCTTAAGTAATCCACACGAGAGAGTGTGTGATATGTTTTAGGCCCTCAGTAAGTGGCAGACATGAATAGTAATAGAGTTGACCTGGGACTCTGCATCCTCCTCTTGGGAGCTCCCGGGTGACTCCGGGTCATTCCAGTGCCAAGAAACAAAAACCAAAACCCAAAAACAGTGCAGGAAAAATATCTTCCTAGCAAGTAGGACAAAAGCATCTGTTCTCCAGGAAGAGAGGCCCAACAGAGTGGATACTTTTCCAAAAATTCTGGTGTGAGGGAGGCAGCCCCAGCAGGCTGCAGCTCATAGGCCATATCCCTTATGCAAAGGACCAAATGCTCTCCTCCCTCCCTCCCTAGATTCTTCTCTTCCTCCCTGCCCCCATTCATCCCTTCCTCCCTCTCTCCCTCTGTCACTCCCTTCCTCTCCCTCTCCTCACTTTCTCTCTCTCTCTACCTTCCCCTCTCACCGATGCCTGATTCCAATATCTTAACCCCACAACTCTGCCTCTTTGCACTCATTTGACCCCTACTAGAAACCCAGCCCTTCTTTATGTCATCCTGGTTTCATTCTAGATGAACCCATATCAATGTCCTCATTATGCACTGTTTGCCAGCTTCCCCAGCCACACAGGATGGTATCTGATCACTGGCTTCTAGGGGACAGCTTGGGTGGGCATCACTCTGACCTCACCATTGCACTTTAGAGTTGGTGTGTTTAGAAGGCCCAGTGTATGCACTGTAGAAAACTGCACAGGGACGGGAGCCCAGGACTCATCCTGGACCAGTAATGGAGGCTTCCTTCTATACCACCCAGATCCAAATGAGATGATTCTGTAAGAGCCCCTTTCTATCCAGGACATCGTCTCTCATCCCTCAGACTTTCCATCTGGACATCTCAACTCTGTTCCTCTCCTACAGCCTCGTCTTCCTCCACAGTATGGCTAAAATTTGCCTTCAGGACCCTCGAAAATGACTGTTAATTCTGCCCTGCCTCAGGGCCTTTGCATTATGGCTCTCCTCTGGAGCCACCATTTCCTTGCTCAGCCTTTCACTTGTTCTTTTGATCTCTGATGTTCCTACCCTCAAAAAGAACACGTCCTTTTTCCCTTGGTAACATGTCTCCTCTCCACTAGGCCAGTCCCAAGCACAGTGTCCTCACTTGACTGTCTCACCATAGTAATACATTTTCTCTCTGTGTTACCTTGAGGAAGTTGCTATACCTTTCTGGGCTTCCATTTTCCTATCTATATGATGAAATATTTGACTAACACACAAACATACTGTGTACCCTTCTCTATCATAGTATTTCTCGTGCTAGACTGCCCCCTCTGGCAGGTTAATTTGCACAACTGTCCTCATCTGGGCTCTCATCTCTGGAGCATGAGCTCTGCCTTGTTAGTCCTGGAACAGCCAGTACCTGGACACAGGGCTTTATCTACGGCATAGCACCAATAAATCTTTATTGAAGAAAACGAATCAATGAGCATGTGTCCACTAGAGCTTTGCTGTGCCTGGACTCTCCGATCTGGGATAAGGGTGAGAAGTATTCCTTTTATTTCCTCTAGCTTGGAGCCCAGAGCCTCCCGCTCAGCAGGGGCCAGATGTTTTCAATGTCTGGACTCAGAGCTGTCTTCCTGGAGGTGCTGAGGCCTTTTCTCCAGTCCAGAAATGAATCTGGGCTGGCTGAATATAGGTAGGGCAAGGGATATGAGACTGTGTGGGACACACATATGGATGAAGCTACCACTGCAGCTTAAAAGGCTCAGGCCCAGGGGACAAGATTTGAGGCCACCTTGTTCCCTCCTTCCCTTGGGCTCAGAGGGAGGACCCTTGGCTGCAATGATACCACCCTCCAACCAATCCGGTGGGTTACGAGGGGCCATAACTTGGAAAATAGCAGTCGAAGTCGAAACCCAAGTGGTCATAGTGGGATTTAATAGAGCAGGGCTTGGTGACAAGGGGACCTCACCTCTAGAACACACACACACACACACACACACACACGAGAGAGAGAGAGAGAGAGAGAGAGAGAGAGAGAGAGAGAGAGAGAGAGAGAGAGAACGCCAGCCTGGAGCCCCCTGTTCACCACCCATCAGAGGCTGATTCACACACCAAAACACCCTCACACATTATATCCTCAGAAGCACAACACTGCTGCTGATTGGGACCTGGCTGCCATGAACCTCCTCAGGCGGTTTGCTGTGATGACCCATTTGCACAGGCTGTTGATTTCTAGAACTTCTCAGGTTCAGGGGAAGACAGGTTTCATCTGTCAGTGTTAGTCACAGTGCCCTCACTTCACTGTTTCACCATAGTGATACATTTTCTCTCTGTGTTGAGCAAGGTGCTATACCTTTCAGAGCTTCCATTGCCCTATTGACATTCTGAAATCTTTGGCTAAATGATCTCCAAATTCTTGTTCTTCTCAGACATTTGGTGACCCTGTGGCTTAGGGGACTGTTACATTCACAGCTACCTGCTGTGTCAGCCAGTTGCCTAGTTGCAAGTGCCCTGGGGGCTATTATGCCTCCCATGAGCCCTAATGCAAGTATTTTCAGTATCCTCTAAGGGTACCCTCACTATCCCCTAAGATACTGCATGACACCATTGGCATCTCACCCTGCCTAAAATGGCTTCTTTTCATATCCCAGAGCTACAGAATGGGTGGGCAGCTGACTAGAGTCTCCCAGGCTAGGTCCTTAGGAGACTACACACACACACACACACACACACACACACACACACACACACACACATATATCCCTATCTTATGTCCCATGACAGACTTCAGAAACTCTAGGCCAGGGCCTAGACGCAACCCAGAAGATCCTCAAGGCCTGGACCTTGGAACTCAGGCTAGCCCCTGGTTGAGCACCCTCATTCTAGAGAACTGCAGCAGAGGAACTCGGGGTCTCCACTGGGACACACGTTTCTAATCCGGCACTGCTTCATGGTAGCCAATCTTGACTGCTACAAGTGCACAGAATAGAAACTGGGTCAGCTTATTTGCAGTTTCCAAAATCACCTCAGTGGCCTGGTGTTTGTGCTTCAAGCGCTGTTCCTCCTCTCCCTTTCCCTGTCTGAATGCTTTCCTCACACATTTCAGGCATCTAATCCTCTGGGAAACCTCCACTGACTCCATTAACATCCCCAAGGCTGAGTGGGTGTCCTGTCTGAGCTCCTCATGGACCCCGAAACTTCCTCCTGTCACTCTCTGTTGTACTCTGTTGTGCCTTTCTCGGCCTCTCCCCAACCGGCCCACTGGAGGCGACATCTGAGTATGGGCTTGCAGACATGACCAGTCCTGGACCTTCACAGATTCTGTAAGGAAGGCTTTGTCTCAAAACCTTTCATATATCAACCACCAGATTAGCAAATATTTCAAGGGACAAATAACATCAAGAGAGACGGTGAAGGACAATGAACACTATCCTACACTGCTCCTGAGAAGAAATTGCTGCCACCTCTTTTCGGATCCATTTATCAATGGTTACTCAGTGTTGAAATATTTCTAGGGTTTTGTGCCAGAATTCCATTTCTGTGTATCTCTTCTAGGGCAACACATCCTCTGCGAACAAAGATATTGGAAAAACTTTTGAGAACTTTAAAAGCTGGGGAAAAATGTGAAGGTCGTTGTGTGTGAAAGTAGTTAAAGAATTATGGCATATCACTTAGAACACTGTGTAGAAGTTTAAAATGATGAGACAGTTCTCCATGAACTGACAGGAGAAGTTCACCCAGACTTGCTGTAAAATGCAAAAATCAAGTGCCACACAATACGTGCATCATGAGCCAGTATGTATCTTATGGCCCCATAAAAGACAAGCATAGGTTTCTATTAGTGCATGTATGTGTATGTAAATGCATTGATTGAGGAATTTTTGAGGAAACATATTAAACCATTACTGAGGGGTTGGTGACGGAGAGGGGTGGACAAGGGAGACTACCGTTTTATCTGTGTTGTTTTCGGACACAAGGATTATTTGCATAAATAAGACAATATTGTAAACAGGTGATATACCTGTACTTACTAGGTCTTTAATAAAAAGAAACTGTTATTGTTTGTAATCATAAGAATCACTTCCCCTCTTGCAGGAGCTTCTGCGAAACTCGCTTGCAAGTCAACAAAATTGTATTGAGATCCTCTCACGTACCCAGTGCTTTCACACATATAATTTACCTGTAATTTATCCAGTTCAATCTCGGGGCTGGCAAAATCCAGTTGACCCCTACTCCCTGTAACATCCACTCCAAATTTAAAATATCAACTTTTTCTTGAATCCCTACACACTTGTTTAATCTCAGCTGAGGGAGACATGGTATAAAGCTGGGGGCTGACATGGTAGCCTTTCTCGATATAAATCCCATCCATCTGCAGGGTGGTGTGGGGCGGGTCTTATCACCATCACTCATAGCCCCTCCCTGACTCTTTGCAGAACTCTGGGTCCATTCAAGGCAGTTGCACAGAGGCAGCTTATTTTCTCAGAGGAGATTCAGAAAGAAAAGGAAATGTTACTGGGCGGGACAACAGGGTTGTCCACCTCACCCGCCATCAGGCTTCGGGGACTGAGCAGCCTGGCCTCCTGGGCCAGCCCGGGTCTCATTTCTTTGAAAAATCACTAGGTTGGTATATTAGTCTTCTCGGGCTGCCGTAACAAAATGTCACAGGCTGGGTGACTTAAACAACAGACATTTATTTTCTCGCAGTTCTGCCAGCTGGGAAGGCCAAGATCAAGGTGCTAGCCGATTTGGTTTCTGCTGAAGGCTCTCCTCATGGTTTGCCTCCTCCTTGCTAAGACGTCACATGGCCTTTCCTGGGTGCATGCAGTGCAGAGAAGAGGAGACATCCCTGCTGCCCAAATGTCCCTGCAGAAGCACAGTTGTCACTACCTCGAGATATGACACGTACAATGAGCCCTGTGGCGTCTCTTCTCATAAGGACACTGATCCTGTCGGAGCAGGGCTCCACCCTTATGACCTCATTTAACCTTAATTGCCTCCTAAAGGCTCTAGCTCCAGATACAGTCCCATACACGGTCAGGGCTTCAATGTATTAATTGCAGAGTGGGGGAACGCAATTCAGTCCACAGCAGTTGGCAAGGTTTTTTGTTGCAGACCCTCACTTTCTGGCGTTTCTGATTCTCTGCTGTCCAAATGTCCCTGCAGAATCACAGATGTCACTACCTTGACACACTGACAGATACAACTGGCCCCGCATCCTGCCTAAAGCCACCTACTACCACATCCCAGGGTTACTAAGGAGGAGGTGAATTGGGTCTCCCAGCCCAGAGGCCCTGCTGATCGATGTCACCGCCTTAAGCGTCATCATAGATGTCAGAAACCCTGGACAAGGCCCTGGGTGCACCCTGGAATATCTTAAGAGGTCAGATCCTTGGGATGGTTCCCCAGGACTGATTCCGGCCCCTGAGAAAACTCACCCAAAAACTGCCTCAGAAGGGGCTCAGGGACTGCGTGGGGCAGTTTTTCTCGTCTTGTTCTGCCACCTGGTGGCAGTTGGCTGCGTCTACAAGGAGACAGGTGGAAGCTCCACAAAATCTGGGCCTTTCTTCCTGGGAATTTCCAGCACTTTGGAACAACCTTCCTACTTAGAAAACGACTTTCTTTATATGAGAATGAAAGTTGTGCTGGGAGATGACAGTGTAGTTATTTGGGTCTTCATTTCTATCCATTTTTAAGGTAACAATTTAAACCCAGCTTTTATCAAGCATTTAAACACAACTTGCTGGTTTGTTCATTCGAATCACATAGCTAGTCATATACAACTATAAGAAACACTACTTGCACTTGTTCATTTGCTTCATGCTCAATTAACTCCTAAGTTTCAGTGGAGTGGTGTAGGAGAAAATCTAACTGGGGTAGATTGAAGGAGAGAAAGGGGAGATAGGACAGACAGTGAGACCTGCTCACTTCTTGGAGGAATTTCTAAGTATTTCACAACACTTGCCTGGAAATTCACAGGATTTTGTACACATCAGGGGGAATTATGTCTTTACATGAAAGCTAAGGGCTCTTTACCTCTGATTTGCACACGAATCCTATGAATCACAGGGCTGTCTGAAACCATTTGAACCCTCCTCTCTGCAGCATACTGTACAAGTGACCGCTCAGGCTGTGCTTCAACACCTCTAATGTTGATCATCCCATTACCTTACAAAGCCAGCGATGGCCTGGCTGTTGGCAAGGACATCTTCGT